>NC_041392.1:205600951-205732572 GCF_002162155.2 Triticum dicoccoides
GGCGGCCGCCGGCGTGGAGGCGGCCCGAGGCGGCTCGGCGAGGAGCCAGGCGGCGGGGCGGAGTGGACCTGGGTGCGAGGAAGCCGGGCCGGGAGGGCCGCGCGCGGGCTCTCCGGGCCGGCGCGGTTGGTGGAGGCGGTGGCGACACGTGTCACGACGGAAGTGGACGGCGGTGAAGCGTCCGGCGGCGGCGGACATGTCCGCCCGCGCGGAGAGGAGCGGGACTAGGGTTATGGTAGGGAAGACCCGAGATTTTCGTGGAGGGATCTATATATAGGCATAGAGGGAGCTAGGAAAGTCCAAATGGTGTGCGGTTTTCGGCCACACGATCGTGATCGAACGCTGTAGATGATGGAGAGGGTTTTGGTGGGTTTTGGGCCAAAATGGAGGGGTGTTGGGCTGCAACACACACGAGGCCTTCTCGGTCCCTCGGTTAACCGTTGGAGCATCAAACGAAGTCCAAATGGTACGAAACTTGACAGGTGGTCTACCGGTAGTAAACCAAGGCCGATTGGCAAGTCTCGGCCCAATCCAGAAATGTTTAATCTCCACACACGAAAGAAAGGTAGAAAAGACCACCGGAGGAGAACGGAGCGCCGGAATGCAAAACGAACAAGGGGGAAAAAGTTCGGATGCATGAGACGAACATGTATGCAAATGCAATGCACATGATGACATGATATGAGATGCATGATAATGACAACAACACACGGAGACAAAAACCCGAACCCGAGAAAATAAAATAATTTAACGCCGGAAACGGCAAGAGTTGGATTACATATTAGGTAAATCATATCCGGGGTGTTAATGTGATAGCCTGGCTTATTAGGGATGATAGACTACTCATATCAATAAGGAATTCCTTCTTTTCTGGGAGCCCATTCGGACAGAACTCCCAAGTTAAGCGTGCTCAGCTTGGAGTAGTTTCAGGATGGGTGACCGCCAGGAGTAACGACCACTGGCAGGTGTGTCCCGGGCGTTACAAGTTGGTATCAGAGCCGACCCTCGCGGTTACACGGATGGTTGCGAATAGGTGTGTGGTCATGTTGTTCATGACGTTTGTGACCCGTCGTGGCACACGGCATGTCACATGTACTGGACTGGAAGCACAGACGTATGTGCCAAGAGGGAACGTTCCTATGGCCCGACGAGGACGTCGGTTCCTCTGAGTGGGGGTGTATGTGATAGCCTGGCTTATTAGGGATGATAGACTACTCATATCAATAAGGAATTCCTTCTTTTCCGGGAGCTCATCCGGACAGAATTCCCAAGTTAAGCGTGCTCAGCTTGGAGTAGTTTTAGGATGGGTGACCGATCGGGAAGTTGCTCCTGGGTGCGCAGGAGTGAGGACAAAGTGCGCAGAAAAGACTAGTATTGATCTGTGGGGCCAGTCTAGATCCCGCCAGGAGTAACGACCACCGGCGGGTGTGTCTGGGGCATTATAAATTAATCCTACAACGTGGACATTTTTCCAGAGGCAAAAACACAAACTAAAAAAAACATTTTCTGCAACTCCAAATAAAAATTCAAATTTGAATTCAAACCTTTTGGCAATATTTTCTTCTGACATTTTTCTTTGGAGTGTCATGTTTACTCCTCTCATACTTTTGCTCAAGTATTTGTCAGGGATCACTTTCAATTGCCAAGGTGAATCCAACTCAAACAACAAATCAAATGCCTGTGGAAAAAAATCCAAATGCCACACAATTCAAACAAAATGCATAGATGCTTAACTAATATTTGTAAAACATTCCAAATTGAAAATTTGGGATGTTACATGCTATTACCACGTACTACATCCAAACATCAAACCAGAATCAGTACTAAGTACTAGTGGCCGGTTTAGTACTCATGTGGAGGCGCTGGAAAACTTTGGTACACCAGTCAATTGGGGACAAACCTCCACGGTTTGGAGGAAGACACGGACAATCAAACAACGACCAAGACGAGGACACGGATGGATGGTTAGACTCGGGCTCTGCATGATCGCCGCCCCCGCCGTCTTGGCCGTACCTCACCAGCGTCCTTCCGCGGTGGAGCAGCCTCCGCCAGTGGCTGCTGCCAGTTGCCTATGCCCCTGCTGCGGTCCGTTGAGCCGCCTTGCTACAGCGAGCCACCCCAGCTGAGGGCAGCCTGTGAACTGCCGCCTGGGCCCCGCTTCGGGTGTCACCTTCTGCCTCCGCCGTCGCTGGTTCACGCCTGCAAGTCGCCATGACCTCGCATCGCGCCTACACCGAGTCGCCAATCGCTGACGCTTGCTGCCTCGCTTTCCACTGATGCGGTGGATGACCCCGCTGCCCGGAGCCGACGGCCTCCTCCACCGCAAGCCCTTCTGCCGTTGAGCCGCCCCGGTCACGATTTTGTTTCTATAGCTTCGTGGTGAGCCGCCGAGCCGCCATTGCTGCTTTGACTTGCTATGCCTCCACTGATCCCGTGAATCACGACGAGCTGCCCGGCGAAAGCCTCCGCTTCACCAAGAGTTTTTCACGGTCGTGCTACAACCACTACTTCGCCGCGCCCCACTGCACCATGCCAACCCGCCGGCTCGGCCTCCGCTTCCTTCTGAGCCGCCGTTGTAAGAGTCACCCCTGCGGGGTGTTAAGCCGCAGGGGCCTCATGGAGCCGTGCATGTCGCGTGTTCAGCTGCCCCGGTGGCTCGCCTCCACTGAGATGCTCGCCTCCATTGAGACGCTGGCCTGTACTAATAATTCCGCACGAAGGGTACCAGGCTACCATACAAAATTACCAGGGCCTGTGTTTGACGAAAGGTGATGGATGTTGCAAGTACTAGTGCATATTCACTGAGTGCATTATAACAAAGGATCATATATTGTCCAAATATATCAGGTGACATCCATCCACTTTACTTTTTATCAGTACCTGTTAATTTTTTGTGAAAACAACCACTTTGCCCAATAGTGTTGTTATACGCAGGTACATTATTCATTACACAAGTGTTGATATACCACGGATATGGAGCATGCGCCAACATCATTTTTATTGGTGTTCGTTTATGTCGCGCAACTTCACGGACACACGTGTAAGCCGCTGGCCCTGCGGTATGGTCTATATTAATGCACCAGCCGACTCGTCCGTCCGCACCGCCTTACAATGCCATGGACGATTTGCCTATCCGCCCTCGCGGCCGACTCACACATTTGCGCCGGCTTATAATGTGACGGACAACTTGCCCGTCCACGCAGCTTACCGCACATGTGATTGACTCGCCCGACTGCGTCGGCTTACAACGCCTCGACTGACTCATCTGTCTGCTCCCATGGCCGACTCGGCCGTGATTGATTTCAGCTTCACCATGGTGATCATCAACTCCGCAGTGGATAATTTCTTGTTTAACATATCAGGTGAAATCCATCCAGTATATTTTTATATTATATATTTCTTTTCTTTAAAAGAGCAATTACTCTGGCTTGCAAGTTCTCCAATGCAGGACAAGTTATATCATTGAGCTATTGACTGACTCATACCAGTTTATATCATGGTCAAATATGGAGAATCTCAAGACAACTCCTCGAGTCGCCTTGAGACTCGGGGGCTACGATGACATGACTGAGTAAATGATTGCCAATTTAAAGAAGATTCAAGAACTCCGGATCATTGGAGGGAAAAATAACCCGGCCCCGGAGGCTACTGCCTTATTGGCAAATATTTAAAGGTCGTCAGAAAATTTCCGGCTTAAAAAGAAGGGTTCTGGTTCAAAATCCGGTTCAAGGGAAATTTGTCTCCCACAAAGCGTTGAAGCTCTCAATATCTGGTTTAAAATTCGGCTCAAGGTAAACCTGTCTCCCTCAAAGCTTTGAAGCTCTCAATATCTGGTTCAAAATCCCGGTTTAAGAAGAATTTATCTCTCGCAAAGCTCGAGTTCTCAGGAAAAATTAAAGGGACCAAAGAGAGTCTTGCAAGGCACAACTCAAACATAGGTACCTTGCTTCAAAAGACCATTGGGGGCTGATTGTATTTGAATCTAGCTTAACCCCTTTTGGGTCCAACTTTGATTGTATTCGAACAAGAGTCGTTAAAAAACTCTCAAGGTCATTTGGGGGCTTCCTGTTCAAACATAGGTCGTATTCGAACCAAAGAGAACATAGTTGTCAGTACCCTCTTGATCGGCGCAATGCCAAACGCACTAGGGGGCTTCTTGATCATATTTGAATCATAGATTAACTCCTTTTGGGTCCGACTTTGATCGTATTTGAATCAGAGTCGTTAAAAAACTCTCTAGGTCATTTGGGGGCTTCCTGTTCAAACATAGGTGGTATTCAAACCAAAGAGAACATAGCTGTCGGTACCCTCTTGATTGGCGCAACGCCAAAGCCACTGGGGGATACATGATCATAATCGAATCCTAGCTTAACCCCTTTGGTCCGGTTTACTGTTCGTATTCGAATCAAAAGCCTCAAATTTTTCTGTCTGTTTGACTTAAGTTTTTGAAAACAGTCTTTTATGTTTGTCTTGAGACTTTTTGCTCATATCTGAAGCATATATTTGTGGTTTCGGTTAACCCGGCTTGACTTTGGATGATAAGTCACCATCATATGACAATCATAAACATTTGGAAGTTTTGGCTTCTAAAGATTGGGTTATCAGCCTTACTGCACAGGTATCCTAAACCGGCAGTACGATTCAATATCACAGGAACCGGTTTTCCAAACCAGATTATATTATTCAAATCTTTACTAGCCAACATAGCTGGATTTTTATTATGGTTATCAATAGCCAATATTATGATGGAGGTCTTCAAAGTCGCTTCCGCGCAATGGTTATTATTTTATTAATGGACATGATTTATTTTTACAATGGAGGGAATAGTCCCGAGTTGCTGCAGGCTTAGGACCCGGCACTTAGGGGATACATTACTCAAATTGATATTACATCAAATATGCAAGTCCCATGTCACTACCAGCATGCACCATGGCACTTGGGGGCTAATGTAAAGTCATTTTTTGATCAACTTATTGAAGACCCGACTCATCCCATTGTAATGAGCCGGCCCTTTGGGCTACCAATTGCTCCTGTCAAAAATTCAAGGTACACAAATCTTAAATCCGTTATATTGAAAGGTCCACTACTCAGTTGGAAGAGTACAAAGCTCTTAACCTTATGGACGTGGGTTCGAGCCCCATGGAGAGGATTATATCATGTGAAGTTATTTTCAATGAAGTATATATAAAGTCCCAGCTCAATATTATCTTACTAAGCCGACCCTTGGGAGGTACACGTTGTTGTTCAAATCTACATCATCATATTTATAAAGTCCCTGCTCATTATTGCATAATGACCCGGCCCTTGGGGACTACACTGGTTGAAGTTTTCATGAGTATAAGGAAATTACAAGTCCCAGGCTGCTGCAAGCATGACAACCCGGCACTTGGGGGCTACATATATGGAATATTTAGTCTTTACTAGTAACTGAGATGAACAACACGAATTTCTTCAAAGTGGTTATTTATATTGAAGAAAGTCTTAAGTCGTCACTTTGCTCTGCTCAAGACTTGGGGGCTACAAGTAATACAAATATAAGGGAGAAATATTTTCAAATCTCAGTTTTGAGCAAACCAGATTGACCAGGCGTCACCAACCATAATGAACCGGCTTGGCAACAATCATGACCTGAAATTATCAGTTTTTATAATCCGGCGATTTTGGAAATCATAGCTCGGCAAGTTCTACATTTTCAAGCTGGCTGATTATCAGTTGAATATTTGAAGACCAATATTTTTGTCAAGTCAGAGCATTAAAGGCCGAGTCAAATGGATTCTTTATTTACAATATTTCTTCTACAAGCAAATTGATTATGTAGCTAGTCTATTGACCTGGACTGTCCAGAAGAAGGAAATGACAAGGACTTAAGGATGATCAGGTGCCGGCTTGCAAGAATTTTTAACCCGGAGCACAACCTATCAAATTTGTTCTTGTGTTTATTTTGTAAGATCAGTTTAACATGGATAAATCCAAATTAAACTAGGGGCTAATGTTGGGGATATACCCCGCGGTGTAACTTGGCCGGATGTATGACCCGCCAAGCATTGCAACTCACTGGTGACCCGTCGAGCGGGTCGCACGGACGACAAGGCCCAAGGCCCAGTAGGCCGGTTTGTATGATGGTGGGCCGGCTTATGAGGAAGGCATAAGGAATATTCTCCTACAAAGGAAGCAAGACTAGGACTCCACTTTTAATAGAGTAATCCTAATCCTACTAGGACTAGTCATATAACCCGCCCCTTCAACATATATAAGGAGGGGCAGGGCTCCCCAAGAGGGACAAGCAAACAAGAAACAATCTCTAGGGCTAGACACAACTAAAGGGGAGCCGTCTTATGCGGCTTCTCCCTGATGAGCATAATGAGATCTAGCCACAAACAACATGTAGGGCTATTGCCGGATGCTGTTTCCTAGGGACCAAAGCTGTCTAAATCCTTATCTTGTGTGTTGATTCGTCCCGCGTCTCTTGTCCCGATCAACCCCTCTCCGGCTACCACATAGATGTGTTGTCCTCACGACTAAGTCCTCACACTAGGACATCTGTCGTGACGTTTCCACGACAGACTCAGATTTCTTAATCAAGCATCTTTTATTGATGGGAAGTCTCTGCATTCTTTTCTGTCAATGTCCTTATCCGGTGATTCTCACGTAGATACTAATGGAGCTTCAAGTTCACCATTCTTCATTCTTTTTCTTCTTCGATGGACTAAATTCAAGCCTTCAGTGTTGATCACATTCCTTTCCTTGTTTCAAGTGCTTTCCCATGCCGGTGCACCTCTTAGGAGATTTATGTTTTCATTCCTAATCTGTTAAAGATATCTCAAGGTTTTTATCTCTTTTGAGCCATTTAATTCAACCGGCACAATCTCTCATCAAAATCATTTCAACAGTGTTTCTCTTGAGTTGGCACTAACCCATAGGTATTTTTCTAGGATCTTACCTGACTCTTCAAATTTTTCCGGAGTTATTCTCAAATTCATTTCAAAGTTTGACGTAAGAATGAGTTATCATCAGTCAAATGTCTTTCTCCAAGATCTTTCAAGGTCTTCTCATCGTTGGTTCAACCTTTATAATTTTCATTACGGAGTGCCTCAACAATTCAGGGTGGTGTTTCTCGTCGTCATTCTCGACTTTTGAAGACTGAAGAGGAGTTCCTCTTAAATATTTACCCGTTCTTCCAAAGATGTGAAGTTCAAGCTTGATGCCATCCTCTCATAATTGTTTTCGATTGTGAAAATACTTTTCACCCATCTGGAGCAATTCAGGAGTCTTTTCAGTTTGATTCTCCGAAGGCCATCATTTCGGGTTTATTCATTCTCAGCTTTTAGCTCTCATTCTCCAAATCTTACTGGTGCATCGCTCAAGTATTCTCTAGTCAGTTCATGATCTCTTCATTTCACTTGTATCTAAATTCTTTCAAGTATCTTCGTTCATTTTCCAATTCCTCCTGGCGATGCGTTCATTTTCTTCGCTCATTCTTTTAATCCTTACGGTGGTTCGTCCAACATTCCTCTTCCGTCGTTATTGTATCAATGCATTCATGCTTTCCAAATCCTATCGGTGGTTCATTGAAGACCTTTTCAAGTTTACGCTAGATCTCTCTCAATCCTTTCTATGAGAATAAGTTGTATGCAATCCATTGCTTGTCATAGATTTAAATTGGTTAAGGATACACATAACGTAATTCTTATTATTGTTTCATCCAAGTGATCTAGTTTTCTCTTTCCAGAGTTGTTCATCATGTCACATTTCTCGGTTCAAGATGCTGCATCTTTTCTTTTCTGGAGTTCCAAGTTTTCCGCTTTATCTTGTCGCGAAGCTCCATATAAATCAGTGCAAGTCTTCACTTGGTGTTTTCAACTTCTCTTTCTTTCTATCATCATTTTATTACCGAAGTTCTTCATGGAGGCTCTGCATGGTGGTTCGTCAAGGGTTTATTTCATTCTTCAATTGTTCTTCAAGTTTTCCCTCGAAGTTAAGTTTCGCCAAGCTATACCCTAAAATAAACAGGGTGCTCAACACATGTTTTGTCTTGAGGAGTTCAAGCATTCTTCATCTTATATTCAAGTGCAATTCTTTCTACCTTATGTTTTGAGGTGGTGTCATGTCATTCTTGACAATTTCTTTCATGTTTCATGATTCACAAGTTGTTAAGAATGAGATATTTTAAACCCATCATTTTCTCTTCGTCCAGGAGATGCTTTGCAACCCGTCAACCTCTTCATTGGAGTTATCTTGGGTTATATTACACCTAAAGCCTATCCTAAGGATGGTTGCGATTGTGGTGCTTATCAATGATCCAATCTTCTCCTTCCTATCTCGGTGAAGAAGTTTTTCATCTCTTCTTTGTTCCCGATCAATCATTGTTTTCGGTGGCAGAATTTCACCTCAGTTTTGAGATGGTTTCCATAAGCCACTACAAGTTTATTCCTTTCGTTGTTGGTTTGCCAACAACTCTGTTTTAACCTTCTTGGAAGGGTGCTTTCCTAGTTCATTGGTGGCAGAAGTTGACTTTTGCTTCTCCATTATGTTATCCTAATGATCTATATTCTATTCTTTATTCTGGAGGCATTGTGATGTTGCTCTTTTCACTCATCATCTCGAATTGTGAGAATCGTGTTCTTTTCATGCCTTCCATTTCCAACTGGAGTGTCGTGCCCTCTTTTCAAGTTCTTCCCATTTTGTCAAGTTTTGCCTCCCTTCTCAACCAGAGTGCTATCTGAAATCTTTCTTACCCCCTCCCTTGTGCCATTTTTTTCAATAGTTCTGGAGGCAGTGTGTTGTTGATTTCATCAAGTATCCTCTCATCTTGTCAAGTTCATGTTCTATTCCTTCCATTTACAGTTGGAGTGCTGTCCAAATTATATCATTCTTATTCCTTATCTATATTATTTTAACTGGAGTGTTGTGGATATCATTCCTCTTCTAACCGGAGTCTCATCCAAGTGCTTTCATTTTTCCAAGTTCACATTCTATGCCTTCCATTTACAACCGGAGTGTTGTCGTAATTGATCTTTATTGTTCTTGGTACATCTCATTTCAACCGGAGTGCTTGCATGTACTTCTTGTCCATTGTAACACTTTTCTTATGTCTTTCAACCTACAAGGTTATCGTAATGTTCTTTGTTCCTCTTTCCTAACGGAGTGTTTTCAACTTCATTCATCCCCGTTGTATTCCTTCTTTCAATCTGTTCGACCTCTCAAGGTTCGTGGTTTCACTCGTTTGTCAAAGAAGCAACTTTGTTTTACCTCGTACTCTTCCGCTTCTCTCCGGTGCCATCCTAGATCTCGGGACGAGATCCTCTTGTAGTGGTGGAGTGTTGTGACACCCCGAGTCCGATGCACCAGGTGTCTTCCAATTATTCGCTGTTGTTGCCTTGTCACTCGCTTGCGTGTTGCATCTTGCCATGTTTACGTGATGGTTGTTTACCATGTTGTTTGCTCCTTTCTGGTGTTGCTTCTTCTTCTTAGTTCCGGTAACATTGTGTTTGTGAGGATCCGTTCGACTACGTTCGTTTGTCTTCTTCATGGAATCGTTCTTCTTCCCTGCGGGATTTCAGGCAAGATGACCATTACCCTCGATATCACTTCTATCTTTGCTTGCTAGTTGATCGCTCTATTGCTATGTCGCGCTACCTACCACTTGTTTATCATGCCTCCCATATTGCCATGGCAAGCCTCTAACCCACCTTCCTAGAAAACCATTGTTTGGCTATGTTACCGCTTTTGCTCAGCCCCTCTTATAGCGTTGCTAGTTGCAGGTGCCTTGCAGGTTGTTCCATGTTGGAACATGGATTTGTTGGGATATCACATTATCTCTTATTTTAATTAATGCACCTATATACTTGGTAAAGGGTGGAAGGCTCGGCCTTATGCATGGTGTTTTGTTCCACTCTTGCCGCCTTAGTTTCTGTCATACCGGTGTAATGTTCCTTGATTTTGCGTTCCTAACGCGGTTTGGGTTATGAGACCCCCTTTACAGTTCATTTTGAATAAAACTCCTCCAGCAAGGCCCAACCTTGATTTTACTTTTGCCTAACAACCTAAGACTTTTTTCCCTTGGGAGTCACAATCCCGAGGGTCATCTTTATTTTAACCCCCCGGGCTAGTGCAAGTGTTGGTCCGAACTGGGTGATGTCCGGCGCCCCCTGGGCAACCAGGGTCTATGCCAACCCGACATCTTGCCCATCCGGTGTGCCTTGAGAACAAGATATGGGCAGCTCCTATTGGGATTTGTCAGCACATTCGGGCGGTCTTGCTGGTCTTGTTTTACCATTGTCGAAATGTCTTGTAACCGGAATTCCGAGTCTGATAGGGTTGTTCCGGGAGAAGGAATATCCTTCATTGATTGTGAGAGCTTGTGATGGGCTAAGTTGGGACACCCCTGTAGGGTATAAACTTTCAAGAGCCGTGCCGGTTATGTGGCAGATGGGAATTTGTTAATATCCGGTTGTAGAGAACTTGACACTTGACTTAATTAAAATGAATCAACCGCGTGTGTAGCCGTGTTGGTCTCTTTTCGGCAGAGTCCGGGAAGTGAACACGGTTTGGGTTATGATTGAACGTAAGTAGTTTCAGGATCACTTCTTGATCGCTTCTAGTCTTTCGACTGTTGCGTAGCTTCTCATCTTACTCTTATTTGTGTATGTTAGCCACCATATTTGCTTAGCGCTTGCTGTAGCTCCACCTCATTACCTTATCTTACCCATAAGCTTAAATAGTCTTGATCTCGCGGGTTTTGAGATTGCTGAGTCCTCGTGACTCACAGATACTACCAAAACAGTTGCAGGTGCCGACGATACAAGTGCAGGTGACGCAACCGAGCTCAAGTGGGAGCTCGATGAAGATCTTGGTCGTTGTTTATGTGTCTTTTTGGATGATCAGTAGTGGTGCCCAGTTGGGACGATCGGGGACCTAACATTTGGGGTTTATCTTCCTTTTCATTTGGTTTTGACCATAGCAGATCTATGATTGTATTTTGGATGATGTATGAATTTATTTAAGTATTGTGTGAAGTGGCGATTGTAAGCCAACTCTCTTTATCCCTTTCTTATTCAGTACATGGGATTGTGTGAAGATTACCCCTCTTGCCACAAAAACCACCATGCGGTTATGCCTCTAAGTCGTGCCTTGACACATGGGAGATATAGCCGCATCGTGGGTGTTACACGTATTACCCTAGGTTATAACTGTCTCATGATGAATATCATCCAACAACTCATCGATACAATGCCTACGAATTTACCTTATATTGTTCTTGCTAAGTTACTACTGCTATCATCACTGTTAAACTTGTTACAAAACTATTGTATCACTATTACCATTATCGTTACTATTGATACTATTATCAAAACTATCGTATTACTATGCTAATTATCACTTTGCTGCAGACAATTAATCTCCAGGTGTGGTTGAATTGAAAACTTAGCTGCTAATACCTTCAAATATTCTTTGTCTCCCCTTGTTTCGAATCTATAAATTTGGGTTGAATACTCTACCCTCAAAAACTGTTGCGATCCCCTATACTTGTGGGTTATCAAGACCTTTTCCTGGCGCCGTTGCCGGGGAACATAGCTATATTTGTTGAGTCACTTGGGATTATTATCATATTATCACTATGAAGAATCTGAAGGATGCTAAGACTAAGATACTTCCCTCAAAGACGAGGGGAGGTAAGGAACTGCCATCCAGTTCTGCTTTAGATTCACCTTCTGTTATAAGTAAACTTGCAACACCACCACATGCTATTAATTCTGATATTTCACAAGTTATTGATGATGCTACTTCTGCTATTGATAATGCTTATGATGATGCTAGTACCTTGCTTGATAATGATGATGTGCCACTTGGTGAATTTCTTGATAAAAAATTGCTAGAGTGACACAACATGATGTTGTTGAATCTGATGATGTGCTTGGAACTGAATCTCCTGAAACACCTGCTAGAACCAGTCCTCCTAGATATGAATTGCCTAAGGTACGAAAAGGTTATGTTATGAGTGAGGATGCAACTAGAGATATTCTTGCTTGCAGAGATATAGATGATCTAGAGAAATTATTATGCAAGTATAAAGAAAAATCTCTGAATGCTAGAATGAAATGTGATCCTAAGTTTGCTACTTCACCTATCTTTATTGATGATAAGGATTATGAATTCTCTGTGGACCCAAAGTTAATAACTTTGGTTGAATCTAATCCTTTCCATGGTTATGAAACTAAAACTGTTGTGGCACATCTTACTAAGTTGAATGACATAGCCACCCTTTTTACTCATGATGAGAAAACTCACTATTACTATATTCTCAAATTATTCCTGTTCTCATTAAAGAGTGATGCTAAAGCTTGGTACAATACTCTTGCTCCTGGTTGTGTGCGTAGTCCCCAGGATATGATTTATTACTTCTCTGAAAAATATTTTCCCGCTCATAAGAAACAAGCTGCCTTACAAAAAATATTTAACTTTGTTCAAAATAAAGAAGAGAGTCTCCCACAAGCGTGGGGGAGGCTTTGCCAGTTACTTAATGCTTTGCCTGATCATCCTCTTAAGAAAAATGAAATACTTGATATCTTGTATAATGGTCTAACCGATGCTTCTAGGGACTTCCTAGTTGTGCTGGTTGTGTTTTCAGGGAACGAACTCTTGGACAAGCTGAGAATTATTGAATAACATATTGAAAAATTATGATGATTGGACTCTTCTTGTACCACCGCCTAAGCCCACTCCAAAGAAGAGGGGTATATTATATCTCAGTCCCGAAGATATGCAGGAGGCAAAGAAATCTATTAAGGAAAAGGTATTAAAGCTGAGGATGTTAAAAATTTACCTCCTATTAAAGAAATACATGGGCTTAATACACCACCACATCCTAAGGTGGTAGTGATAAATTCTCTTATGAAGTTCAATGATAATGACAATCCTCACAATATGCATCCTAGCCAATGCCTTTATGAGTTTGAAAATTATATTAGAAAACAAGATTACTTCAATGCAAATGTTATGAAACAATTGAAATACAATTATGATATGATTGCTCGCTTGAGTGAATTGTTATTTAGAGTATCAAATGATGTTAGAGGTGTTGGAAAGCATGCTTCTATGGTTCAAACTCAGTTAGAACAAGTTGCTAAACTCAAAGAGAACTGCTTGATGAAATGAATAATAATATGCATGACTTTGCTGTTAGAGTTGCAACTAGAGGAGGTAAAATGACTCAGGAATCACTTTATCCTGAGGGACACCCAAAAAGAATTGAACAAGATTCATAAAGAGCTAACACTAGTGCACCTAGTCCTTCTAGAAAGAAAAAGAAAAATGATAAGACTTTGCATGCCTCTAGTGAACCTGAAATAGAAAAACCTCATGACAATGATAATGAAACTTCTATCTCTGATGCTGAAACTCAGTCTGGTAATGAACACTCACCTAGTGATAATGAAAAAGATAGTGCTAATGTTCACGAAGACTCCCAACCAAATAATAAAGAACCAGAGAATGATGTTGAGGTAGAACCACCTGTTGATCTTGATAACCCGCAACCTAAGAATAAAAGGTATGACAAAAGAGACTTCATTGCTAGAAAACACGGTGAAGAAAGAGAACCGTAGGTTAAAAAACCTATGCCTTTTCCACCTAAGTCAACTAAAAAGAATGATGATGAAGAATTTGAGCGCTTTGCTGAAATGCTGAGGCCAGTCTTTTTGCATACTCGCTTGGCTGATATCTTAAAAATGCCTCCTTATGCAAAGTATATGAAAGACATCATCACTAATAAGAGAAAAATATCGGAAGCTGAAATCTCCACTATGCTTGCTAATTATACTTTTAAAGATGGAGTACCTAAAAAACTTGGAGATCCAGGAATACCAACTATACGTTGCTGCATCAAAAAGAATTATGTGAAAACTGCTTTGTGTGATTTTGGAGTTGGTGTTAGTGTTATGCCTTTCTCTTTATATAAAAGACTTGATTTGAATAAACTCACACGAACTGAAATATCTTTGCAAATGGCTGATAAATCAACTGCCATACCTATCGGTATTTGTGAGGATGTGCCCGTTGTTGTTGCTAATGTTACTATTTTGACTGACTTTGTTATACTTGAGATGCCCGAGGACGACAACATGTCGACTATCCTTGGTAGAACCTTCTTGAATACTGCAGGGGCTGTTATTGATTGCAATAAAAGCAAGATCACTTTTCATATCAATGGTAAAGAGCATACGGTGCACTTTCCGAAGAAACAATTCCAAGTGAACAGTATTAATGTTATTGAAAAATCTCTGACAATCACTATTGGAAGTTTTAAAATACCTCTACCTACTGTCAAAAAGAAATATGAAATGCTTATTGTTGGGGGCATTCATATCCCCATTGAGGCAACTTAGTGATTTACGAAAGTTCTTCGGTTTCATGCTAATCAAAAGTGGTTGTTAATAAGACTTGATCAACCTTATTAATGGATCATTTTTGAACGGTATGAAGTTGATGAATTTAGTAAGCACTACCTTCTGTCCCTACTTTTTATTTTCTGTTTTTATTAGTTAAATAAAATAAAATGCCATATTCTGTCTGTTTTCTGAATTTCCCGTGAAATAAAAAATGACCCAAAAATAAAAGTTCTTAGAATGCCCTAAAAATTTAACACGATTTTTTGGAATATTTCTGAATTTTTGGTGCAAATAACATCCGAGGGAGGTGCACCAGGTGGGCACAACCCACCTGGGCGTGCCAGGACCCCCTGGCGCGCCCTGGTGGGTTGTGGTACCCACATGGGCCCCCCTCACTTATCTCTTCACACCACATCATCACTTACCTCCAGAAAAAATCTCCATTGCTCTCTCTCCCGTGTTCTTGCTCTCAAACCTACGGATTTCGATCTCTTTGCTCGCAGCTCCGTTTCTGAAACTGCTTTGGGGGATTGTTGCTTGGTATGTGGTTCCACCATTTGTCCAATTAGTTTTTGTTTTAGTGGTTTATATTTTGAATGATTATCTACTCTTGGTGCTGCTGTAGATGTGCTTGCATGTTGAATTCTTAGTGTTCTAAGAAGTTTGAATGCTTGCTATGGCCTCTATGTATCTCTACGAGTAGTTGGTCTCATTTTTGTGAAGTTTTGTTGAATTTTTTTTTGGGCTAATAAATTTCAGAATTTTGTTCATAGGAAAACTATGAATATCTTTAGGAAGTTTGGCTCTAAGAATAACTCCAAGGGTGTTATTGGGGAGTCATCTGATAGTGATCTCCACCCTCGGAGGTTGGCGGAAGTACGGCCGTGTGAATGGCTGCAAACCACATTCCTGGAAGAGGCTGGAATCCTTAAGGAGTTCGCACAACATGCTGCCAATGCCGGCCTCACCGACTTCATCGCAGATGAGTGTGAACTGCACCAAATCCTCACAAATATCTTTGTTTAAAGCTTTACTTTCTTTCCTAGGAATAATCCTCCTAAAGTGAGCTTTGATTTATATGCTGAAAACCATCAGATATCACTTACTGAATTTTGTGACATAGGCATGATCCCCTCTGATGGGAGCTTAGCCGAGCCTAGGCCGGCTGAGTTTGAGGTCTTTTATCGTACTTTGACAGTGGGAGATGAGAGACGGGTGTCAGCTATCACTGCCGCTAGCTTGCATTTTCCTGTTGTTCATTACTTTGCTCTTTTCATTGCAAAATGCTTGCTTGCTAGGGAGAAGGTGGGTGCGCTCAGCTCACCAGACCTTGCTGTTTTGCGTCGTGCATTAGAGGGCGACAACACTTATATCTTAGGAGCTATTGTGGCTCGTCGCCTCCACCTTAATAAATCCAAGGGTAAAATTCATGGTGGGATTTATGCTACTCGTTTGGCGGCTCACTCCGAGGTCGAGATATGCCCTCATGATTACCCTCTGACCAAGGTTTACCTAGACCGTGCTGCCATGGATCACCACCATTTTAATGATGATAAATCTCCTGGCATTCCTATTCCTTATAACCTGGTTTTTAGCATTGAAACTCGTGTTATTATTCCACTGCCTGCTCCTGCTTTGTTGGATTCTGTTGCCAGGGGCGGATATAGGATTATGCTTGCAGACAACATCGCCTACCAGAACGCTCAGGCTGCTGCAGAGGTAGTGGAGGAGGCTACGCAATGGGATCAGTGGATGCCCGCTCCTCAGTACCCCAACTACTATCCAGGCTACTGATTGATTACCAAGTTAGGCCAAAAGCCTAAGTTTGGGGGAGTACGTGTTTCTCACCGACATTACATTCATGTTCACTTATTCATCTTGTCGGTGTTCACACTTTTCCATTGTATCATCCGTGCTTAGATTTATTTTTTCTTGCTTCCTTCTCGTGTGTGTGAAAAACTTTAGAAAACCCCAAAAATTAGTTGTAGCTAGTTTACTTTCTCTGCATGCTTTGTAGTAATATTAAAAAGAAAACCCAAAAAGATTTCCTTGTTCTTCTTTTGCTTGTTGGGAGCTTTCCCGTGTAAATAGTTTTTCTCATTTTTGCTTTTTCCGTTTATTTGCTTGTTCAAGAAAGCCAAAAACTCCAAAAATATTTCAGTGTGTTTCTCTGGATTTCTTTTCCTTTTATTCGAGTTGTACCAAGGAGAAGACCACGATGAAAATGTTGAGTGGCTCTCATATGAATAAGTGTTGAACTAATAAAGAGCATATTTTTACCTTGTCTTCTCCTGTTGACTAAATTATTTGCAAATTCCACCTTAGTCCATGGCACTCCTGCACTATTATTATTTTCATATCGTTCCGTCGTGCAAGTGAAAGGCAATAATGACGACATTCGATGAACTGGTCGTGGCAGAGAGAAACTGGTATGAACTCGACTTGTTCTATTTTTGTAAATATGTTTAACCTATTATCCATGATTCAGCCCATTATAAACAAACATGTTTGCAATGACAATTAGAGATTATAGTTTCTCATGCCATGCATAACTAGCTGGGAGTGGATAATGATTTATCTTGGATATCAACATTGCGTTAAAATGACGGTGATGTAGGAAGATGATATGGTACCCTCCTCTGAATGTTCGAGTAGCTTGACTTGGCACATGTTCATGCAAGTAGTTGAATCAAAACCAACATAGCCTCTATGATATTTATGTTCATGGTGTTCATATCCTACTCATGCTAGTGTCCAATGTTACTTATGCATAATGCATGATCATGATCGTTGTTGCTCTCTAGCTGGCCGCTTCTCAATCTAATTGCTAGCCTTCGCCTGCACTAAGTGGGGATTCTGCTTGTACATGAAAAACCTTAAACCCAAAGTTATTCCAGATGAGTCCACCATACCTACCTATATGTGGTATTACCCTGCTGTCCTAAGTAAATTTGCATGTGCCACCTCTGAAAACTTATAAAAAAATATCCGTTTTGTGTGCATGGATTGTTCATGGAATGACAGGAGGTAGTCGGTATCTTCCCTGCTAAGCGGGTTATTCTCAGGTCGAGTGTTTATTCACTCGCCATCGCACGAGAAAAAGGCGGTAATAGGGATGCCCAGTCCCAAACTGCAAAATACAAAAGAGTTGATCGCTCGAATAATCAAACAAAAACTCCCAATGGAGTCAAAACCTTTACTTTTTATCGCTTGGGAACCACCACTAGCTTGTTTAGCTTGGGAGATATTGATAACTGATGGTCGTGAAGTAAATGAGAAGGGTGCTTGTCTCAAAATATCATTTATCTCTGTTTTAAAACTTGAGCTCTGGCACCTCTGCAAATCACTACTTCCCTCTGCAAAGGGACTATCTATTTACTTTTATGTTGTGTCATCACCTTCTAAAACAAGCGCTAGAACCTGAGAGCACAACTGTCATGACTTATGCATTGTGTGTAGCTAATGTTGGGTGCATCACGAATGGATCTTTTCTACAATGAATTACAATGTTTAGTCGCTGCTTGGACTTTGGAGGTGCTCTGCATTTACGTTTTGCGGTCTCAAAAAGGGCTAGCGAGATACCACTATTGTATTATATCATGGTTGTTTTGACAACGTGTTGCCATTTAAGATGTCTTACTATTGCTCGCTAGGTGATTGTGTCATTGATATGAGTTAATATAATCTTTAAGAGTTATTGTCGGCCTGGTTAGTTATAATGTTGGTTGAAAACCTGGGTGCTATTTAAGCTTATTTATGCAAACAAGAGAGAGTTTGTAAAAGTTTTTCTTTTTCACTTTCGGTTTATCAACTGAATTGCTTGAGGACAAGCAAAGGTTTAAGCTTGGGGGAGTTGATACGTCTCCAACGTATCTACTTTTCCTAACGCTTTTTCTCTTGTTTTGGACTCTAATTTGCATGATTTGAATGAAACTAACCCCAGACTGACGTTATTTTCAGCAGAACTACCATGGTGTTGTTTTTGTGCATAAACAAAAGTTCTTGGAATGGAATGAAACTTTGCGAGGATTTTTATATAATATAAGTAGCAGCACACGCATGCAGCGCACAGCTTGCAGTGCATGCACACGCACTAGCATAGACTCAAGTCGCACGCTGGCCTCTATTGTCGCAAGTTCGTGTAGTACCTCACCTGTTGTCTGCCGTTCCCGCTGTTGACCCTACTGTCAGTCCTATGTCCGACATATATCATAGTAGGGGTCCTAAGCTAGGCGTCTTGGAGCGATGGTAACATGGACACATGATTTTACCCAGGTTCGAGCTCTCTTGAAGAGATAATACCCTACGTCCTGCTTTTGATTGTATTGGTATGAGGATAGTACATAGTACATGTATCTACCACAAGATTGTAGTAATGAATATGAGATGTCCTATTTACTAGCCTGGCCTCGGTTTATATAACACACTAGAGGCCTAGGGTTTAGAGGAGTCCTTGTCTTAGGCTCCAAGTCATGTGGAATCCTCCTTGTATGCGGCATGGCTGCCCGAAGTGTCCCATAAATGAACAGCCATGGGGGTCCTCGGCTCGATCCAGCTAGTCGGGAGACGACATGGTGAGTACCCCTAGTCTAGGACACCATCAGTAGCCGCCTGAACCGGTCCTCACGTTGGGGACACTCCTTAATTCTTCTGAACTGTTCTTCATCTTCGGTCATCGGTCTTGAAAACTGGTTCAACAAATATTCTCATTTCGATCTTGAGGATCGCCGAAGTGAATCCGAAGAGTCTACACGTCGGGTATCCAAGGAGACCCTTTAAGCTTTCGGCCTTTAGTAATGCCTTGTTATTTTTTACGCCACACCTCGGGTTTGAAGATTTTTCTGTGCGGTAGTGTCCTCTTGTGTTCGAGCTCCAATGCCGGACTGCATCCGAGATATCTTTTGCATCCGAGCACCAACGCCGGACCGCTTCCGAGCTCCAACACCGGAATGTATCCAAGCTCCAATGCTGGACTGTATCCGAAGTGTCATAGATTACCTCGGTCTTGAAAAAGTTACAAGGGTAGAACCAAGCTTAATGCTGGAGATGCCTTCTATGGAGCCAATCACTTGCAACCGAGCTTTATGCCGGACTATTTCCGAGGTATCTTTTGCAGTCGAGCACCAACGCCAGACGGTATGCGGGCTCCAATGTCGGATTGTATCCGAGGTGGTGCACCTCCTCGGCCATGGGCTGATTTATATGAATTTAATTCTGATTTGTGCAATGTATTCTCTACCGAGATGTATAGCTAGTAGCCATCCAGGTGCATGTTGGCCTAATATCTGGGATGCACCTGAAGGATAAAATCAAACCACTGACCCCAGTAGCCCCTGAGACTCTGGTCGATTCATGAAATCGGCCTGATGATCAATTCCTAGCTCGGCAGCATAGTCAGGAATAGAAATGCGGTGTAATATATTAGAGGAAATAGTGATCGACAAACGGGCCCTTGAGAGAGGGTTTTGAGAAGTCGTTGTAATATATTAGCTTGATGCCGGATAAGTCCTAGATGGTACCTATTGTTGTCCGAAGACGCGTTTGCCCATAGTTCGGTCAAGCCGAACACTGAGCACTTTGAGTTTTCTATATTGAATAGGCAATGCAGTAGCCTCGAGACACTGGTCGGGTGGCAACACCAGATCAGGGGATCAATGTGCCCCTTTAATATTAGTAAATGATAAGTTCGAATTCCAGTAGCCCCAAGCCTTAATGTGGGCATGGGTGGCCGAATTAAGGATCGGTATTCGGAGTAAAATCACAAATTATGTGTAATGATTCTACATATCCACGTACTTACATTATTAATGCTCGGATTCGCATTGTACAAAACTTTGTTGACCGACCATCGGCTTCAACCTCCTCAGCCAGTATCCGGGGAGTGTTTGTCGCACTTTATAAAGCCTTTATGAGGGCAAAGATTTACGACAAACAAGGTAATCCGGCCATACGGTTTTATAAACAAAGGTATGCAGAGAGAATGTTATATTACTATAACGTAAAAAACATCTTCCAAAGAAAATAGTCCCGCTAACGGTTCCTTTCTTTGGGTTGTCATGCCGACCATGATCATGAAACCTCACCTCCGATCAATGCGGTAGAAAAATATTGAGGATTTAGTTTGGGGAAAGTTCCCAAACTATGTGCTCTTTAGTGAACCTAAATTTTCACTTTTGTCGTTGCCGACCAATTATATCCTTTAAGATCGTTAGCTTTCGGCTTCACCCAGTCTGAGGTACTAACTCGGATGACCCGGTAGTAACAATCATAGAGGTGCTCCCTTTACCGCCTAGTCGAACAATCGGGAAAGTAGGGGTATGCACAGGAGCCAGGCAACCCAGCTTGGCCAAAATCTTAAGTCAAATTGATGCATATTTATTGCTTTATAATGATAATTACGGAAGGCGATGCTTGTATACTGAATACAAACACTGATGATATATGTTTATTTTGACTCCGTTGCAACTGTTTATCAGTTGAAAGTGGCCCATCGTAGGCTTCTACCGCTTTGTAGATACTATGCAGGGTGTTTCCGCAGTAACAAGACAAACCTTAGCTGACGTCTCGGTGCCCGGAGGCAGTTGTGTTAGCGGAAACAAGGCAATCAGATATGCGGGCTTTATAACTTTCACTTAGTCATAGGAGCTTTAAACTGGGGAAGCTAGCTACGAGCCCCCGGTTAGTGTTCGGCACCGACCAAAGTCTAGCCATTAACACTTCGACCAATGCTATAGAAGGCCCATCGTTTTGCACACGGTATTCGGTATCGATCTATAGTTTGACACCGTCATCGGATCGCTGACCAGTTTATGCCCATTGTGACATTTAGTTTTTGGCTTTCTCCACTGAGGTGCTTAACCATTCGAGATGGAAGCACAATCGCAGTGGTTCTCCCTTTGCACACCTAGCCAAAGAAAGCGAAACATAGGAGGCAAGCATAGGAGCCAGGCAACCCAACTATTGATCAAAGACACAATTCGAAACCGATGCATATATAGTAATATCCGAGAGTGTTTTTGCCGAATCTCTAAAGGTGTCCGGCATTGCACTGCGAGACTTATGCTGGAAACACAAAAATAGTTTAAAAGTGCCATAGGCTTGGAAAACCAAAAACTTTAGTAAAAACTTTACGCCCGAACTAAATCAGGTCATTTGGTGCTAATCCGAAAATTGGTCTTATTTTTGTGCTTCTGTCATGCATTAATATGACACATCCGATCTCAAGACTTGAAGCGGGTCAGCTTACGGCTGCAACCACCTATCTCGAAGGCGGAGTACTGCTCGTTAGGCCATCTTAGCAAACTAAATTCGAGCGGCATTAGAGAGAAAACATGCTATCCGACTATTGACCACACACTAGAGTCGAGAAAGGAGTGGTAGAAAAAGACTTTGCAACGACTAGGAAGAACACAATTATTATAGGACGGCTCGTACAAATTTAAGAGCCCCCATTTAACTTGGGTCAAGGAAGTGTTTTTAACAAATAACATTCTTAACAAACTAAGTTTTTTGTTTAACATGAATATAAAGTTTGGTCGAACCTAACGAGAATTAAAAAAACTAAGCATGGAAGCGACTTAGCTGGTTAATGAGCTCGTTGTCGATGCGCAACCCGAGCTTATGGCGGGACAAGGTCCCAGCCCCCAAGCCGGTCCCGAGGTGGTGGAGCATGACCGATGTGGCGAGGTGGAACCCCCAGTCAGACCGAGGCGACGGAGCAGGCCGACAGTATGACGCCGAAGTCCCTGACATGGTTTAATGAAGTGATAATGAAGCCACCGGTCCAGCCGAGGTGGCATGGTACGTCGGTACGCCGAGGTGACAGCGCTACCAAACTCGGATCATTTACATGTGCACAGAAAATAGTGCAAGCCAAAGATAATAGTAATAATAATAAATAAATAAAAATTTGTTGCATAATTAATAATTTATGCAAAGCGAGTAATAAAGAAATATGACCCGTGTGCCGAATACTCGATGAGGTAGAGCTCTCCCAACGATGCTGAAATCCCCGAGGAAACCGAACATGTCGGTATGGCAATTCGACCAACAAGGTGATCACGCGAGCCGATTTATGTCGATTGGGACGACGACGTCGGCTTGCCGAAGTGACCCGTGACACAATCGAAGTCGATTACCTACACGTGTAAAATAGTGCAGTTCAAAAGATAATAATATATATATATATATTAAAAATCCTCGCATAATTAATTTACACAAATTAATTTTTAAAGAGATGTGGCCTGGCGTTGAAGCCAATGTCGATGCGGGGCATCGGCGTGGCAAAGCCTGAATTCGCAGGGCAGTCCTAGTTCTGATGTGGCCTTCGCGGAATTGTGGACAGGAAAATGACCGAAGCATCACCCAACCATCGTTAATGTGGCCAGCATTTGACAGTCCTGTGTATAGAGGATGGAACAAACCAGAGTAATATTCCTCGAGAAAAATAAGCCTATGTAAGCAAAAAATTAGTAGGAATAATAGCACCTGGTTTATTTGTTGTAGCAAGCCAAAGAGACACACGCAGACATTCATGGATTTGCATCTAGTAATAGTACTAGTCCCAGCGCTAGCTTGATGTTCTGTGTGCGTGCTCGGCCGGGACGCGGCGAAGCGAAGCCCCCTGGTCTAGCTAACGTGACAAAGCTGGTCGGTTGGTGACGCCGAAGTCTTCGGAGTAGGTTGATGAATAGATGGCGAAGCTCACGGTCCAGCCGATGTGATGGAGCACGTCGGTAAGGTGACATTGCAGCCGCCGTGCCAGCCGAGGTGTTGAAGCGGTTTGGTGTGGTAGGCATTGGTTTGAAGAAGCTACGGCTTGTCCATGGCGACGCTAGTCATAACTTGTGACACGGTCAATGCCGGATTGATGAAGTGACTGAGCGGCGATGTCGGCGTGCCTGACCCGTGGAATCCGTGGGGCGACGGTTTTGGTGATGATTTAGCTTTCTCGATGCCAAACTCTTGTTCGGCTTGCCGAGCTGATGATCTGATAAGGTTAGGCTCAGCTCGATGAAGCGACGATCTGTCTAGCGTAGGTCGGCAGACATGAAGAAAGGGCTGGTTTGACACCGGCACGATGGTGAAGATGACCTCCGAAAAGGAGCAAAACTTGTGAGCATGTGTTCGGAACCAAAACACAATACGCTAGAAAGAGATTCTTTCAAAAAGGTTGTCCAATATCCCATTCATGAAAAAAGATGAACTCAGGTCGGATTTGTATTCATGCTGAAAATAGATCCGAAAAGTGATGCACTAATCGGAAGGTTCCCGGAGTTTTAACGGTCGGATCGAGCTAAAATTTTGAGAGGTGATAGATAGGGAAATTACACAGAAGAGGAACGGTTGGATCTTCCGAATAACCTCCGAGCTAGGCTCTGGAGACCACGCCATAAACTCATCCAGATTCCCGTCCAAACTCGACACGCCTCCGGTATATCATAGATCACCGGAGATTCCTCCATTAGATGGCGAAGAAATTTTACAGGGTCGTTGTATACTCAATTCCGTATAATTCCACCAAAGGGTTCGCTAAATCGACTCCCGAGGAGATGGTGGCAGCGAAAACAAGTCAGTTGTACAGAAAAAACTGTGCGATCGCACGAGGGCAATGTTGACAATGAGCCCCCAGGCTCCATGGACGACTTTTTCATGGTCTCGGTTGAGATTTGAGATGATGATGATGAAAGTATCCATCTGAACTTGATGATCCGACGTGGAGCACGGTCCTCGGTCCAGCTGAGGTGACCAGTCGAGCTGGCGACAAAGATGCCGACATCGACCATAAAGCTCAGTTCCGATGCGTAGATCGCGCCGGAGACGATCCGAATTCCCATCGCACCATGGCGACTGCCAGCAGGCTCTCAATGAAAGCACCAATATCAGTCCTATATCCGACATATCTCGTAGTAGGGGTCCTAAGCTAGGCGTCTTGGAGCGATGGTAACATGGATACATGATTTTACCCAGGTTCAGGCTCTCTTGAAGAGATACTACCCTACATCCTGCTTTTGATTGTATTGATATGAGGATAGTACATAGTACATGTATCTACCACGAGATTTTAGTAATAAATATGAGATGTCCTATTGACTAGCCTGGCCTCGGTTTATATTAACACACCAGAGGCCTAGGGTTTAGTGGATTCCTTGTCTTGGGCGCCAAGTCTTGTGGAATCCTCCTAGTATGCAGCATGGGCTGCCCGAAGTGGCCCATAAGTGAACCACCATGGTGGTGCTCGGTCCTATCCAGTTGGTCGGGAGATGACGTGGTGATTACCCCCTAGTCCAGAACACCGTCACCTGCCACCTGAGGTCGTTGGCCTGTTGCTCTACCACTACGCCAAGTCCGAGCTCTCGCTGCTTGTGGCGCAACGCATACGAACTCCATCTGCGTAAGATGACATGGCCATCAATGATGATTATGATGACACCCACACTAGGTCGCTCTACTCGCCTTGTGCGCATGATTGCCGTGCGGCTACCGAAGTACGACCCTGCGGCCTCAACTTCGTCGCCAGTCGCCAGTGTGTGCGTGTTGTGTGCAGTGTGTGTGTCTGCCCACTATGTGCTAGTGTGCGAGTGCATGCATGCATATTGTGTACATGTTTTAATAAGGATTCACTTAAAATAGTACGTGAGCGAACAGAGGGATCAATTGGACAGTGTTCACGAGCAATAGCGAGATGTGTGAGGTAAGATACACCGCTGGCGCTTTTAATTTTTCTTATTAATTTGTTTGTTTCACCCTCTGACAGGTGGGACCCAACGTACTACGTGGAGAGAGGTAAGGTGACTAAGGTTGCATTATTTCTGTACTACCAACACTGCTTTAAATCCCAAAAGACCTTACCACCAAGGCCACATGACACAATTATTATTTAAATCCCAATGACTCCCATGCAAAAAACACGGCATGCTTGTCACACGAATGTAGGAATGTACAAAAGGTTATTTTCCTCTGGTTAAACTTAACGTGAGGGTGGTGTAGCTGGTTAGCCTGTTCGCTCATCAAACTTGAGGTCTCGGGTTCGATAACCACACTTGAGCATATTTTTGTTGTTTTTTAGGGTTTGCACTCTTCATACTCTCTCTCCACTATATATATACACGCTGGAGCCTCAACGCTTGTAGTTGCTGTCTTCACACTCTCTCACCCTCTCCAGATCTAAACAAGACTTCGTTGGCATCTCTCTTTCCCCTCACTGCTGGTCAAAGAGCCGGCAGGATCCGCCCGCCGGGAAGGGAAAGAGGCTTAACACTGTCGCCATCGGCGAAGGAAGGAATCCACTACCGGCGCAGCTGTTCTCTTTCACCTAGCGGCGACGCAGGAGGGCCTCCGACCCCTTCTTCCTCGCCACCATACATAGTGTGGGAAGAACGGCCTCCGTTCGCCCACCAAACCACACCCCAAGAACCTTAAGGTATAATTTACTTATTCCACATGCATTGCTCTAGCTGCATGTGTGCTTTTTCCGCTTCTGCACTTGAATCTAGGTGTTGGATCAAACACGATAGTCTTGATAACCCACAAGTATAGGGGATCAATTGTAGCCTCTTTCGATAACTAAGAGTGTCGAACCCAACGAGGAGCTAAAGGTAGAACAAATATTCCCTCAAGTTCTATTGACCACCGATACAACTCTACGCACGCTTAACGTTCGCTTTACCTAGGACAAGTATGAAACTAGAAGTACTTTGTAGATGTTTTTGGATAGGTTTGCAAGAATATAAAGAGCACGTAAATAAAAACTAGGGGCTGTTTTAGGTAACGAAGCAATAAAGTTAGTATAGCGAGTGTGGAAAAGTGGTGGTAGGAGTTGCGAAATTGTCCCTAAGAAATTGACTACTTTACTAGACCAATAGCAAGTTTTATGTGGGAGAGGCCACTGCTAGCTTGTCATCCCCGCCTTGGAATTCTATGCACTTATGATTGGAACTATTAGCAAGCATCCTCAACTACAAATGTTCATTAAGGTAAAACCCAACCATAGCATTAAGATATATTGGTCCCCCTTCAATCCCGTATGCATCAATTTCTATGCTAGGTTGAAGCTTCTGTAACTCTTGCCCTCCAATACATAGTCCTATCAACATACAACTAACCCTATGGTGTGATCCATGCGTGCGCTCATATGATGTAACATCCCAAATTTTCAATTTGGAATGTTATACATAGATCATCATGCATATCATATTTTCTTGCATTTTGGTTGATCCTAGAAATTTCACGCAACTCAAGGACCCTCGGAGAGAGTTGGAGATTTCGATATTTTCATATTTGAGTTTTCTCAAATTTTGAAAAGAGGATCATTTGATTTATTTATTTTATCTTCAATTATTTTTCCGGTGTCAAAATATATAAGATAGGGAATAATATGACTTTCCCAAATTTAGGAAAAATGAAGATTTAATAAATAGATCAATTTTGTTTTGCCGGAGTTTTGTTTGCGTTTTATTTGGATAGGGAAAAATGCGCGTTTTCAAAAATTGCATTTCAGGCCCGGAGAAAAGTTCTTTTTGTTCGGCTCATTTTTAGGAGTCGGGGAAAATTTACTTTAGATTTTTTGGAACTCGTTTAGATTTTCTTTTCTGTGTTTTTCTGCGCGCGAAACCGATTTGAAAAAAAAGGAGCCTCCCGCCAGGCCAGCCGGGCCAAAGGCCCAGCCAGCCGGCCCCTCCCGCCAGGCGCCCAGGCAGCCGCCGCCGCTCCCTGGCCGAGTCCCAGCGGGACTTAGGTCGGTTAGCCCCTCCCCTTTCCTTGTTTCTTTTTCTTTTGCTTTCCTATTCCTAGTCTATTTCTTGTCCCCTACCCCAAGTCTCCTCTCCTCTCACCTATATAAATACCCCCACACCCCCCCTCTAAACACATCAAATCAAAAGCCACTCTCCTCCCCAAGCCCCACACCACCGCCCCTCACCACCACACGCGCCACCCCACCCCGCGCCGCCCCACACCACCCGCCGCCGCCCTTGTGCATCGCCGCCGCCGCCCAACGCTGCCGTTCGCCGGAGACCTCGCCGGAGGTTTCCCCGTGTCTCTTTTTCTCGGATCGTTTTCTTCTAATCGTTCCGATTCTTTTCTTCTCTTCCGATTCATTTTCTTTTCGGTTCTTTTCTAAACCATTCCGGTTTCTAGATCGGTTTTTTCGTTTTGGTCTTTTTCTTCGAAAACCCTAGATCGGTTTTCGTTCTTCTTTCGGACCGTTCGTCTCAACAAACGTGATCACCGATTTTTCCCCGGTTAACGACGCCCGTTCATTTAACCGTTCTTCTTTTTCTTTTCGTCGGATTTATTCCGCGATCGTGATCTCAGATCCGATCTTCGTTCTAGTCTTTCTTCTCGCTCGTTTATCGGAATCAGGTGATTCAAGCGCCTGGAGTTTCGTTTCGAAACCGCCATTCGGAATCAGGTGATTCAAGCTCCTGGAGTTTTTGCCATAATAAAATTTGACCTAGTTTCAACTTGCTAGAACCGAGTTGTTTTCTTCCGCCGTTTGTTTTTCCGTCGTCTGTTCGGTTCTTTCTTTCTTTGCAACCGGAGTTCTTAAATTGAACTTTCTGGTTCATTCTCTTGTTCGAGTTTCACCTGTGCATTAGATGAGTACTTATTGTGTGCTTGTTGTTTGTCTGCGATAGATCACCCGGATTGCGCCGCTTGTTACTTCGAAACCCTAGGTCTCGCGGATCATCAGCAAGGCAAGTAACACTTTGATCATACCTTTTCTACAACCCAGTTTTATTGCATTAGATCAATCCTCTCACATTGCATGATTAGGATCTAATTAAATTGTGGGATGGGAAGTAGATGAGGTAGTACCTATTACCTGTATTATTATGAAACCTTTGGGAGTTACTTCTACGTTTGCTTATTATGCCATGCTATGCTAGTAGACGTGGATTGGGTGAGTGAAATCCATGACAAATGTGAGTTGATAATTTTAATGGTTTATCTAAGGTGGCAACTTAAACACACATCTGGGTGGATTGAGGCACCTGATGTCTATCAGGACTTGCCTGTTTTTTTTCGGACCGCCACCCAGGCTCAAAGGGATCATAAGATAATTCATGCTAGAAACTTCCGTGTGTAGCCACATGCTACTATGGGCTCTGGCATAGTTGACTAAGTTGTGCGAACTCTTACGGGGTGGACTAGCAGATGTAGGGGTTATAGGTGGTACGGTCTACCCCACATGTAAGGTGCTAGCGCTTCTGAAAGACTATGTCTCGATCATCCGTTTCTCAAACACCTTGTAGTGCGAGAAAACAAACGGAGGCGATCGAGTCATGTGGGGAAAGTGCGCAAACCTGTGCAGAGTGTACAAACTAATCATGATTAGCCGTGTCCCCGGTTATGGACAACTTGAGTATCTAGTAGTTGAATATCATTGTGAATCTCAACATGTTACTTCTAATTAATGTTGTTGGGTTTTAATTACTTTTAATTGGGATTGAGAATGCTGTCAACCATTCTCAATGTTTCACAACCACCATGATAGTTAAATAAATTTATTCCTTTGCAGTAGGGAAAAACTGGCTTTACGCAAAAACTGTAACCATAGAGCTTTCCACCAGCCATATATGCATATAGTATAGCTGTTTCATTCCATTACCCTCTATGTGTTACTTTGCCAGCATATTCCATGTGCTGACCCGTATTCGGGCTGCAACTTCTTATGTTGCAGACTTTTCAGACGACGAGTAAAGTGCTTTTAGGTCGTGGCCCTATACTTAGTGATGCCGTTGGAGTTGATGGACCCATTTACCTTCCAAGTCTTCCGCTGTTATCGACACTATATGGCCTTAAGCCATATTTATTGTAATAAGTCTCTTTGAGACAACGATGTAATAAGTGTGTGATTGCCACTTTGCTATAAATCCTTCGATGTACTGTGTGGTGTCAGCATTACTGATCCAGGGATGACACCTGAGCACAGAGATCAGACTGTTTGAGGTCTGGTCGCTACAGAGATGGTATCAGAGCACACGCTGACTGTAGGACATGACCACTAAGTTAAAGCCATAGAACATCACTCTCTTCTCATTTTCTAACTCCTCATCTTTTCTACCCTATTAGGATGACGAACGCGAAGATTAAGTATGCCCAACCAGATGAAGGCACACCTTTTGGATATCACTTGAAGGAAGTCACCAAGTACCTGAATATTGGATTACCAAGTTTCACGGGAACCTTCAACGCCACTCTGCCTGAAGAGGAGCGCTGGAAGATTCAAGCTCACATTCCGGGAAGAACATTCGCGCCAATCACGAAGCCCATAGATAGTGTTTTCAATGCACCAACCTGGAGTCTGGGAAGGAGCATGGCAGCTCATATCACCATAGGACGCATTGGAGAAGTTCACCAAGAAGACCTCAAGGACACTATCTACCAGATTTGCGGACGCCGAGATGAACAATGGGAGTTAGTCAGCACCAAGAAGGATAGATCCATTGCATCTTTCATCCAGGAGTTAAACCAGCACATTCGACGCCACGAGAACCAGATGTACAATGATATGGTAGAGCTGAAGAATGCGAAGGCAAGGATCATCGAGCTAGAAGGAGAACTGAAGTCTACACGCAAGGACTACATGGACGAGATCGTAGCTCTAGCGAGACACAATGGCGATCTTAAGCAGGAGATTGAAAAACTCAAGAGGAAGTTAGGATCCAAGGAGGAAGACGAGTACGTCGCATGTCCGGACGACTACATCATCATCGACGACACGGATTCGGATCCAAGTGAACCCGACTTTGAAGACGAAGCTGGAGCAGATATCATGGAGTCTTCCACCGGTTCAAATTTCTAGATGACCCCAGATAGTAGTAGTATTTCCCCATGTAAACACAATAGTTCGAGCACTTTTGCGATAGTTAGACCATTTGTAAGCCCTTGTTTGATTGAATGAAGTGATTTTTGTGTGCATTTGCTCATGTGCATTGGGGTAGTGTTTTCCCTTTAGACCTCTCTCTATTCTTAATTCTCGTCTTTTCTAAACCCTCAGATGCCTCCGAGACGTGACAATGGATTCCCACCGGATCTCACTCAGTTGATCCAGCAGCAGAATCAATTGATGCAGATGTTAGTTCTGAACCAGCAGAACAACAACAACAACCCACCACCACCACCACCTGTTGACCACTTAGCCCGTTTCCTTAGGCTGAATCCGCCGGTGTTTTCTAGTAGCACCAAGCCGATTGTAGCAGATGATTGGCTCCGCAAGATAGGAAGGGAGTTGACCACTGCAGGATGCACGGATGGTGAGAAAGTGAAGTTTGCCGCTCACCAGCTTGACGGACCCGCGGCAGCATGGTGGGAGAATTTCACAGCCACTTACCCAGTAGACACTGTCACATGGGATCAGTTTCAGCAAGCTTTCCGCACTGCCCATGTTTCAGCAGGAGCTATGGCCATGAAGAAGCGTGAGTTTTGCAACTTACGCCAAGGAGGAAGGACAGTTGGCCAGTACCTTGACGACTTCAGCAAGTTAGCACGTTATGCCCCAGATGACGTTGCTACGGATGCAGCTAAGCAGGAGAAGTTTCTGGAAGGACTGAATGATGAACTAAGCATGAAATTGATGGTAGAAAGTTTCAACAACTACCAGGAGTTGGTAGATCGTGCCATCATGATTGAAGGAAAGCAACAGCAGATTGAGAACCATAAGAGGAAGTATGGACAGGGGAAGTATAACTCTGGAGCCCAGCCGAAGCCCCGTTTTACCCCTAAACCGGGATTTAAGTTTCAGCACACCCATGGAGGAGGTAGCTCGCACGACCATAATGGCCACAAGAATGGTAATGGGAATGGAGGAAGCAACGGCCAGAACCGGACCACCCCATCGACCCCAACCAAGAGAGACCTGAGTCAAGTCACTTATTTCAAGTGTTCCAAGACCGGACATTATGCCAATGAATGTCCCGAAGGCCAGAATGGAAATGGCAATGGAAGCTCTGGGAAGAAGCCGAACCCTTTCAATAGGGGACAGGTGAACCACATTAATGTGGAGGAGGTTGAAGATCAGCCTGACGCAGTAATCGGTAAGTTTCTGGTTAAGTCATTTACCGCACTCGTTCTTTTTGATACTGGAGCATCGCATTCATACATATCAAGGGGATTTGTGGATAAATATAACCTGCCAACCCAAGCCCTTAGGTCACCCATGTTAGTAAGCTCACCAGGAGCGGAGTTTATGGCTAGACGATGGTGTGATCGGTTACCAAGGATTGGTAACTATGTGTTTCCCTCAGACCTAATAGTATTGGAATCTCAAGGATTGGATGTAATATTAGGCATGGATTGGTTATCAAAGTATAAAGGGAATATTGAGTGTGCTAGTAAGTCAATTTTGCTTACCACACCAGAAGGAAGAAGGATCAAGTATGTATCCCGGCATATGCCAAACAGGACACAAGTAAACTGCCTAACAGGAGTTGTGCAAGAGGATATACCAGTGGTAAAGGATTTTTCTGATGTATTTCCCGAAGAGTTGCCAGGCATGCCACCGGATAGAGACATTGAGTTTTTGATTGAGTTATTGCCAGGTATAGGCCCAATATCGAAGCGACCATATAGGATGCCAACAAAGGATTTGGTGGAAATTAAGAATCAGATTAAGGAGTTATTGGATAAAGGTTACATTTGCCCAAGTTCTTCGCCTTGGGGATCACCCGTACTTCTAGTGGAAAATAAGGATGGATCATTAAGGATGGTTGTAGATTATCGGGGATTGAATGAAGTAACCATCAAGAACAAGTACCCACTGCCAATGATCAACGATCTGTTTGATCGGTTGCAAGGAGCTAAAGTGTTTTCCAAGATCGATTTGCGATCAGGGTACCATCAATTGAAGATTCGAGAGCAGGACATACCTAAGACAACATTCACCACAAGATATGGACTGTATGAGTATACCGTTATGTCATTTGGATTGACTAACGCACCTGCCTATTTTATGAACCTAATGAACAAAGTGTTTATGGAGTTTTTGGATAAGTTCGTCGTAGTGTTCATTGATGACATCCTGGTTTATTCAAAGACTGAAGAGGAGCATAAGGAACATTTGCGTTTGGTTTTGGAGAAACTAAGGGAACATCAGTTATATGCCAAAATTAGCAAATGTGAGTTTTGGTTAAAGGAAGTTGGATTCCTTGGACACGTTATATCTGGAGAAGGTATAGCAGTTGACCCCACAAAGGTTGAGACCGTAACTGAATGGGAAGCACCAACAACAGTTGGAGAGATCCGGAGTTTTCTTGGACTCGCAGGATACTACCGGAGATTCATTGAGAACTTTTCAAGGATTGCAAAGCCTATGACTGAATTGTTGAAGAAGGATACTAAGTTCAAATGGACTGAGGAGTGTGAGGCTAGTTTCCAGGAGTTGAAGAAACGTTTGGTCACCTCACCGGTATTGATTTTGCCAGATCAGACCAAGGATTATGAGGTGTACTGCGACGCTTCACGTCGAGGACTTGGAGCAGTGCTTATGCAGGAAGGAAGAGTTGTTTTGTATGCTTCACGACAACTAAAGCCTCATGAGTTGAATTATGCCACGCATGATTTGGAGTTAGCAGCCGTAGTGCATGCATTAAAGACGTGGAGACATTTCCTTATTGGAAATCATTGTGAGGTGTATACGGATCACAAGAGTTTGAAGTACATTTTCACTCAGAAGGAGTTGAACCTCTGACAAAGGAGATGGTTGGAGCTCATCAAGGATTATGACATGAGATTGCATTACCATCCCGGAAAAGCTAATGTAGTAGCTGACGCATTGAGCCGTAAGAGCCATGTCAATACTCTAATGACGGGGAAAATACCCAAGGAGTTAGCAGAAAACCTTCGTGAACTATGTTTGGAAATAGTTCCCAGAGGATATGTAGCAGCATTGAAGATTCAGTCAACATTGATGGATAAAATCAGAGAAGCTCAGAAATCTGACAAGGAGATTGCTGCTATAAAAGAGAGAATGAGCAAAGGAAAAGCAAAGGGATTTCGTGAAGATGAGCACGATACCCTATGGTTTGAGGACCGTGTTTATGTGCCCAATGACCCGGAGATCAGGAAGTTGATTTTGCAAGAGGCACATGATTCACCGTATTCGATTCACCCAGGGAATACCAAGATGTATTTGGATTTGAAGGAAACATTCTGGTGGACCGGAATGAAGAAGGATATTGCAACATATGTAGCAGTTTGTGACGTATGTCAGAGAGTAAAGGCAGAGCATCAGAAGCTAGCAGGATTGTTACAACCATTGCCGATACCCGAATGGAAGTGGGATAAGATAGGCATGGATTTTATCACAGGACTACCCAGGACAAAGGCAGGCTACGATTCGATATGGGTAGTAGTTGATCGTTTGACGAAGGTAGCACATTTTATTCCAGTTAAGACCACTTACACCAGTGCTAAGTTGGCAAAGATATACATGACTAGGATCATTTGTTTGCATGGAGTTCCGGGGAGTATCGTATCAGATAGAGGAACCCAATTTACCTCAAAGTTTTAGAATCAGTTGCATGAAACTTTAGGAACCAGACTAGAGTTCAGCACAGCTTTTCATCCACAGACAGATGGACAGACCGAGAGAGTCAATCAGATTTTGGAAGATATGCTGAGAGCTTGTGCACTAGATTATGGATCTAGTTGGGACGATAATTTGCCATACGCGGAGTTTTCTTACAATAATAGCTATCAGACCAGTTTGAAGATGGCACCTTTCGAAGCCCTATACGGAAGGAGGTGCAGGACACAGTTGTCATGGGACGAAGTTGGAGACCGTCAATTCTTTGGACCAGATTTGATTAAGGAGTCTGAACGGAAAGTTAAGTTGATTCACGATAGGCTCAAGGTAGCCCAGTCCAGGCAAAAGAGTTACGCAGATTCAAAACGCAAGGAGACAGTTTATGAAACCGGAGACAGAGTTTACCTTCGAGTATCCCCACTTCGAGGAATAAAGCGCTTTGGAGTTAAGGGAAAGTTAGCACCGCGTTTCGTTGGACCGTACAAGATCTTGCAATGTATGGGAGAAGTCGCTTATAAGTTGGAATTACCAGAAGGACTGTCAGGAGTTCATGATGTATTCCATGTTTCTCAGCTGAAGAAATGTCATGCCGAAATGGCGGAAGTACCGCTAAGAGATACAGTGCCACTCGAAGCGATTCAGTTGGATAACGACTTAACCTATGAGGAGAAGCCAGTCAAGATTCTCGATTATGCCAGCAGAGTTACTCGCAGCAAGGTTATCAAGTTTTGCAAAGTTCAGTGGAACCACCACTCAGAGGATGAAGCCACCTGGGAGAGAGAATAAGATTTTCTCAAGGACCACCCTCACCTATTTTCTAGCCAACCCGAATCTCGAGGGCGAGATTCATCTTAAGGGGGGTAGGTTTGTAACATCCCAAATTTTCAATTTGGAATGTTATACATAGATCATCATGCATATCATATTTTCTTGCATTTTGGTTGATCCTAGAAATTTCACGCAACTCAAGGACCCTCGGAGAGAGTTGGAGATTTCGATATTTTCATATTTGAGTTTTCTCAAATTTTGAAAAGAGGATCATTTGATTTATTTATTTTATCTTCAATTTTTTTTCCTGTGTCAAAATATATAAGAGAGGGAATAATATGACTTTCCCAAATTTAGGAAAAATGAATATTTAATAAATAGATCAATTTTGTTTTGCTGGAGTTTTGTTTGCGTTTTATTTGGATAGGGAAAAATGCGCATTTTCGAAAATTGCATTTCAGGCCCGGAGAAAAGTTCTTTTGTTCGGCTCATTTTTAGGAGTCGGGGATAATTTACTTTAGATTTTTTGGAACTCGTTTAGATTTTCTTTTCTGTGTTTTTCTGCGCGCGAAACCGATTTGAAAAAAAAGGAGCCTCCCGCCAGGCCAGCCGGGCCAAAGGCCCAGCCAGCCGGCCCCTCCCCTCGCGCACAGCGCAGGCGCCAGGCGCCAGGCGCCTAGGCAGCCGCCGCCGCTCCCTGGCCGAGTCCCAGCGGGACTTAGGTCGGTTAGCCCCTCCCCTTTCCTTGTTTCTTTTTCTTTTGCTTTCCTATTCCTAGTCTATTTCTTGTCCCCTACCCCAAGTCTCCTCTCCTCTCACCTATATAAATACCCCCACACCCCCCCTCTAAACACATCAAATCAAAAGCCCCTCTCCTCCCCAAGCCCCACACCACCGCCCCTCACCACCACCCGCGCCACCCCACCCCGCGCCGCCCCACACCACCCGCCGCCGCCCTTGTGCATCGCCGCCGCCGCCCAACGCCGCCGTTCATCGGAGACCTCGCCGGAGGTTTCCCCGCGTCTCTTTTCCTCGGATTGTTTTCTTCTAATCGTTCCGATTCTTTTCTTCTCTTCCGATTCGTTTTCTTTTCGGTTCTTTTCTAAACCGTTCCGGTTTCTAGATCGGTTTTTTTGTTTCGGTCTTTTTCTCTGAAAACCCTAGATCGGTTTTCGTTCTTCTTTCGGACCGTTCGTCTCAACGAACGTGATCACCGATTTTTCCCCGGTTAACGACGCCCGTTCGTTTAACTGTTCTTCTTTTTCTTTTTGTCGGATTTATTCCGCGATCGTGATCTCAGATCCGATCTTCGTTCTAGTCTTTCTTCTCGCTCGTTTATCGGAATCAGGTGATTCAAGCAACTGGAGTTTCGTTTCGAAACCGCCATTCCGTCTAATCAACTTGAACAAGTTTTTGCCATAATAAAATTTGACCTAGTTTCAACTTGCTAGAACCGAGTTGTTTTCTTCCGCCGTTTGTTTTTCCGTCGTCTGTTCGGTTCTTTCTTTCTTTGCAACCGGAGTTCTTAAATTGATCTTTCTGGTTCGTTCTCTTGTTCGAGTTTCACCTATGCATTAGATGAGTACTTATTGTGTGCTTGTTGTTTGTCTGTGATAGATCAGCCGGATTGCGCCACTTGTTACTTCGAAACCCTAGGTCTCGCGGATCATCAGCAAGGCAAGTAACACTTTGATCATACCTTTTCTACAACCCAGTTTTATTGCATTAGATCAATCCTCTCACATTGCCTGATTAGGATCTAATTAAATTGTGGGATGGGAAGTAGATGAGGTAGTACCTATTACCTGTATTATTATGAAACCTTTGGGAGTTACTTGTACATTTGCTTATTATGCCATGCTATGCTAGTAGACGTGGATTGGGTGAGTGAAATCCATGACAGATGTGAGTTGATAATTTTAATGGTTTATCTAAGGTGGCAACTTAAACACACATCTGGGTGGATTGAGGCACCTGATGTCTATCAGGACTTGCCTGTTTTTTTTCGGACCGCCACCCAGGCTCAAAGGGATCATAAGATAATTCATCCTAGAAACTTCCGTGTGCAGCCACATGCTACTATGGGCTCTGGCATAGTTGACTAAGTTGTGCGAACTCTTACGGGGTGGACTAGCAGATGTAGGGGTTATAGGTGGTACGGTCTACCTCACATGTAAGGTGCTAGCGCTTCTGAAAGACTATGTCTCGGTCATCCATTTCTCAAACACCTTGTAGTGCGAGAAAACAAACGGAGGCGATCGAGTCATGTGGGGAAAAGTGCGCAAACCTCTGCAGAGTGTACAAACTAATCATGATTAGCCGTGTCCCCGGTTATGGACAACTTGAGTATCTAGTACTTGAATATCATTGTGAATCTCAACATGTTACTTCTAATTAATGTTGTTGGGTTTTAATTACTTTTAATTGGGATTGAGAATGTTGTCAACCATTCTCAATGTTTCACAACCACCATGATAGTTAAATAAATGTATTCCTTTGCAGTAGGGAAAAACTGGCTTTACGCAAAAACTGTAACCATAGAGCTTTCCACCAGCCATATATGCATATAGTATAGCTGTTTCATTCCATTACCCACTATGTGTTACTTTGCCAGCATATTCCATGTGCTGACCCGTATTCGGGCTGCAACTTCTTATGTTGCAGACTTTTCGGACGATGAGTAAAGTGCTTTTAGGTCATGGCCCTATACTCAGTGATGCCGTTGGAGTTGATGGACCCATTTACCTTCCAAGTCTTCCGCTGTTATCAACACTATATGGCCTTAAGCCATATTTATTGTAATAAGTCTCTTTGAGACAATGATGTAATAAGTATGCGATTGCCACTCTGCTATAAATCCTTCGATGTACTGTGTGGTGTCAGCATTACTGATCCAGGGATGACACCTGAGCACAGAGATCAGACTGTTTGAGGTCTGGTCGCTACATATGATGGGCACCAAAGGACATAACCACAAGCAAATTAAATCAATCATAGAAATTCACCAATTACCGATAGGACAACAAAAATCTACTCAGACATCATAGGATGGCAACACATAATTGGATAATAATATGAAGCATAAAGCACCATGTTCAAGTAGAGGGTACAGCGGGTTGCGGGAGAGTGGACCACTGTAGATAGATGGGGGAAGGTGATGAATATGTTGGTGAAGATGATGGAGGTGTTGGTGTAGATCGTCGTCACACGGTGATGGACCCGGCGGTGTTCCGGCACCACCGAGAGAGAGGGGGAGAGAGCCCCCCTTCTTCTTCTTCCTTGACCTTCTCCCTAGGTGGGAGTGTTGGGGAACGTAGCAGAAATTCAAAATTTTCCTACATGTCACCAAGATCTATCTATGGAGAAACCAGCAACGAGGGGAAGGAGAGTGCATCTACGTACCCTTGTAGATCGCTATGCGGAAGCGTTCAAGAGAACGGAGTTGAAGGAGTCGTACTCGTCGTGATCCAAATCACCGGAGATCCTAGTGCCGAATGGACGGCACCTCCGCGTTCAACACACGTACAGCCCGGTGACGTCCCCCATGCCTTGATCCAGCAAGGAGAGAGGGAGAGGTTGAGGAAGACTCCATCCAGCAGCAGCACAACGGCGTGGTGGTGGTGGAGGAGCGTGGTACTCCAGCAGGGCTTCGCCAAGCATCGCAAGAGACGAGGAGGGAGAGGGGTAGGGCTGCGCCAAGGAGAGATCAAATCGTCTTTTTTTTGGGCAGCCCCAAACCTCAACTATTTATAGGAGGAGGGGAGGAGGGTGCGCCCCCTCTAGGGTTCCCACCCCTAGAGGGGCGGCAGCCCTAGATGGGAAAGGGGGGCGGCCAAGAGGGGGAGAGGGGGGGGCACGCCCTAGGGTGGGCCTTAGGCCCATCTGTGCCTAGGGTTTCCCCTTTCTCCTCCTAGCTATGCCTTGGGCCTTGTGGGAGGCGCACCAGCCCACTCAGGGGCTGGTCCCTTACCACTTTTGGCCCATGCAAGCCTCCGGGGCTGGTGGCCCCACTTGGTGGACCCCCAGGACCCTCCCGGTGGTCCCGGTACGTTACCAATAAAACCCGAAACTTTTCCGGTGACCAAAACAGGACTTCCCATATATAAATCTTTACCTCCGGACCATTCCGGAACTCCTCGTGACGTCCGGGATCTCATCCGGGACTCCGAACAACATTCGGTAACCACATACAAACTTCCTTTATAACCCTAGCGTCATCGAACCTTAAGTGTGTAGACCCGACGGGTTCGGGAACCATGCAGACATGACGGAGATGTTCTCCGGTCAATAACCAACAGCGGGATCTGGATACCCATGTTGGTTCCCACATGTTCCACGATGATCTCATCGGATGAACCATGATGTCAAGGATTCGATCAATCCCGTATTCAATTCCCTTTGTCTAGCGGTATTGTACTTGCCCGAGATTTGATCGTCGGTATCCCGATACCTTGTTCAATCTCGTTACCGACAAGTCTCTTTACTCGTTCCGTAACACATCATCCCGTGATCAACTCCTTGATCACATTGTGCACATTATGATGATGTCCTACCGAGTGGGCCCAGAGATACCTCTCCGTTTACACGGAGTGACAAATCCCAGTCTCGATTCGTGCCAACCCAACAGACCCTTTCGGAGATACCTGTAGTGTACCTTTATAGCCACCCAGTTACGTTGTGACGTTTGGCACACCCAAAGTATTCCTACGGTATCTGAGAGTTGCACAATCTCATGGTCTAAGGAAATGATACTTGACATTAGAAAAGCTTTAGCATATGAACTACATGATCTTTGTGCTAGGCTTAGGATTGGGTCTTGTCCATCACATCATTCTCCCAATGATGTGATCCCGTTATCAACGACATCCAATGTCCATGGTCAGGAAACCGTAACCATCTATTGATCAACGAGCTAGTGAACTAGAGGCTTACTAGGGACATGGTGTTGTCTATGTATCCACACATGTATCTGAGTTTCCTATCAATACAATTCTAGAATGGATAATAAACAATTATCATGAACAAGGAAATATAATAATAACTAATTTATTATTGCCTCTAGGGCATATTTCCAACAGGGAGAAGGGTTTCCCCTTTGGTCCATGGCCTCCATGGAGGCGGAGGGGCGAGAGCCCCCCGAGATTGGATCTGTCTCTTTGTCTCTCTCTGTTTCTGCGTTTCAGATTCTGCCCTTTCACCGTTTCCTAAATTCCCGGAGATCCGTAACTCCGATTGGGATGAATTTTGACACGATTTTTATCCGGATATTGGCTTTATTGCGGCGAAAGAAGGGCACCAACTGCCTTACGGGGTGGCCATGAGGGCCCAGGGCACGCCCCCTGCCTTATGGCCCTCTCAAGCATCGTCTTGCGTTGATTCTTCTTCCCAAAAATCATATATATTCCAAAAGAAATCTCTGTCAGTTTTTATCCCATTTGACTCCGTTTGATATTGATTTTCTACGAAACAAAAAACATGCAACAAACAGGAACCGGCACTGGGCACTGGATCAATATGTTAGTCCCAAAAATAGTATAAAAAGTTGCCAAAAGTATATGAAAGTTGTATAATATTGGCATGGAACAATACAAAATTATAGATACGACGGAGACGTATCAGCATCCCCAAGCTTAATTCCTGCTTGTTCTCGAGTAGGTAAATGATAAAAAAGATAATTTTTGATGTGGAATGCTACCTTGCATAATCTTGATCATGTAATCTAGTCATGGCATGAATATTAAGACACGAGTGATTCAAAGCAATAGTCTATCATTTGACATTAAGACAATAATACTTCAAGCATACTAATAAAGCAATCATGTCTTTTCAGAATAACATGGCCAAAGAAAGTTATCCCTGCAAAATCATATGGTCTGGCTATACTCTATCTTCACCACACAAAATATTCAAATCATGCACAACCCTGATGACAAGCCAGGCAATTGTTTCATACTTTTGACGTTCTCAAACCTTTCCAACTTTCACGCAATACATGAGGGTGAGCCATGGACATAGCACTATGGGTGGAATAGAATATGATGGTGGAGGTTGTGTGGAGAAGACAAAAAGGAGAAAGTCTCACATCGACGCGGCTAATCAACGGGCTATGGAGATGCCCATCAATTGATGTCAATGTGAGGAATAGGGATTGCCATGCAACGGATGCACTAAGAGCTATAAGTGTATGAAAGCTCAAGCTGGAAAATAAGTGGGTGTGCATCCAACTTGCTTGCTCATGAAGACCTCGGGCATTTGAGGAAGCCCATCATCAGAATATACAAGCCAAGTTCTATAATGAAAATTCCCACTAGTATATGAAGGTGATAACTCAAGAGACTCTCTATATGAAGAACATGGTGCTACTCTGAAGCTCAAGTGTGGTAAAAGGATAGTAACATTGCCCCTTCTCTCTTTTCTCTCATTTTATTTTTCTTTTTTTCTTTTTTTGTAGGCTTCTTTGGCCTCTCTCTCTCTCTCTCTTTTGGGGCTTCTTTGGCCACTTTTATTTTGATAACCTCACATGGGACAATGTTCTAATAATGATGATCATCACACTTTTATTTACTTACAACTCAATATTACAACTCGATAATAGAACAAAATATGACTATATGAATGCCTCCGGCGGTGTACCGGGATGTGCAATGATCTAGCGTAGCAATGGCATCAAAAAACGGACAAGCCATGAAAACACCATGCTAGCTATCTTACAATCATGCAAAGCAATATGACAATAAATGCTCAAGTCATGTATATGATGATGATGGAAGTTGCATGGCAATATATCTCGGAATGGCTATGGAAATGCCATAATAGGTAGGTACGGTGGCTGTTTTGAGGAAGATATAAGGAGGCTTATGTGTGACAGAGCGTATCGTATCACGGGGTTTGGATGCACCGGCGAAGTTTGCACCATCTCTCGAGGTGAGAAAGGGCAGTGCATGGTACCGAAGAGGCTAGCAATGATGGAAGGGTGAGAGTGCGTATAATACATGGACTCAACATTAGTCACAAAGAACTCACATACTTATTGAAGAAGTCTATTAGCTATCGAAACAAAGTACTATGCGCATGCTCCTAGGGGGATAGATTGGTTGGAAAAGACCATCGCTCGTCCCGGACCGCCACTCATAAGGAAGACAATCAATAAATACCTCATGCTCCAACTTCGTTACATAACGGTTCACCATACGTGCATGCTACGGGAATCACAAACTTCAACACAAGTATTTCTACAATGCAAAACTATCCACTAGCATGACTCTAATATCACCATCTTTATATCGCAAAACTATTGCAAGGAATCAAACATATCATATTCAGTGATCTACAAGTTTTATGTAGGATTTTATGACTAACCATGTGAATGAACAATTCCTGTCATCGCTCCAAATATATATAAGTGAAGCAAGAGAGTTTAATTCTTTCTACAAAAGATATGCCCACGCTCTAAAAAATATAAGTGAACCAAAAGAGCATTCTACAAATGGCGGTTTTCAATGTGAAGAGAAACAGGCAATCCAAACTTCAAATGATATAAGTGAAGCACATGAAGCATTCTATAAAGCCATACTCAAAAGATATAAGTGAAGTGCAATGAGCATTCTATATATCAACCATGGACTATCTCATACCAGCATGGTGCATCAAAGAAAAGTTAAAACTAAATGCAAAATACGCTCCAATATTTACGCATATCATGTGACGAATAAAAATATAGCTCCAAGTAAAATTACCGATGATCATTAGAAGAAAGAGGGGATGCCTTTCGGGGCATCCCCAAGCTTGGTTGCTTGGGAGTCCTTGAATATTTCCTTGGGGTGCCTCGGGAATCCCCAAACTTAGGCTCTTGCCACTCCTTATTCCTTCATCCATCGTGATCTCTCCCAAAACTTGAAAACTTCAATCACACAAAACTTAACAAAATGTTCGGTAAGATCCGTTAGTATAATAAAGAAAATCACAACTCTAAGTACTGTTGCAAACCAATTCATATTTTGTTTTTGCATTGTAGCTAAAATGATATATATTTTCCATGGCTTAATCCATTGATAGAAATCGATAGTTTCATCAAAACAAGCAAACTATCCATCAAAAACAGAATCTGTCTTAAACAGGAGAGTCTGTAGTAATCTGAACATTCGACATACTTCTATTACTTTAAAAATTCTGAAATAATTAGTAAAAATAAAAAATTTGTATATAAAGACATTGCGAAAAGTTTCAGAACCGTTTGACGTTCCAGTAAAAAATGTAAAATCGCGCACTACAGCCAAAGTTTCTGTTCTGCACCGAACAAACCAACAAGCAATGTAAACATCCTAAAGGCAAATCTTGGCACATTATTTTTATAATACAATGGAATTGTACAAGGGGATAATTATTTTTGTTGATAAGTTTCTGTAATCAAGATTCACAAAGTTTCCGTGAGCATGAATAAAGTTCAAGGAGCTCCCCCACTTCAACAATGCTTGTCTCTCTCACTTTCACATTCCTTTTTGAAAAGTTTTGGGTTCCCCTCTTTATTTTTTTGTTTTTAAACTATATAAAAGCACTCAACAGAAATAAATGACTCTCTAAAACTTCCGGGTTGTCTCCCTAGCAGCGCTTGCTTTAAAGCCATTAAGCTAGGCATAAGGTGATCAAGTAATGAATCCACCGGAATCGATCCCAAGGTATATCAAAGCCAATTTTAATTAACAATGATTTGTGATTTAGTAGTGAGCACAAAGCAACATATATCATGTAATTAAGAAGTCTAACTCTCTTCCTATGCATTGGCATGTCATAAAATAACAAGTCATGCACACATAGTAAAGGCCAATGCATAGTATAAACAGTTTCTTGCAATTTTATCATATTGGAAGCATGGAGAGGCGGAGATGTAGTTCTTCTCTCATAATAATTGCAAGTAGGAGCATCAAGCACATGCATATTATATCTATCAAAATCATCATGTGTAGTAGTAAAATGCAACCCATCAATATAATCCTTAATAAGGGCAAACTTCTTCAATATAGTGCAGTCAGGAGAATTCAAATAGATAATAGGACTATCATTCGTGGGTGCAATAGCAACAATTTCATGTTTAACATAAGGATCTATAGCAAGTTCATCTCCATAAGCATAATTCATATTAGCATCTTGGCCACAAGCATAGCAAGCATCATCAAAAAGGGATGTTTCAAAAGAATCAACGGGATCATAACAATCATCATAGCAATCATCCTTCGGTAAGAACGAAGGAACATTAAACAATGTATGACTTGAAGAGTTACTCTTATTAGAAGGTGGGCACGGGTAACTAATTTGCTCTTCCTCCTTTTGTTCTTTGCTCTCCTCATCATCTTTTTCATCCAATGAGCTCCCAGTTTCATCAATTTCTTCTTCCATAGACTCATGCAAAATATTAGTCTCTTCTCGGACATCGGAGACTTACACAATAAATTCATCAATATCATAATTGTATTTATAATTCTCATAGCAATATTTAAGGATAACTAAATTTTCAGGTCTATAAACTGAATCATCAAAATCTTCAAACTCTTTAAACAAAGGTTCAATTTCATAAGCACCCATAAAAGCAACAAATTCTTCTATTTGTTCCACATCATAATAATCATATATACAATTAGCATAACAATCCAAGGTTCATCATCATTAAATTCACATGAAAAGGGAAGGTGTGGAGCCTTCATCCTAGAGCAACAAGCATAATCATATCTCAAGCATAGTTGCCGAGCATACCAATGCAACATATAAAGTTGATCCCATAATAGTTTCCCTTTTTGAGTCAAGCGATAATCCCTAAAGTATTCACATTGATCCAACGTTACTCCCATTATAAAATTGAATGGGGTTTTCTCAGGATTATCAAAGTAGTACATGATATCTTTCACATACTGAGCATCGAGGGTTTTAGGAGGTTTCCCATCTCCATAAGTAGCAAGTAAACCTAATTTTTTTTGGTATTTCGTGTTCCATATCCATAACTAAAGATAGAGAACAAGTTAGAACAGAAAATAAAAATTACTTAGTGATAAAGCAAACAAGCACACACGAGAATATTGACCCCACGCTATAACTCCCCGGCAACGGCGCCAGAAAAAGGTCTTGATAACCCACAAGTATAGGGGATCAATTGTAGCCTCTTTCGATAAGTAAGAGTGTCGAACCCAACGAGGAGCTAAAGGTAGAACAAATATTCCCTCAAGTTCTATCGACCACCGATACAACTCTACGCTCGCTTAATGTTCCCTTTACCTAGGAGAAGTATGAAACTAGAAGTACTTTGTAGATGTTTTTGGATAGGTTTGCAAGAATATAAAGAGCACGTAAATAAAAACAAGGGGCTGTTTTAGGTAAAGAAGCAATAAAGTTAGTATAGCGAGTGTGGAAAAGTGGTGGTAGGAGTTGGGAAATTGTCCCTAAGCAATTGGCTACTTTACTAGACCGATAGCAAGTTTTATGTGGGAGAGGCCACTACTGGCATGTCGTCCCTAACTTGGAATTCTATGCACTTATGATTGGAACTATTAGCAAGCATCCGCAACTAATAACGTTCATTAAGGTAAAACCCAACCATACATTAAGATATATTGGTCCCCCTTCAATCCCGTATGCATCAATTTCTATGCTAGGTTGAAGCTTCTATCACTCTTGCCCTCCAATACATAGTCCTATCAACATACAACTAACCCTATGGTGTGATCCACACGCACGCTCATATGATGGGCACCAAAGGACATCAACATAACCACAAGCAAATTAAATCAATCATAGAAATTCACCAATTACTGACAGGACAACAAAAATCTACTCAGACATCATAGGATGGCAACACATCATTGAATAATAATATGAAGCATAAAGCACCATGTTCAAGTAGAGGGTACAACGGGTTGTGGGAGAGTGGACCGCTGTAGATAGATGGGGGAAGGTGATGAAGATGTTGGTGAAGATGACGGAGGTGTTGGTGTATCGTCGTCACACGATGATGGCCCCGGCGGCGTTCTGGCGCCACCGGGAGAGAGGGGGAGAGAGCCCCCCTTCTTCTTCTTCCTTGACCTTCTCCCTAGATGGGAGAAGGGTTTCCCCTATGGTCCATGATCTACATGGCGGCGGAGGGGCGAGAGCCCCTCCGAGATTGGATCTGTCTCTCTGTCTCTCCCTGTTTCTGCGTTTCAGATTCTGCCCTTTCACTGTTTCCTAAATTCCGGGAGATCCGCAACTCCGATTGGGCTGAATTTTGGACACAATTTTTATCCGGATATTGGATTTCTTGCGGCGAAAGAAGGGCACCAACCGCCTTATGGGGTGGCCACAAGGGCCTAGGGCATGACTGACCCCCTGGGGTGCGCCCCCTGCCTCGTGGCCCCCTCGGGCATCGTCTCGCGTTGATTCTTCTTCCCAAAAATCACATATATTCCAAAAGAAATCTCCGTCAGTTTGTATCCCATTTGACTCCGTTTGATATGGATTTTCTGCGAAACAAAAAACATGCAACAAACAGGAACTGGCACTGGGCACTGGATCAATATGTTAGTCCCAAAAATAGTATAAAAAGTTGCCAAAAGTATATGAAAGTTGTATAATATTAGCATGGAACAATCAAAAATTACAGATACGATGGAGACGTATCAGAAAGTAGTGGGTGGTTGTTTGTTCTTTGTTGCAACAGACTGTGCATCACCCCTTTATACATCGGTAGATGCACATGGTGCTCGTGCGTCCACTGTCCCGTGCAACTCTTTAGCTGTTGTTAATCTAAGGCCCTGTTTGGATAAAAACTCCTAGGAATTTTTTAGTCCCAACTAAAAAGTCCCTAGTCCCTACCTGCTTGGTTCCCGGGACTAAACATGGACTAGAGGTTATTAAATGACATGCTAAAAGACCATGTTACCCCTAGTAATGAACTAATAGAGATAAGGTGCAATGCGGGGTAGGGGCAACTATTGGAAAAAGTCCCAAAAAAACTCTCCCTCAGGGTCTTCTTCCTTTAGTCCCGAATGCCCACTTTTAGTCCCTAAAAGTCCCTCCTATTTGGTTTAGATGAGACTGAAAGGGACTTTTTAGTCCCTATATCAAGAAGTCCATGTAAACAAACACCCTCTAGTAATGCCGTTGGAAAATTGATGCAATGCCATAGTTAAAAGCAAATTACATGTTTAATGAATTTTATTGTTAATATAATCTCTCTGTTAATACTAGTAAAAATGCTTGTGCGTTGCAACGGGCTAAAAATATAGTAAAACATGCTCTGTGTGACAATAAGTGCCATTTCTTATATCCAGTTCTGATAAACATTAGATAGAAGTTTATAATATTATCACTTTTTGGAGTATGACGCATGGACGTAAAAAATCCACCCTAACATCTTTCACCTTATTGAAGAGCAGTGGTGCATGGAATAGTCTAGTAATATCTCTTACTTTTCAGAGAAAACAAATATTTCTTTGTTTCAAACTAATTATTATTTTTGAAACTTTTAGTCTTTTTATTAGAATTGAAACATCTTTTGAAGATTAACATTTTATGGAACTCATATTTTTAAAATAATATTTTATTTGTTAAAAAAATTGGAACATTTTTGTTGGAGTGTTGTGCATTTAAAAGAAAAACTTGAACATATTTAAAACATGATTTTTTTTAAAGCAAGATGAATTTGAAACACTTTTTATCTTAAAAAAACACACACAAGCTCGTTATCCGCAATAAAAAGGATTGTTAGTATAAAGTTGGGAAAGTCTGTAACGCCCATGATGCGGCTATATCTCCCATGTGTCAAAGCACGACTTAGAGGCATAACTGCATTGTAAGCAATGTCGCAAGTGGGGTAATCTTCACACAACCCATGTACTGAATAAGGAAAGAGATACATAGTTGGCTTACAATCGCCATGTCACACAATGCATATATAACATTACATTCATCCAGATACAATCAAGGTCCGACTACAGAACCAAAATAAAGATAACCCCAAATGCAACAATGTCCCCGATCGCCCCAACCGGGCACCACTACTGATCGTCTAGAAAGGAAACGTAGTATCGTCCTGAGTCCTCATCGAACTCGCACTTGAGCTCAGTCGAATCTCCTGGAATGGCATCATCGGTCCCTACATCTGGTTTTGGAGTAATCTGTGAGTCACGGGGACTCAGCAATCTCACACCCTCGTCATCAAGACTATTTAAGCTTAAGGGTAGGTAAAAAGGGGTCTAAGGTGGAGCTGCAGCAAGCACTAGCATATATGGTGGCTAACATACGCAAATGAGAGAGAGAAGAGAAGGCAAAGGCACGATCGATAAACTATGATCAGGAAGTGATCCTAGAACAACCTACGTTCAAGCATAACACGAGACCATGTTCTCTTCCCGGACTCCACCAAAAAGAGACCATCACGGCCACACACTCTGTTGATCCATTTTAATTAAGTTAAGTTTTAGGTTTTCTACAACTGGACATTAACAAATTCCCATCTAACCATAACCACGGGAACGGCTTTCGAAAGTTCAAATCCCTGTAGGGGTGTCCCAACTTAGCCCATCACAAGCTCTCACGGTCAATGAAGGATATTCCTTCTCCCAAGACAATCCGATCAGGCTCGGAATCCCGGTTACAGGACATCTCGACAATGGTAAAACAAGTCCATCAAAACCACCCGAATGTGCCGACAAATCTCGATAGGAGCTGCACATCGGGCACATCGGATAAGCAATCCGTACAACTAAAACCAACCCTCAGGTTTCCCCGAGGTGGCGCTACAAGGGGCTCTAGTTTGGACCAACACTCAGAGGAGCACTGGCCCGGGGGTTTAAAATAAAGATGACCCTTGAGTCCGCGGAACCCAAGGGAAAAATAGGCTAGGTGGCGAATGGTAAAACCAAGGTTGGGCTTTGCTGGAGGTGTGTTATTCAAGGCGAACTGTCAAGGGGTTCCCATTATAACCCAACCATGTCAGGAACGCAAAAATCAAGGAACATACCACCAGTATGATGGAAACTAGGGTGGCAAGAGTGGAACAAAACACCAGGCATAAGGCCGAGCCTTCCACCCTTTACCAAGTATATAGATGCATTAAAATAGACAAGATATAATAGTGATATCCCAACAAATAAACATGTTCCAACAATGAACAAACTCCAATCTTCACCTGCAACTAGCAACGCTATAAGAGGGGCTGAGGAAAGCGGTAACATAGCCAAACAATGGTTTGCTAGGACTAGGTGGGTTAGAGGTTTGACATGGCAATAGGGGAGGAATGATAAGCAAGTGGTAGGTATCATAGCATAGGCATAGCAAAAGAGCAAGCATCTAGCAAGCAAAGATAGAAGTGATTTCGAGGGTATGGTCATCTTGCCTGCAAAGTTCTTCGAGTTGACGTTAGCTTGATCCTCGTAAGCGTACTCAACGGGTTCCTCGATCACGTACTCGTCTCCTGGCTATACCCAAGCAAGAACACAAGCAAAGGAAGACACAATCAACCACGGTGCAATGCGTAAGCAACATGATGCAAAACATGACATGATATGCGGGATGTGATATGCAATGCATATGCATGTTTCGGAAAGGAAAGATTGAACCTGGCCTCAACTTGGAAAACAAAGAGTGCCACTGGAAAGATGAGTTGATTTCGGTCTAAATCGATATAAAGATCACCGGAATCGGATGCACGGTTTGCAAATGGCAAGCAAAATAATAATGGCGCAAAGTTGCGATTAACAGCACGAGGCCATCTAAATGCATCAAGAACAACAGGCTACTACATTCTAACATAACAACAAAGCACATGTCAGTGATCCACTCAAGATGCTTGACAAAAGATGAACACTGAGCTACAGCTAATTCACTCAAAAGCAGGTTCAAACAAGCATGGCAAAAGTGCAAAAGATATCAGGTTACACACTTCGTGAAAATAACAACATGTCAGGAATTTAACATCAGGAAGCAATGTTTAGAGCAAGATAAAAACATGCTACAGGAACATATCGTGGCAAATCAAGGCATGGAATGAAGCTACTCAAAGAAGACAACAAAAGTCCCTTACTGACCATGAGCCAAAAGGGATCAGAAAATACAATGGCAACCATGTGAACATAGCAACTTTCATTAACAGATTCAGACTTAGAAGAAAACTGGAACATGGAAAAACAGATTCACGTAGGCATGTATACGAGCTCAATGCACTCACCACAAGGAATTGCATGACAAACTAAGCATACACCCAGCAAGTAGACATGGCATAGAAGCTAAAAATGGCAACAACAACCTCATAGCATGCACGGATCAACTACAACAACCTCGGCAAAATTGCTTAACAAGTAACCAAACTGCCAGGAACATTTTATAGCAAAAGTAGAGCTCGATTGAGTCATGCTAGAGTGCTCCATAATTGCAAACAAAGACATGGATGGATAGAGCATAACAATATCTCAAAATGACCCTTACTGAACATGCTCAAAAGAGGCATGGATCACTCTGTAGCAACATGAATACATGGCATAAAAATATTATCAGGGAAAAGACTTAGAAGATTTCTAAGTCCCTGAAATCAGGAACATCACGAGAGCTACTTTGCATGCTTGTGCTAGTCACCACAAAGATCACAAAAATACATGGCACACACCCAGTAAAGATGGCATGGCATACTTCAAAACACATGTAGGGCTCAAGATCATAGGAGGCACACATTAATCATGGCAAAAATGACAACTGTCCAATCTCTACTAAGAATACTGAAACTAACATTGCATAGCACTCTTGCAACAGCATTTAGGGCATCAAGATGAACTAAAATGAACATGGTGCAATGGAATGAAATGAAGTGCTCGTCGAGACGAACAATTTGACATGCTACACGCCCAAAACGGAGCCACGGATGCAGAGTTATGGCATGATGAAAAATGCTAAAAATTACTAAAACGGGGACAAAAGTCAACCCTAGGGTTCCTCAGATCCAGATCGAGCTTCGCCGGAACAGTGCTCGGGATCGCCGGACTTGCCGGATCTCATCGGGAAGAAGAGGCCGGGGCGGCTCGCCGGAGAGGAGAAGGGACGACGGGGCGGCGGACTCGGGGCCGTCCTGGCCGCGGTGGACGTCGGCGGGGAGCAGGTCGAGGCGTCGGGCGGCGGAGGAGGTGCAGCGAGGCGGAGAGGCGACGGTCGCAGGCGAGTGTCGGTGTCGCGGAGGAGGCGAACGACGGCGAGGCGGAGGGCAGCGCGGGTCGTCGGACGGCGGGGAGACGACTGGGCGGCGGTGGTGCGCCTGATGGGCCTCGGGGGCCCTCCTCGGGCCCAGGCGGGCCGTGGCACGGGAGGCGGCACGGTGAAGTGGGCGCAGGGCGGCGGCGAATGGCGGCGCGACACGTGGTGGCGGAGGGGCGGTCCGGACACGTCCGGCCTGGCAGGAATTCGTCCGGCAGCGCGAGGAGAGGGAGAGGTTTGGGTTCATCCGTGATTTTCGGAGGGGGGTTGCCTTTTTATAGGTAGAGGGAGCTAGGAGGCTCCAAATTGAGCACGGTTTGTGGCCACGCGATCGTGATCGAACGACATAGATGATGGAGGGTGTTTAGGTGGGTTTTGGGCCACTTTGGAGAGGTGTTGGGCTGCAACACACACGAGGCCTTTTCGCTTCCTCGGTTAACCGTTGGAGTATCAAACGAAGTCCAAATGGCACGAAACTTGACAGGCGGTCTATCGGTAGTAAACCAAGGCCACTTGGCAAGTCTTGGTCCAATCCGAGAATGTTTAATACCCGCACACGAAAAGAGGTAAAAGGGGACACCGTAGGACATAGGAGCGCCAGAATGCAAAACGGACAACGGGGAAAATGCTCGGATGCATGAGACGAACACGTATGCAAATGCGATGCACATGATGACATGATGAGAGATGCATGACAAATACAAAAGCAACACGAAGACAAAAACCCGACAACGAGGAAATATCATAACTTAGTTCCGGAAATGGCAAGAGTTGGAATACAAATATGGCAGGTTACATATGGGGCGTTGCAACACTCCACCACTACGAAAGGATCTTGTCCCGAGATCTAGGATTGGAAAAACTCTGGGTATTCGGAACGGAGGTGGTCCTCGCGTTCCCAGGTGGCTTCACGGTCGGAATGATGTGACCACTTCACTTTTAGGAATTTGATAGACTTGTTGCGAGTCTTGCGCTTAATTTCTTCAAAAATAGCAACGGGATGCTCACATGTCTTCTTGGAGATCAATCTCTTCAAAGTTGATTGTGCGGCCAGGAGTCTTGAAACACTTGCGGAGCTGAGACAGGTGAAACACGTCGTGCACATTTGCAAAGTTGGATGGAAGCTCAAGTTGATAGGAGAGATCGCCTCTTTTGCCAATGATCTTGAAAGGACCCACGTATCTAGGGGCAAGCTTCCATTTGATACCAAAGCGGCGAGTACCTTTCATTGGAGAGATGCGGAGGTAGACATGGTCCCCAATCTCGAAAGCACAATCACGATTCTTGCTATCATTGTAACTCTTCTGGCGCGATTGCACGGCTTTGAGATTTTCACGAATGAATTTGCACATTTCTTTAGCCTCTGCGATCAAGTCATTGCCAAGAAGTTGGCGTTCACCAGTCTCTGACCAGTTAAGAGGAGTACGACACTTCCTGCCATAGAGAATCTCGAATGGGGCCTTGCCCGAACTCGCTTCGAAGCTGTTGTTGTAGGAGAACTCGGCATATGGAAGACAATCCTCCCACTTCATACCGAAAGAGATGACACAAGCCCGGAGCATATCTTCAAGAATTTGATTGACTCGCTCGACTTGGCCACTAGTTTGAGGATGAAAAGCTGTGCTGAAGCGAATGTTGGTGCCCATGGCCTTCTGGAAGGAATCCCAGAACTTGGAGGTAAAGATGTTTCCACGATCTGAAGAAATCAACTGCGGAATGCCGTGCAGAGAGAAAATCCGGGAGGTATATAGTTCTGCCAACTGAGTTGCTGTGATAGAATCTTTGATAGGAAGATGAGCCACTTTGGTGAGCCACAACGAAGATAGCATCATTGCCACACTTGGACTTGGGAAATCCAGTCATGAAGTCCATCTCAATATGATCAAACTTCCATTCTGGAATGGCAAGAGGTTGGAGGAGACCAGCTGGTCGTTGGTGTTCTGCTTTCACTCTTCTGCGGACATCACATTCATTCACGAACTAAGCAATCTCGCGCTTCATTCGAGTCCACCAATACGACTGCTTGAGGTCATGGTACATCTTTGTACTTCCAGGGTGAATAGAGAGGAGTGAATTGTGAGCTTCGTTCATAATGACTTTACGAAGGTCACCCTTAGGAACAACAATGCGATCCTCGAAGAATAGAGTATCCTTGTCATCAAGGCAATAGCACTTGTACTTGGGTTGACTCTTGGCAATCCCAATCTTCACTTTCTTCACCATAGCATCAAGAAGTTGAGCCTCACGAATCTGATCTTCCAAAGTAGGAGAGACTTGGAGTTTGGCAAGGAATCCTTGAGGAACAACTTGGAGATTGAGTTTGCGAAAAGCTTCACAAAGCTCTGGTTGGTAGGGCTTGATAATCAAACTGTTGCAGTAAGCCTTCCTGCTCAATGCGTGAGCAATTACATTGGCCTTGCCTGGAGTATATTCAATACTCGGATTATACTCTTGAATCATTTCGACCCAATGAGTCTGCCTGAGGTTGAGGTTGGGCTGAGTGAAGATGTACTTGAGACTCTTATGATCAGTGAAGATGTCCACTTTTCTTCCCAACAATAGATGTCTGCATGTTAAAAGAGCATGGACAACTGCCGCCAACTCGAGGTCATGAGTGGGATAGTTCTTTTCATTGGGCTTCAACTGGCGAGAGGTATAGGCCACAACTTTCTTCTCTTGCATCAACACTGCACCCAGACCTTGAAGGGAAGCATCACAGAAGACCTCGAACGGTTTGGATTCATCAGGAGGAGTCAGAACTGGAGCAGTGACTAACTTCTCTTTGAGGGTATTGAAAGCGATGTCACATTCAGGCAACCAAACATACTTCACATGCTTCTGGAGAAGGTTGGAAAGAGGCTTCGCGATCTTAGAGAAGTTCTCAACGAACCTTCGACAATTGGTTGCGAGACCAAGGAAGCTGCGGAGTTGCTTCACGTTTTGAGGTGGTTCCCAATTCACAATTGCAGACACCTTCTCAGGATTTACAGCTATGCCCTTGGTAGAGATGATATGCCCAAGGTAGAGAACCTCATCGAGCCAAAACTCGCACTTTGAAAACTTCGCATAGAACTGATGTTCTCTGAGTTTATCCAGCACCAATCTCAAATGCTTGTCATGATCCTCCTTGTTCTTAGAAAAGACCAAAATGTCATCGAGGTAGACCAAGACGAAGTCATTTGTGTAGGCGTTGAAGATGAAGTTCATCATGTGAGAGAATGTTTGAGGAGCATTGACAAGGCCGAAAGACATGACATTGTATTCATATGAACCATAGCTTGTTCTGAATGCTGTCTTGGGGATATCTTCTTCACGAATGCGAATCTGATGATAGCCCATACGGAGGTCAATCTTGGAGAATAATTGAGCACCATTGAGTTGTTCGAAAAGCTCATTGATGTTGGGAAGTGGGTACTTGTTCTTTATGGTCTTTTTGTTCAATGGACAGTAGTCGACATAAAGTCGGTCCGTTCCATCCTTCTTCTTGACAAAAAGAACACCACAACCCCATGGAGATGAACTTGGTCGGATGAGACCCATACGCTCTTGAATATCGAGTTGCTTCTTCAACTCCTTCAACTCTTCAGGTCCAAGCTTGTAAGGACATTTGCAAACAGGTTCCGTGCCAGGATCATGGTCGATGACGAATTCAACTGGCCGGTGAGGAGGCATTCCTGGAAGCTCTTCTGGAAAGACGTCTTGATATTCGCAAACGACTGGAATCTGAGAAATGGCATCCAGCTCGCCCTTCTCGTTGAGGGAAAACAGTCGGATGGTATCATCACGAGCGGCAAAGACGATTACATCCTCAGACGAATGTGTCAATTGAATCTGCCTGGCAGCACAATCAAGCTGAGCCTTGTGCTTAGAAAGCCAATCCATTCCGAGGATAAGATCAATATCCGAGTCACCAAGAACATTAGGAGAAGACAGAAACTTATAGTCGCCCAACGTGATAGAGACATCCGGAACGAAAACCCGAGAAGACATTTGTCGGGCCGGAGAAACAATAGCCAAAGGTCTCGGCAAAACTTGAGTAACCAAATCATGCATAGCCACAAAAGGTCTTGAAATGAAAGAATGCGATGCACCAGTATCAAAAAGAACTCTTGCAGGAATATCGTTAACAGGAAGGTTACCCATGATCACATCTGACAAGTCCTCTGCCTGAGCTACGTTCACCATGTTGACCTTTGCGAACTTGGGATTATGCTTGACCACTGCAGTGCTAGCAGATCTCACAGGAGGAGGAGGAAGACGCCTCTGATTGAAGCATTTGTTGGCATAGTGACCCTTCTGCTGACACTTGTTACACGTGACCTCCGAGAGCGGACGGGGATACGGAGCACTTGATCTTGGAGCATGAGACGAAGTCTTGTTTTGAAAGCCTGGGTTGGGTGGGTGGGAAGATCCATTGCCACCTTTGCTCTTCTGCTGATAAGGCTGACAGAACGGAGGAGGAGGCAACCAATACTTTTGCTTCTTAGTTGCCACTTGAGTTGAGGAAGAAGGAGTTGCATCTCTGACTCGCTTGCATCTCTGACTCTCTTCTTAGAAGCATCACACTTGAGTTGAGTAGCCTCTTGTTTCAGTGCCATATTGTAGAACTCATCGTACTTCTTCGGCTCAAAAAGCACGAGAGCTAGTTGGAGATCTTCTCTGAGGCCACCTCTGAACTGATAAATCATGCTCTTCTCGTCAGGGATGTCTTGCTTGGCGAAACGAGCGAGCTTCTAGAACATGATGTTATACTGGTAAACAGACAAGCTGCCTTGCTTCAGATTGCGGAACTCGTCACGCTTGCTCTCAACAACACTCTGAGCTTTGAAGTCTTGACGGAATTCATCCCAGGTAATCACACGACCTCCTCTGGAATCTTTGTATTGCTGATACCACTCTGCAGCTTGGTCTTTGAGTTGGAACGAGGCAAACTTGACAAAGTCCTCAGGCCTGACGTTGCTGCAGTCGAAATGCTTGCAGATATCCACGAGCCAATCATCAGCGTCTGTTGCCTCGACACAGTTACTATAGGTCTTTGGCTGGTTTGCAAGGAACTGGTTGAGTGTAGCAAACTGTTTCTGATTGTTGCCATGGCCTTGATTTCCTTCGTTGCCCTCTTGCAAGAGTTGCATAAGCATCTGCGTGCTGGCATTGGTAGCAGCCATCACAGCTTGCCATGCCTCCGGAGGTGGAGGTGGTGGCGGCGGATCCAGATTCAGATGCGTTGGAGGAGCCATCCTGAAGAGGGTGACATCCGTTAGCATCTTGACAGACATATATTCAAGCTGATTCAAAAAGGATCAAAATTGCAACATATAGTCTCAACATTGAACAAGAATGAACGAATGCAATCCAAATTAAATGGTCACACGTCCATAAATTGAGAAGCCACTTAGATAGAAGTAGATGAATAAAACAACAAGATAAGAACATGAACAAATACTTGGTGAGGATTACCCAATCTCAAACCAAATATCTGCGAAAGAAATACTAGAGCCACATGGATTCCCACCTATGAAACTCCTGAAATTTTCCCGGTTATGCAATCAGGTGTTGGGGATACAGGGGAAGCATAATATCTCACCCAAAGCTAGAAAATCCTACATCCAGCTGTATCCATCCTTCAGCACATAACCAAGAAACCTTCAGAAATCATTTACCTCAACCTTCGAAAAGCATCCGTTATACGAGTTATGGCAATACTCCCGAACTCCCGCCCCAGTACTGGGTGGCGTCGAGGTTATCTCACCAACAACTGCATAAAAGAGATTTTTGATGTCGGCGAAACTCAGGTATTCCAGAACTGCAACGATAAAATTGTGACGACAACACCTCGGAGCTCAACTCCCCGGGACATTGCCACAACCCCTAAATGTCAGGAGGCACCAAGAACAATGTTCTCGTCACAAAACCATCAGAATGATTCCAAGATACCCGCGTGATCCTAATTTTTTTAGTGAAATTTGAGAAGAGAAGAGTCAAAACTCTACGTCAGGATGCCTCACCAGAGCGATGAGGGGACCGAGGAGTAAAAAGAGTCCTACTCTCCGATATATATATATATATAATCCTAAAAGACTCAAAACATTTTTCTAGACTCAACAACGCCAGCGATTCGATCAAGCAGGGGGCTCCTAAGCCAGGGAAGGCTCTGATTACCAAGTTGTAACGCCCACGATGCGACTATATCTCCCACGTGTCGAAGCATGACTTAGAGGCATAACTGCATTGTAAGCAATGTCGCAAGTGGGGTAATCTTCACACAACCCATCTACTGAATAAGGAAAGAGATACATAGTTGGCTTACAATCACCACATCACACAATGCATATATAACATTACATTCATCCAGATACAATCAAGGTCCAACTACAGAACCAAAATAAAGATAACCCCAAATGCAACAATGTCCTCGATCGCCCCAACTGGGCACCACTACTAGTCATCTGGAAAGGAAACGTAGTATCATCCTGAGTCCTCATCGAACTCCCACTTGAGCTCAGTCGAATCTCGTGGAATGGCATCATCGGTCCCTGCATCTGGTTTTGGAGTAATCTGTGAGTCACGGGGACTCAACAATCTCACACCCTCGCGATCAAGACTATTTAAGCTTAAGGGTAGGTAAAAAGGGGTCTGAGGTGGAGCTGCAGCAAGCACTAGCATATATGGTGGCTAAGATACGCAAATGAGAGCGAGAAGAGAAGGCAAAGGCACGATCGATAAACTATGATCAAGAAGTGATCCTAGAACAACCTATGTTCAAGCATAACACGAGACCGTGTTCTCTTCCCGGACTCCGCCGAAAAGAGACCATCATGGCCACACACTCTGTTGATCCATTTTAATTAAGTTAAGTTTCAGGTTTTCTACAACCGGACATTAACAAATTCCCATCTACCCATAACCGCGGGCATGACTTTTGAAAGTTCAAATCCCTGCAGGGGTGTCCCAACTTAGCCCATCACAAGCTCTCACGGTCAACGAAGGATATTCCTTTTCCCAAGACAATCTGATCAGGCTCGGAATCCCGGTTACAAGACATCTCGACAATGGTAAAACAAGTCCAGCAAAACCACCCGAATGTGTCGACAAATCCCGATAGGAGCTGCACATATCTAGTTCTCAGGGCACACCGTATAAGCAATCCGTACAACTAAAACCAACCCTCAGGTTTCCCCGAGGTGGCGCTGCAAGGGGCTCTAGTTTGGACCAACACTCAGAGGAGCACTGGCCCGGGGGTTTAAAATAAAGATGACCCTTGAGTCCGCGGAACCCAAGGGAAAAAGAGGCTAGGTGGCGAATGGTAAAACCAAGGTTGGGCTTTGCTGGAGGAGTTTTATTCAAGGCAAACTGTCAAGGGGTTCCCATTATAACCCAAGCGTGTAAGGAACGCCAAAATCAAGGAACATAACACCGGTATGACGGAAACTAGGGCGGCAAGAGTGGAACAAAACACCAGGCATAAGGCCGAGCCTTCCACCCTTTACCAAGTATATAGATGCATTGAAATAGACAAGATATAATAGTGATATCCCAAGAAATAAATATGTTCCAACAAGGAACAAACTCCAATCTTGACCTGCAACTAGCAACACTATAAGAGGGGCTGAGCAAAGCGGTAACATAGCCAAACAATGATTTGCTAGGACTAGGTGGGTTAGAGGTTTGACATGGGAATATGGGAGGCATGATAAGCAAGTGGTAGGTATCGTAGCATAGGCATAGCAAAAGAGCGAGCATCTAGCAAGCAAAGATAGAAGTGATTTCGAGGGTATGGTCATCTTGCCTGCAAAGTTCTCCGAGTTGACGTTAGCTTGATCCTTGTAAGCGTACTCAACGGGTTCCTCGATCACGTACTCATCTCCCGGCTCTACCCAAGTAAGAACACAAGCAAAGGGAGACACAATCAACCACGGTGCAATGCGCAAGCAACATGATGCAAAACATGACATGATATGCGGGATGTGATATGCAATGCATATGCATGTTTCGGAAAGGAAAGATTGAACCTGGCCTCAACTTGGAAAACCAACAGTGCCATTGGAAAGATGAGTTGATTTCGGTCAAAATCGATATAAAGATCACCGGAATCGGATGCACGGTTTGCAAATTGCTAGCAAAACAATAATGGCGCAAAGCTGAGATTAACAACACGAGGCCATCTAAATGCATCAAGAACAACAAGCTACTGCACTCTAACATAACAACAAAGCACATGGCAGTGATCCACTCAAGATGCTTGACAAAATATGAACACTGAGCTTCGGCTAATTCATTCAAAAGCAGGTTCAAACAAGCATGGGAAAAGTGCAAAAGATATCAGGTTATAGACTTAGTGAAAATAACATGTCAGTAATTTAACATCAGGAAGCAATGTTTAGAGCAAGATAACAACATGCTACATGAACGTATCATGGCAAATCAAGGCATGGAATGAAGCTACTCAAAGCATACAACAAAAGTCCTTTACTGACCATGAGCCAAAAGGTCAGAAAATACAATGGCAACCATGTGAACATAGCAACTTTCGTTAACAGATTCAGACTTAGAAGAAAACTGGAACATGGCAAAACAAATTCACATAGGCATGTATACGAGCTTGATGCACTCACCAAAAGGCATTGCATGACAAACTAAGCATACACCCAGCAAGTAGACATGTCATAGAAGCTAAACATGGCAAGAACAACCTCATAGCATGCACAGATCAACTACAACAACCTCGGCAAAATTGCTTAACAAGTAACCAATCTGCCAGGAACATTTTATAGCAAAAGTAGAGCTCGATTGAGTCATGCTAGGGTGCTCCATAATTGCAAACAAAGAAATGGATGGATAGAGCATAACAATATCTCAAAATGACCCTTACTGAACATGCTCAAAAGAGGCATGGATCACTCTCTAGCAACATGAATACATGGCATAAAAATATTATCAGGGAAAAGACTTAGAAGATTTCTAAGTCCCTGAAATCAGCAACATCACGAGAGCTACTTTGCATGCTTGTGCTAGTCACCACAAAGATCACAAAAATACATGGCATACACCCCTATAAAGATGGCATGGCATACTTCAAAACACATGTAGGGCTCAAGATCATAGGAGGCACATATTAATCATGGCAAAAATGACAAATGTCCAATCTCTGCTAAGAATACTGAAACTAACATTGCATAGCACTATTGCAACATCATTTAGGGCATCAAGATGAACTGAAATGAACATTGTGCAATGGAATGAAATGAAGTGCTCGTCGAGACGAACAATTTGACATGCTACACGCCCAAAACGGAGCCACGGATGCAGAGTTATGGCATGATGAAAAATGCTAAAAATTACTAAAACGAGGGCAAAAGTCAACCCTAGGTTCCTCAGATCCAGATCGGGCACGCGGATCGAGGTTCGCTGGAATAGTGCTCGGGGTCGCCGGACTTGCCGGATCTCGTCGGGAAGAAGAGGCTGGGGTGGCTCGCCGGAGAGGTGAAGGGACGACGGGGCGGCGAACTCGGGGCCGTCCTGGCCATGTCGGACGTCGGCGGCGAGTAGGTCGAGGCGGCGGGTGGCGGAGGAGGTGCGGCAAGGCGGAGAGGCGGTGGTCGCCGGCGAGCGTCGGGGCGGCGGAGGAGGCGAACGGCGGCGAGGCGGAGGGCGGCGCGGGTCGTCGGACGATGGGGAGACGACCGGGCGGCGGCGGGGCGCCGGATGGGCCTCGGGGGCCCTCCTCGGGCCCAGGCGGGCCGCGGCGCGGGAGGCGGCGCGGTGAAGTGGGCGCGGGGTGGCGGCGAATGGGTGGTCCGGACACGTCCGGCCTAGCGGGATTTCGTCCGGCGGCGCGAGGAGTGGGAGAGGTTAGGGTTCATCCGTGATTTTCGGGGGGAGTTGCCTTTTTATAGGTAGAGGGAGCTAGGAGGCTCCAAATTGAGCACGGTTTGCGGCCATGCGATCGTGATCGAACGACCTAGATGATGGAGGGGGTTTAGGTGGGTATTGAGAACTTTGGAGAGGTGTTGGGCTGCAACACACACGAGGCCTTTTCGGTTCCTCGGTTAACTGTTGGAGTATCAAACGAAGTCCAAATGGCACGAAACTTGACAGGCGGTCTACCGGTAGTAAACCAAGGCCGCTTGGCAAGTCTCGGTCCAATCCGAGAATGTTTAATACACGCACACGAAAATAGGTAAAAGGGAACACCGGAGGACATAGGAGCGCCGAAATGCAAAACGGATAACGGGGAAAATGCTCGGATGCATGAGACGAACACGTCTACAAATGCGATGCACATGATGACATGATGAGAGATGCATGACAAATACAAAAGAAACACGAAGACAAAAACCCGACAATGTGGAAATATCATAACTTAGTGCCAGAAATGGCAAGAGTTGGAATACAAATATGGCAGGTTACATATGGGGCATTGCAAAGTCGTTTGTATGTCCTTTGGTGGCTCCTCCTTCCTATTAACACTATCATCGGGTGGAAGAGGAATGATGTGAGTGTTTTTAGCGGGATTTGCAGACAGTGAAATTGTTGTATACTATTTGAGAGTTTAATAACTAATTCGAAAGTATTTTCTTATAATTTCAAAAGATTTTCAATGCAAATAATTTTATTTCGGATGGAAGGGTGCTAGTGCATTGAAGTGGGATTGTTTATATACATTATTTGTCAACATTCGAAAACAAACATGTTTTTACTATTTTGATTTTTTTAGAATATGTTGGTTGCTTGGTTTGCAAGAATATATTTCGTTCCTTTTCTTTTGCACTATTTGAACTTAGCCCGAAAACCGAACCACAGGCACTCCGTGTCATCACCATAAAAATGAAAGCTTTTCTGGTAGGTGCTCATTTAGGATATATTTTTTTTGCAATGGGTAGCACAGTACAAGTACAAGACAACTGTATGTTTAGTGAAGGTTTTTGTTCCTTTCCTCTGAACTTTTATTTTCGAGATCACAGTCACATGACTTACTAAGTTGAAACTATTACTATCAGAGTGTAAAGCGGTCTGGTCAAATAATCACAGTGGATCAATGTGAGGAGGTGACCCTAGCAGATAACCATTTGTTGGAATGCCAAGAACAATCGCACATAAATCCAAATAATTCGGTCCATCCAGCAGCTTCCAGCAACAAGGATTGATTTTAAAAAAGCAATAGGCAGTAAATCCCCATCGAGCCGCACAACATGTCCCTTATCCACATAGCATCTCCATTCCTCCGCCTCCATCTTCCTCCTGCTACCTCACACCACCAAGTGCTGCTCCTCCTCCTCTTCTCTATCCAGCGCGCCCACACACAGCTTGGTGTAGCCCCGCTACAGCGACCACCGCCGGATCCTCCCCTCTGAGCACCCCCCACCTTCGCATGCCGGCGGATCGCCATGGCGGGCCGACCTGTTCGAGGCCGCAGTCGCTGCCCCCCACACCACCCACCTAGCACACAACAATGCCCATGAACGGCTTGGCGTTGCCTGATACGTCTCCGTCGTATCTACTTTTCCAAACACTTTTGCCCTTGTTTTGAACTCTAACTTGCATGATTTGAATGGAACTAACCCGGACTGACACTGTTTTTAGCAGAATTGCCATGGTGTCATTTTTGTGCAAAAAATAAAAGTTCTCGGAATGACCTGAAAATCAATGGAGATTATTTTTGTAATATATAAAAAATACTGGAAGAAAGATCCACGTCAGGGGGCCCACACCCTGTCCACGAGGGTGGGGGTGCGCACTACCCCCTGGGCACGCTGCCTACCTCGTGCCCCCCCTGACGCTCCACCGACCTCAACTCCAACTCCATATATTCGTGTTCGGGGAGAAAAAAATCATAGAGAAGGATTCATTGCGTTTTACAATACGGAGCCGCCGCCAAGCCCTAAACTCTCTTGGGAGGGCTGATTTGGAGTCCGTTCGGGGCTCCGGAGAGGGGAATCCATCGCCATTGTCATCATCAACCTTCCTCCATCACCAATTTCATGATGCTCACCGCCGTGCGTGAGTAATTCCATCATAGGCTTGCTCGACGGTGATGGGTTGGATGAGATTTATCATGTAATCTAGTTAGTTTTGTTAGGGTTTGATCCCTAGTATCCACTATGTTCTGAGATTGATGTTGCTATGACTTTGCTATGCTTAATGCTTGTCACTAGGGCCCGAGTTCCATGATTCCAGATCTGAACCTATTATGTTTTTATGAATATATGTGAGTTCTTGATCCTATCTTGCAAGTCTATAGTCACCTATTATGTGTTATGATCCGTTAACCCCGAAGTGACAATAATCGGGATACTTACCGGTGATGACCGTAGTTTGAGGAGTTCATGTATTCACTATGTGTTAACGCTTTGGTCCGGTAATCTACTAAAAGGAGGCCTTAACATCCCTTAGTTTCCAATAGGACCCCGCTGCCAAGGGAGGGTAGGACAAAAGATGTCATGCAAGTTCTTTTCCATAAGCACGTATGACTATATTCGGAATACATGCCTACATTACATTGATGAACTGGAGCTAGTTCTGTGTCACCCTATGTTATGACTGTTACATGATCGATCGCATCCAACATAATTCTCCATCATCGATCCAATGCCTACGAGCTTTTCCTATATTATTCTTCGCTTAATTACTTTTCCATTGCTATTGTCATAATCACTACAAAACCCAAAAATATTACCTTTTGCTACCGTTACCACTACTATCATATTACTTTGCTACTAAACACTTTGCTGCAAATATTAAGTTTCCAGGTGTGGTTGAATTGACAACTCAGCTGCTAATATTTGAGAATATTCTTTGGCTCCCCTTGTGTCGAATCAATAAATTTGGGTTGAATACTCTACCCTCGAAAACTATTGCGATCCCCTATACTTGTGGGTTATCATCGCCCCGCCCCCAGTTCCCCATCCTACCATCGCCTGGTCGTGCTCCCTACAACAGCCGCCCGTGCTGCGCCGACTATGCGCTCCTCCACTACTTGAGCTCGCTGTCCCAGGGTCGTGTCTGCCCTGGCCCAGGAGAGGACGTCGGGGCCGGTGAGGGACGGTGTGAGGCACGCCGCCACTTCCGCCTGCCTGCCTCACCGCCTCCGTTATTCCCCACACCGTTTCCCCTCCTGCTCCCCTACTCCAACCACCGCAAGTGACCATGGCGGGTTACACGCGCGCGCGCTGGATCCCACGTTCCCCTGCTCCACCACCAGAAATTCCACGGCGGCGAACAAGACGGCCTCCGGACGCTCGGCTCACCACGCCGCCAAGATCCTCCAGCCCCGTGCTCCACCACCACCAGTGGTCATGGCGGGCTACACACCCGCGTGATGGATCCCCTGCTCCCTGCTCCAACACCGCCAGTGGCCACCCGCGCGCCACCGGGAGTCCCACGGCAGCGGACATGGTGACCTCTATAGACGAGCGGGCTCCGACCGCTCGGGTTTGCCACCGCTCCAGCACCGACCGATGGGTGGCCATGGCCATATGCTCATGCTCGGCCGTCTCCACCAGTTGACGTACTAACTCTGATTTTTTGTTCTGCATGTGTTGACCTCGGACCCATTTTTGTGTATCTTTAGATGTGCTTTCTCTCCTCTCTTCTCTTTGATTTGTTCGTGTCCTTCATCATAGGAGGCTAGGCTCCGCCAAGGACTCGCCAGCGTCTAGACCCCTCCACGCCATCCCCATCTCACCGGAGACCTACACCAAGTCCCATCCAGTGTCCACCCTTCGGCCCTGCCCCGCATCTCTACCGATCAAGCGCTTCAGCCGCCTCGCACCCGAAGCAGAGGAGAGGGGCTCCCTGCCACAAGCCTTCCTTGGCTCCTGTGGCGTGGACGGGGGCGGAGAACGCAAATGGATAAGCGGCGACGGTGCCCAGTGATGAAGCAATCTTAACATTAAGGATCATGGGTAGAATTGTAACTAATGCATGGTTGTTTTTGTAAAAGTGAAACATTTTTCCAGAGTGCCACTAAAACAGGGACTGCAGGTTGATTTCTTGTAAACCGAGGGGCTTTTATGCAAAATCGCTAGCGACGACGGACGACCAGAAACCCGATTTTCTTTATTATTAGGTAAAGATGAACCAATGCCACCGTTTGAGAAATGCTAATGTCTTGCTTTCTTTCACATTTAGATAAGTTAGATGTTTCTTTTTGTTGGCTTCTGTTTCATCCACTGTTATTGTCCACTAGTTGTTTCCTTTGCACCTCTGTGTAAACATGATTATCTACTTCACCTTGTTGCTGTTGTGACCTTTTGTTGCACTGCACAAAACACTTTTGTTTTAAGAGTGTTTTGTGCAGTTCAACCAAAGTGCCACACCATCAATGTTGCTTGATTTCTTGATCTTAGTGGAACTGCGCAAGAGCAGATCTAAATTCCTATCCGTGTTGGCAAATTTGGTACAGATCTCCTTCTTGTGAGTTGTTTGAATTCCGCATCATGAGAGGTTAATACTAGCCTTCTTTCACATGATTGTGCAGTGTGCTTTTATATGTTATGCTACTTCCATGGTAATGTTGCTTGATTTTAGTGAACTGCACAAATGGAGACAAGACTTCCAATCTGTATGTGCATCGTAATATCCCGTTAAGATAAGATAAGTATATTTCACAATTGTTGGCCTGTATTTTGCCACTTTCATCAGAAAATTAATGTCGTTGTTTAGTACTATACTTGTGCTCCTTAATTGACATGCCAAATCTTCCATTAAAAGCGAAGCTTATCTGTTACTGAACCAAGTGATGAAGGGGAAGAACAAGCGGAAGAAAAACAAAAATCAACTCCCGGTGTTGTAATCAAGCACTAGAACTGTGATGACACAAGTAATGATATAGTTTTGCATCTTAATTTATTGGTATGGCTGGAACGAGCAATTGTTTTGCCACAGATTTAATGCCACTCTTAATGTAATATGTAATTATCTCTACTTATCCAAATAGGTATTTTCTTCGAAGATATCATATATTTTAGTGGAACTGCACAAGAAGATGTTGGAAACATTAAACTAGTTGAGGAGTATATAGTAACACTACTAGGAAAAAGGCTACTAGCAGCGCGGGTACCCGCGCTACTAGTATCGCGCTAGAGCTAATAGTTAGTAGTAGCGTGGGTTAGACCCGCGCTACTACTAACTTTGTTAATAGTAGCATGTGCCAACCACGCTACTGCTATTATGTACACGCGCTACTACTAATGAAATAGTAGTAGCGTGGGTAAACAACCAACGCTACTAGTATCCTATATACTAGTAGTGCTCCGTTTGCTCCCCACGCTACTACTAACTTATTAGGAATTAAAAAAATAAACCAGTACACATCATTAAAATTCAAGATTTTTAATAAACCAGCATTAGAATACATCCAGCAAGAGCATACATAATTGACATGGACACCGAAGCCAATAAATGGGCCAAAACCCCATCATTATGCATTGGTACTCATGATTGACCACTTCAAAGAACATGCAAGTATGTATGTCACTAACAATTGCAAACATAAGTTTCTTTTTACTACAGTTGTTGTATGTACTATCACACAGTTCCTCATTCTACCTGTTCTCACTCCAATAATAAGAAAAATTAAAAGGAAAAATAGAGATAATCTGCCGCAATTGCACTTCAGTGTCATGGATTCAGTCTGCCGCTTCAACATCTCATTATCCTGTAGCAATGGAAATTTGCCCCCAAATTACCTTTTACAACTCTTCAAATCTCTTCGTTGAAGCGGACAATGAGGTCTTAACCTACAAACAAAGATTGTCCCATAAGCATTGCAGACTTCAATCATGGGAGAATATAAGAGTGTACAAGGCATATACATAAGCAAATAGCATCTTCAGTTTAACAGAAGGATCTTACTAGTTCATACTACTAAATTTACATAAACTGAATCTTACTAGCTCAATCAAAATACTATGGTTTCTACAAAACTGTACTTTTGAATACTGTGAGGTGTTTGCCTAAACCAACAAAAGTAGTTTCATAAACACTTGTATTCCTGATAGAGTGTTTTTTAAGTTTTTTTTAAAAATAGGTCCAGACTAAGAATGATAACCTGAAAATTAACCAATATCATAGCTCTCACAAACGTGAATGCAGAGGACTAAGGAAAATAAATGATTTATGCTATACATCTCCATACACAAGCAAAGTTGCAATCATAAGAGTAATATTTGGCATGGCAAAGTTTGTGTCTCGTGATGAAGCACATAATAACTAACACTAGCATGAGCAAGGAGCAATCTATATCAGTACTGAACTACTGATACTGTTTGTCAAGCTAAAAAGCACAGAAGTCATTGATTCTACTCGATCTGTTTTTTGGACTTACGACTACACATACACAGGGAAACAATGACAAGACTGGATTGTTTAAAAAAGGAAGAGGATTATTAAGTGGTTTTACTTCAGATCAACAACATGTCAAACAAATCACTCTACCAAGGGTACAACTATGAGGTAGGTTGCACCAAACTCTCATCAGAGAGAGGAATAAAAAACAAGAGAGAGAGAGAGAGAGAGAGAGAGAGATGATCTTCTATTGTGTGGGCAGTAGCAGGGTCGGAGCAGCCACTCGCCTCGTCCTCCTCCTCTGAAAGCAGCAGATTTCTGCTTGACAAGCAGATAGCAGCACAAAACACACACATCAGGTGGCGTCAAGCACATGGCTGCATGTATAACAAAAGGAAAGGTAACTCTCTTCATTTTTCAGTTTCTAAAGTAAATACAAAATGATTATGAAATCTTAGGCATAACCAAAGGGAAGCAGGTTCGCAAAATCACTTCAACTTGCTTATACTACACATACAGAGTCCATTTTTACTGTTAATCTTGATGTTATAAAATGTTCAGTTACGAAGATGCAAACTGCACTAGTGATTTCAAAATTTGCCACCAGCGTGAGTTGAGTTGAGTTGCTAATTAACGAATGACATGCACAATGCATATACAAGGTAAATTTTGCAAATACAGGTGGCCAACGTAATTTATTCGGTCTGAAACTTGAGGTGCTGCAAAGTATTGTGCTTCATTTGTTCAAGAATATAGGTAAGTTGGATAGTTACTTGCCGTGGTGCAGCAAGCAGCTGGAAATTCAGAAATGGAATGAGCAGCCAAAGGTCGAGTAATGTGTGTTTAATGTGTTAACCTTGACGACCTGTTTGATGTCTTAAATCAAGATTCAGGTTCTGGCCTGTCTTATTTGAGAAGCACAATTCAAAAATTCCAACTGATCTGCATCTGCATGGTTGCTTCGTGACATGAAGTGTTGTTGTTCAGTACTGAACACTGGCAGACTCTATTCATCTTTACTATTTTCCTCACCCTGCAGTTGCAAACAAAACCAATCCATGTACAGCTATTTATTGGGGTAAAATTAGTTGTAACTGGGTTGGCACCCAGGAGAAATCCCACCCAAACGTAGTTTAGTTAGTACCATGAGGTTCGTGAAACTGAAGAACAGGATCCCCGAATGGCTGAAGCGTCGATGCATGCATACAAAATAGCGGACCTGGTGAACCGGGGCTTGCCTTCGTCCTGGGGCCAACAAATCCTCGGCCTCATTGAAGCCGCGCTGGGGTCATTGCCCCTTCGCCGGCCCACTCTCCCCCGCTCCTCTCTCCGTCCTTGTCGGCAGGCGGCGAAGACCCACGGGAGCATAGGCCCCGCGATGCGTCTGCGCAGCGGCCACCAGGGACGTAGGCCGTGACAGGCACGATGCGATGGTAGCGGCTCTGCCCATGGCAGTGGCAGATGGTGAGGTGGGGAGCGCCGACGGTGGGATTGGGGGAGAGGAGGTGGGGGGCGCCGTCGGTGGGGTTGGGGGAGAGGAGGTCGTCACCTATGACGGGGTTGGTTGGGGGAATCATGGGGAGAGGAGAGGCGACGCGAATGGGGGAGAGAAAGGCGGAGGAGGGATGAGAGGCGGAGGTGGCGGTGGCAAGGAGATCTCTTAGTAGTAGCGTTGGGTTTATACCACACGCTAAGACAACACTACTACTATGATACGTCCCGGGTGCACGATGGAGACCACTTAGGCCTTGTACAATCGGAGGTGCTTAGAAAAATAAATCGGATTTTTCTGAAGCACCGGTGCCTATTTCTATAGGAGAGACATTTAGTTAAGCGTCTACCCTGTACAAATAAGCACCGGTGTCTAAAAAAATCCGGTTTATTTCTCTAAGCACCTCCCATTGTACAAGGACTTAGTAGTAGCGTGGGGTTTATAACCCACGCTACTACTATCAACTTAGTAGTAGCGTGGGTTTATAACCCGCGCTAGTACTAAGGCTGGTCCCAAGGGGCATGGTGGAAAACACTTAGTAGTAGCGAGGGTTATAAACTCGCGTTAATACTATCAACTTAGTAGTAGTGGGGGTATAAACCCGCGCTACTAGTAAGTAGCAGTAGTGAGGGGTATAAACACACGCTACTAGTAAACATCTGCCTATAAGCTTTTCCCTAGTAGTGTAAGCATGGCAACCACAGTATATAACAATAGATGGTTCCGGAGAAGTGCTTCATCTATATGCTCTACACAATAAGCCTCCAAACAAAGGTTGTTACTCGCCCACATATTTCATCCATATGATTGAGCTTTGTCATCTCTATTGGTGTTGTGCTACTGTTTAGATACTGTCATGAGAAAGTGGTATTGTCCTTGAGAAGTGCTTAGTCTGTGTTATTTTAAATATTTCCTTTCCTTTTTTTCGAGCAAACATGGATGCTAGCATTTAGATGTCCTCTTGTCTTTGCACAACAGGATCATCCTCCTTTGAATAAGAATATGGAGTATATTGGAACCGAGGCTCAGGAGGAACCTCCGTTGTGGCATGCAGATCTTTGTAGAGATCATAGGCACGCAAGATGAGATTGAAGCCAGAAGACAATTACCCTTGGCAAGATCATTGCCAAGGAAATCCATGAGACCCCCGGCAAGATCCTTGCCGGGGACAACTGCGGTGCCGCAGCGAGACCCTTGTCGGGCCCTCGGCAAGACCCTTGTCGGGCCCTTGGCAAGACCCTTGTCGAGGACGCCCGCGAGGCCTCAGCCATGACCGCGTCCGCCAAGACTCCACCGCCGCTCCCATACAGCTGTCAGCTCAACCAACTGAGCAGGCATCTGCGTGGGAGTGCGCGGCCTCTACACCAACTCAGCAAGCACCTGCGTGGTGGAATGAAGATCTTCGTGAAGGCTCCACCACCGCGCCAGCCCAGCGGCCAGCCAACGTGGCGCTACAACGCCTTGTTAGCTTGGACGTGCGTCGAAGCCAGGCGAGGCGACGACAGCTAGGACGAGCTTCTTTGCCGTCCCTAATAAAGCAAGAGGGGCACATCGGCAGTGCATTAAATGCGTTTATCTAACGATGCCAGGGGATAGACTCAGCCCATGTACACCTTTCCACCTCCTGTGTGCCACTGTGGCAACCCCTTTTGTCTATAAAAGGAGGCCCGAGGCATACTGGAGAGGGATTCAGATCTTTTGGACTAGAGAGCCACGGCAGCTAGTTCAAGAACACAAGAACACCTCAATACACATCAAAGCAGGACTAGGGTTTTACGCATTTCCGCGGCCCGAACCTGGGTAAAGGATTTGTGTGCTGACCGCCAGACCCACTCTTCGCATAACCCCGCGCCCGCCAACCGTAGAAGGGATTCCAGTGACCCCATAGGTGTCATTTCCCACCGACACAAGGCTTGACAAATTAACCAAATTGTTTGTACGCAGTTGCACACGGGTCATCCAAAACAACCATTTGGATTGAAGGGATGCACAAATCCTGCGCTGCTCTCAAGTTGCATACGGGTGTTCTATCTAAAATGTTTGCGATCAAGAGCAGCAGAAATCCTGCTCGGCACATTTTTATTTGGCTTCCTGGGGAAGCTCTCGGTTTGCATACGGGTGTTCTAACTAAAATGTTTGCGATGATTGTTTTATATTTAAAAGGCGAACTAAACTGTGGCCTGGGCGACATTAATGGAGAGGATGCGAGCAAAGAGGGATGCCATGGAGGTCAAATGGCTCACTTCCCAGTGACCCTATGCAGCGTACAGCTCACATGCTTCCCGGCGAGCCTGCGCATTCGAGGACAGCTTGCACGCCTCTCGATTAGCCTGCACACCGGACGACACTCACACGCCTCCTATTCAGTCAAGGTCAAGCAGTTGTCCGCATGACACCTCCTACAGCCATTAAAACCAAGACACGTGGCGTCACGTGAATGGTTAACAGAATGCACACGGTTTGAATTATACAAACATTTGAGATATTAAAGTGGCAGCTATTTTTTCAAAATGCCTTCATTGGCTGTCATTATTCGAGTGCACCTTCTCTCAAAATGGACACAAAAAATACCACAACATGTCGCGTGCCATTCCATGATAGCATGCCAAGTTTTATGAATTTAAGACGAGTTTTGGATTTACTAGAATTTGAAAACCAGGCATCTCAATGTTTTGCCGGCAATCAATGGTGCCCTGGTGTTTGAAATTCATTCCCATTTCTTGCATGGGACCTAAGCATGCACCCAAAGACACAAATTTGATTTTGCAACCAATTTATATGCACTGGAGCATGTGCATGTAGTTCAAATTTGAATTATGCACATAAATGCATCGAAAACTCAGTTAATGCATAAAAATGTCCAAACGAAGCCCAAAAATCACAAAAATTGACACAACACTCTTGTTATTCTACGTTGACACGAGAAATTTTTTGGAAGAAAAAATAGGCAGTGGATATCGTTTCGTCCCAAAAGGTGGGATGTTCCCTACCGAAACCATGATGCTTGTTGTGAGAAGCTCTGGTTTGTGAGAAGCATATACCCAAACCCGCCCCAAACAGGACAAAATTTTTACCACGGCATGTTGATGCCACTCCATGAAAGCATGCCAAGTTTCTTGAATTTTAGACGAGTTTTGGATTTACGAGAATTTAAAAATGAGGCATCTCAATGTTTTGCCGGCAATCAACGATGCCTTGGTGTTTGAAATTCATTCACATTTCTTGCATGGGACCTAACCATGCACCCAAGGACATATATTTGACTTCTCAACCAATTTATAAGCAATGGAGCATGTGCATGTAGTTCAAATTTGAATTATGCACATAAATGCATTGAAAACTCAGTTAATGCATAAAAATGTCCAAATGAACCCCGAAAAATAAAAAAATTCACACAACACTCCTGTGGTTCTATGTTGACACGAGAAAAAAATTTGAAAGCAATAAGAGGCAATGGATATCATTTCGTTCCCAAAGGTGGGACGGTCCCTACCAAAAACCATCATGCTTGTTGTTAGAAGCTCTGGTTTTTGAGAAGCATATACCCAAACCTGCCCCAAATGGGACAAATTGTTTACCACGGCATGTTGAATGCCGCTCCATGATAGCATGCCAAGTTTCATGAATTTTAGACGGGTTTTGGATTTACTAGAATTTAAAAACCAGGCATCTCAATGTTTTGTCGACAAGCAACGGTGCCCCGGTGTTTGAAATTCTTTCCCATTTCTTGCATGGGACCTAAGCATGCACCCAAGGACACATATTTGATTTTTCAACCAATTTATATGAAATGGAGCATGTGCATGTAGTTCAAATTTGAATTATACACATAAATGCATTGAAAACTCAGTTAATGCATAAAAATATCCAAATGAACCGCGAAAAATCATAAAAGTTGACACAACACTCCTGTTGTTCTATGTTGTCATGAGAATTTTTTTTTGGAAGCAATAGGAGGCAGTGGATATCGTTTCGTCCCCAAAGGTGGGACGTTCCCTACGGAAACCATGATGCTTGTTGTGAGAAGCTCTGGTTTGTGAGAAGCATGTACCCAAACAGGACAAATTTTTTTAGCACAACATGTTGATGCCGCTCCATTAAAGCATGCCAAGTTTCATGAATTTCAGACGAGTTTTGGATTTACTAGAATTTAAAAACCAGGCATCTCAATGTTTTGCCGACAATCAACGGCGCCCTAGAGTTTGAAATTCATTCCCATTTCTTGCATGGGACCTAAGCATGCACCCAAGGACACATATTTGATTTTTGAACCAATTTATATGCACTGGAGCATGTGCATGTAGTTCAAATTTGAATTATGCACATAAATGCATTGAAAACTCAGTTAATGCAAAAAAATGTCCAAACGAACCCCGAAAAATCACAAAAATTCACACAACACTCCTGTTGTTCTATGTTGTCACGAGAAAAAAAATTGAAAGCAATAAGAGGCAATGGATATCGTTTCGTCCCCAAAGGTGGGACGTTCCCTATCGTAAACCATCATGCTTGTTGTGAGAAGCTCTGGTTTGTGAGAAGCATATACCCAAACCTGCCCCAAATGGGACAATTTTTTTACCACGGCATGTTGATGCCGCTCCATGATAGCATGCCAAGTTTCATGAATTTTAGATGGTTCTTGGATTTACTAGAATTTAAAAACCAGGCATCTCAATGTTTTGTCGGCAATCAACGGTGCCCTGGTGTTTGAAATTCATTCCCATTTCTTGCATGGGACCTAAGCATGCACCCAAGGACACAGATTTGATTTTTTATCCAATTTATATGCACTGGAGCATGTGCATGTACTTCGAATTTGAATTATGCACATAAATGCATTGAAAACTCAGTTACTGCATAAAAATATCCAAACAAACCCCAAAAAATCACAAAACTTCGCACAACACTCCTGTTGTTATATGTTGACATGAGAAAAAAAAATTGAAAGCAATAAGAGGCAATGGATATCATTTCGTCCCCAAAGGTGGGACGTTCCCTCCCGAAAACCATCATGATTGTTGTGGGAAGCTCCGGTTTGTGAGAAGCATATACCCAAACCTGCCCCAAATGGGACAAAAAAATTTACCACGACATGTTGATGCCGCTCCATGATAGCATTCCAAGTTTCATGAATTTCAGACTGGTTTTGGATTTACTAGAATTTAAAAACCAGGCATCTCAATATTTTGTCGGCAATCAACGGTGCCCTGGTGTTTGAAATTCATTCCCATTTCTTGCATGGGACCTAAGCATGCACCCAAGGACACAGATTTGATTTTTCAACCAATTTACATGCACTGGAGCATGTGCATGTAGTTCAAGTTTGAATTATGCGCATAAATACATTGAAAACTCAGTTAATGCATAAAAATATCCAAACGAACCTCGAAAAATCACAAAAAATTGACACAACACTCCCGTTGTTCTATGTTGACACGGGAATTTTTTTTGGAAGTAATAAGAGGCAGTGGATATTGTTTCGTCCCCAAAGGTGGGACATTCCCTACCGAAACCATGATGCTTGTTGTGAGAAGCTCTGGTTTGTGAGAAGCATATACCCAAACCTGCCCCAAACAGGACAAATTTGTTAGCACGACATGTTGATGCCGCTCCATGAAAGAATACCAAGTTTCATGAATTTCAGACGAGTTTCGGATTTACTAAAATTTAAAAACCAGGCATCTCAATGTTTTGCCGACAATCAACGGTGCCCTCATGTTTGAAATTCTTTCCCATTTCTTGCATGGGACCTAACCATGCACCCAAGGACACATATTTGATTTTTCAACCAATTTATATGCACTTGAGCATGTGCATGTAGTTCAAATTTGAATTATGCACATAAATGCATTGAAAACTCAGTTAATGCAAACAAATTTCCAAACGAACCCCGAAAAATCACAAAAATTCACACAACACTCCTGTTGTTCTATGTTGACACGAGAACAAATTTGAAAGCAATAAGAGGCAATGGATACCGTTTCGTCCCCAAAGGTGGGATGTTCCGTACCGAAAACCATCATGCTTGTTGTGAGAAGCTCCGGTTTGTGAGAAGCATATACCCAAACCTGGCCCAAATGGGACATTTACCACGGCATGTTGATGCCGCTCCATGATAGCATGCCAAGTTTCATGAATTTTAGATGGGTTTTGGATTTACTAGAATTAAAAAACTAGGCATCTCAATGTTTTGCCGGCAATCAACGGTGCCCTGGTGTTTGAAATTCATTCCCATTTCTTGCATGGGACCTAAGCATCCACCCAAGGATACAGATTTGATTTTTCATCCAATTTATATGCACTAGAGCATGTGCATGTAGTTCAAATTGGAATTATGCACATAAATGCATTGAAAACTCAGTTAATGCATAAAAATATCCAAACGAACCCCGAAAAATCACAAAAAATCACACAACACTCCTGTTGTTTGATGTGGACACGAGAAAATTTTTGAAAGTAACAAGAGGCAATGGATATTGTTTCATCCCCGAAGGTGGGACGTTCCCTACCGAAAACCATCGTGCTTGTCATGGGAAGCTCCGGTTTATGAGAAGCATATACCCAAAGATGCCCCAAATGGAACAAAATTTTTACCACGGCATGTTGATGCCGCTCCATGATAGCAAGCCAAGTTTCATGAATTTCTGACAGCTTTTGGATTTACTAGAATTTAAAAATGAGGCATCTCAATGTTTTGCCGGCAATCAATAGTGCCCTAGTTTTTGAAATTCATTCGCATTTCTTGCATGGGACATAAGCATGCACGCAATGACACAAATTTGATTTTCAACCAATTTATATGCACTTGAGCATGTGCATGTAGTTCAAGTTTGAATTATGCACGTGAAATGACTAGAAAACCAATTTAAATGTATAAAATGTTCAAACGAACCCTGAATAATTCCAATTCTTTTACGAGACACATATAGTTGCATGTTCACTCCAGATAAAAGGTCTAGCAATTCAATCACAGTCCATTGCCGCTGTGACCCCATTATGTAATTCAAATCAAGATGAAAAACTAGTAGATTGCACGCAGTTTATTATCAGCAACTGTGTGAGATGCAGCACAAAATATCCTGGAGCACCGTTGGTGTATAGTACGCCTATGGCTTATGCGAGAAGGTGCGTCGGCTACAGTCCACAACAGGTGTTTCAAGCACACTAGCTCACTCCCCAAATATCATTTCATTGTTCAATTGTCGCCGATGAAAGATGGGCACGTGGACTCACGTCATGAGGGCAACTTTGGTAGCCCACTCCGGCGAGAACGTGGCTGCAGCCGCCATCCGCATGCTAACAAGGTGCATGAGCAAGGCCACAGTCTGCAACCGGGCGGCGAAGGCAGCCCAAACGACCGCTGTTGCTTCTCAGGTTGCGGCAGGAACATCTGCCTTGGGGATAGCAACTAGCGAGAGCGGCATAACAACTGTCCTTTCCATAGTGGCGGCCTTAGCCTTGATGGAGGACGCCGATGACCATGTCGAGGCCGCCCACGCCCAGCTACTGGCGGTCACCTCACAAATTAAATGAAGCTTCTCCAGCAACGGTCGGCAACCCACGGTCGAAGAGCTGGCAATCGGCGAGAGCGTTCGAGCAGCCGTCCGTTCCTCCGCTGCATACCTTGCAACGATGGAGCCCGTCCAAGCACATATCACGTCCGTCCACGCCCAACTCATGGCAGCCTTTTCCGAAGAGATGGCAGACGCAGATGGCGAGATGCTTGCCGAGGATGGTGCGATGGATGCCATGGAGCCCCTTCCCCAGGAGAAAGTCGGGCGCAAGCTGGACATGGAGGCGGCAGCGGAGATCGACGAGCACCAACCATAGTATTGCTCTTTGTTTTATTTAACTAAGAGCAACGGTCTTTAATTTTTTAGAGTAATGTTTAGGTCAGCTAGCTCTGTTTAATTGCTAAACTTGCTCGATTAAGAAGTGTAGGTGTGCTGTAATCTCCTTTGTGTACCCAAATTATGCAATGACGTGGATGACCACTGTAACCATGGAAATTCGAACCAAAACTTTTGACGTTCAAACTCATCACACACGAGTGAAGCTATCTGAATCATTTGTGATGTCCACATATCGTACACAGTTCTGAATAAGGGACCGTGTCTGATGACACTTTGCGCGCCAGTTTTTTGGCTGAAGCAATTCCAAATTTTCGGCTTCCGTGGAAATATCTACCTCCCGGCCCCCTCCCCATTAACAAAAGCCACATTTCCCCTCTTTCCGCCTTCCTTTCCAAGTTGAAACCTTTACTCCTTGCTTCCAGCGCCGCCTCCTCATCGGCAACCCTCCTTCACGCTACTCGGTCTCGTCTATCCAGGCAGGTAATCCAGACCCGACCCCCATCCTCCTCCTCCTTCCACACCCCACATGCCCCAACCACCGGCGTGAGCACGATACCTCGCACCCAAATCACCGACCCCTCCACCAAATAAGCCCCGCCCTAAGCCATGGTGCATGCAGTATAGCTAGGATCTCAAGGAGCATTTGGCAGCAGAGAAGCAAATCGCGGCCGCACGTGCGGATGAGGTCGTGATGGCTGCCATTCTTGCCAACCCGCGGATCTTGGAGGAGCACCTTGCCATTTTCTAGCTACGCCGGTTAAGCATGCTCGGTTTACCCATTGCGTGTGCTACTCCTGCCTTTCCTTCACAAATTCTAGTGAATTGTGCTATCTAATTTTACCATGCAATCTGTTGCTCTAGTGTAAATGTCTTCTTTGTCCTGTAGTGTGGTGCTCACTTATTAACTGTTTTGTTAATTAGTTGTCGTCTTCAGTTAACTGTTTGGTTCAATTCTGCAAATGTGATTTTCAAATTATTCAGGATGTAATTTTGTATTGTCTTCCATGTGAGAAATAAATCGAATTTTATCTTTACAAAATACATGAGAAACGAATACAATTGCTATATTTCCAAGTTGTCAAGCATGCTTGGTTTGGTTATACATTGTGCAATGTGGTGCTCAGTTAACATTTGGTTCATTTGTGTAGTGGTGTTTAGTTAACTATTTGGTTCAATTCTGTAATGCGATGTTCAATAGTTGTGGGTGCATTCTGTTATTGTATACCATGTGAGGAATAAATTGAATTTGGCTGTAGTAAATACATGAGAAACAAATACAATTGCTACAATTGGCTGTAGTTAACTGTTTGGTTAACTGTCTGATATTCTATTAGTAGTATGTTATATTGTGCAATGTGGTGCTCAGTTAATGTTTGGTTCATTTGTTGTGGTGTTTAGTTAACTGCTTGGTTCAATTCTGCAGTGCGATGTCCAATTGTCGTGGGTAGAATTTTGTATTGTTGTGCATGTGAGGAATAATCGAATTTGGCTGCACTTAATACATGAGAAACATATACAAGTGATATATTTCCTAGTTCTTAATCATGCTTGGTTTGGGTAAATGGGTTTTCCGTGTGGCTTGAAATAATCTGGTGAATATGCAATGTGCTTATTTTTCATCAACATATTTTACTGATAGCATGCAAATCCTTACTTAACCTGATGACTAACTACCTTATATGTATTGCAGGGAAACAATTGGAAGCACCAAGGTTAACACGTGCATGGTCCGTTCTCTAATAGCACATTATTGTGCAATTGCAGGAACCATTCTAATATTTTGGTTTTTAACAATTTGGTCTTGCACATGTAGGTCCTGCTGTCAGAGGTTTTGACCCACTGTTCGACCCTTTTTGCATATGGGGAAATGAGTTGTCCATGAATATCAATCAAATCAAGAAACTCAAAAAGATTGTTAGGATAAAGAAATTAGCGACAAAAAACAACAATATCTTTGTTTGCACAATGAAGAAGACATCAGTTCACTACAAGATGGTACTAACTATTATACCTTGCCTTTTTTATTCCTTTGCCCCATTTCCAATATAGAGAAGATATTTATGCACATCCTTGTTTTCAGGCCTTTCTAAAGCAGTTCACTGATGATTACCTCTCAAACCACCTCTATGGTTAGGAGGTGAGGAAGGTATTCATACAACACCCACGATTCAATATTGAAGTGTTCCTGAAGAGGACGAATGACAAACGGTCAATCATCCACAGGCACTGGCCTAAAGTTGCAAAGACCTTCAACATGAATGAAGGCTCAATATTCGCCTTCTGCTTCAGCAATTTTCCAGATGAGATGCATCTATCTATATACCATCTATGATGCTAATTTCGAAAGGTTCTACATGTTGCTTGTGGAACTTGCTGCTGGTGCAGTTGTGTAATGCGGTAGCTAAGTGCTGAAGCTATATCATTTTGTACTCTGATGTATTTCAATTATGAAATTCTTCTTCCTTAATATGGAAATGAAATATATTGTGTGCTTAATATGAAATGTCCATTAGATTAATAAATGTATTATGAATAATCGGATAATTAGCCTGCTAATTGGGTTTTTCTATTGCAAACAGTTATTCAAAAACTACCGTGGGTGATGACCTCAGGGAACGCACACAGTTTCTAGGAATAAACTGTGTTGGATCAATGAACAATCACACACGACTTTCTCTTCAAAACTGTTTGCGTTAGGCCACCTTGCGCAAACGTTTACCACATAAAAATTATGTGTGATGGAGAGCCTTTGCCACACAGTTTCTTCTACAGACCGTGAGTGATACATTCAATAACGCAAATGATTTAGTGGGAAAAAATGTTTGTGATGTACGTGTGAATGGAAATGTTTTCCTTGGAGCGACTGTGTGAGATGTACATACGAACGGAAAACGTTTGGCAGGGACTGACTGTGTGGGATGTACTTGCGTCCGAAAACAATTTCGCCATATAATTGTATTTTTATCTCTACTTTACTTATTTCCATATTTGAGCGCTCGTCGGTCGCACATGATCTCATTTTGCCGAGCGTGCGTGCCAGGAGGGCATATCCCCAATGGTTTCTGGGTCGTGTGGGAAGGACCCCCCTATCGCCCACAGTCACTTGGCGACGGTCCCAAATGCCATTGCGGAAAGGGGTTAAAAACCGTTTGTTTAGGACTGACGCGCACGAGTGAGCGTTGCCAGAGCGAGTTTATGAGAGTGGAGAACATCGGAAGGTGAGATTCACATCGTCATGCACGGGTGACTTATCTTTTGGCAAGCCTGAGGTGGTTCCTTTGTGTGATGCCCAATTTTCGCTTTAGCGGTGGTGAACTAGGTAGGGCCCACACTGGCCTCCCCTTTCCTCGCTCATCTAAATGCTCTTTGTCCTCGGGTCCCGACCCATGAGCGAGGCTCAGCCCCCACTGGTATGCCAGGTCGCGATGCCGTGGTCAAGGCCAGGGGGTGAGGGCTGGAGAGTCAGTAGGAGCTCCTGAGTCGCGATGCTCAGGAGCCCCCCTTTAACGCGCAAGCGAATCACGTAAAAAAAGGGGGTGGCCGGCGGGGCCGCATGTAGTTAAGCTATAGAGATTCGTGCTGGTTACTCTGAGAGGAGAATATATCTCATAACTGTGTTTTGCTGTCCTACCGCTGATCTTTCCGCAAGAAGATGAAGGGACTGAGGATCTAGTGAGGTGACGTGCGCGGAGCGGGCCTCGAGCCAAAGCTTGATCTCTTAGGTTTGTCAGCATTGCAGGGACGGACCCAAGCACAAATGCCGTGCCAGCATGTGTAGCCCCCGTCGAGGGATGAGCAGGAGGCTGGTCAGCAATGCGGGAAGCCGCGAAGGGCAACAAGCAAGCAAGTGATAACATAAATCATCTCATGGAAGGAGACAGCACTAGCTTTGATAGATGCCAAATGGCACATGCCGCAGGGACAGACCCACGCGGCCTGGGGATGATGCTACCCGAGGGGCGCCCCCAACAAAGCAAATGAAAGATGCAAAAGGATACATGTCGCAGGGACAGGCCCATGCGACCTGGGATAATGCAGCCCGTGGGGTGCCCCCCAACTGAATAAACTGGAAAATATCACCTGGCTCCATCACTAAAGAGATGTTGGAGTAGCTGAAGATGGGTGTCGAAGAAGTCGCTCCTCACGAGCTGCCTAGGTCCTGAACCTTAGGAGGCTCTGAAGGCTCGGGAGGCTCGTGAAGAACCATCGCCATCTCTGCCAGGACCGTGTGGTGCCTAGCCTCCTGAGCTGCCATGATGCTCCGTAGGCGATGCTAGAATGTAACAGCCGCACTCGGCAGGCCAATGGGCATGCAAACGTAGCTGTGAGGTGGGCCCTCACACCGACCAATGTGCGATGGCCAGAAGAGCTCCTGGGATGCGGCCCTGTTGATCCCTAAAATGTTGACGCAGGCACGCAGCTCGTTGTCCTTACCAAGACAAGGAGGCGTGCCGGGTGGTGGGCGGTGGTCGCCGCGCATGGCTCTCGCCTCTTGAAGCTCCTCGGTCGCCTGGTTGATGAACTCCTGAGCACCTGGCATCCCATGCCCTGTGCCCTCGTGAGGGAAGCGTGCCATGAAGCATGCCTCCATGTGGTGCCCAAGCGCCTCCCTCGTGACATTGGCTAAGTCAGAGGCCGTCCAGAAGAGAGCCCCCAAGCCCAGCCCGAGGAGGGCGCCAGGTGCGCCTTCCTATGCGAGAGAGGGAGGCGCCCCATCCGTGGGCACAGGTCCTGAGGTGGTGCCACTAGAGACACCGCTCTCTTGAGGATCTTGGTGGAGCAGCTGCTTCTTCTTGGGGACAGCCTCAGGAGGGTAGATAGCACCTTCGTTGTCTGGGTCTTCGTCCGCTGCGGTCTGGTAGGCGCGCTCAAGGGAGCACACTATGCCCGTCTCCTCGCAGGCGATCATGAGTATGTCGCGGTTCCCTTACATCTTGAGGACATTGTAGCCATGATGGGTCACCGCCATGAACTTGGCCAGGGCTAGGTATCCAAAGATGGCATTGTATGGCAGGTGGATGTTGGCGACGTCGAAGTCAATGAGCTCAATGTGGTAGTTGTCGCGTTGGCCGAAGGTGATAGGGAGGCGGATTTGCCCTATCGGGGTGGTGGAGCCGTCGGTCACTCCTGAGAAGGGCTTGGTGGGATGTAGCTGATCATATGGTACTTGCATGCAGTCGAACGTCTCGATGGAAAGAACATTGAGCCCCACACCGCCATTGATGAGGGTCTTGGTGACAAGGACATTGCTGATGACGGGCGAGCAAAGCATTGAGAGGGCGCCAGCAGTTGTCGCGCACTTGATCTGGTCAGACGAGCCGAAGGTGATGGTGCACTTGGACCACCTGAGCAGTCGTGTGGCCTCGAGCCTCGGGAGGGCTGCGTTGACCTCGCGAGTGAACTGCTTGAAGATGTGCTGTGAGGCTAGGGTCTGGGCGCCGCCCAACATGCAGGCAATGGCGCATGGCTCCTGGAAGCCCCCAGCCCCCTCCTCCTGGTGGTGGTCGTCGTTCCTTCTTGGTGGTGGTGGCAGCGGAGGGAGGCCAGCGTTGCCCTGAGAACGGTCCTCACGAGGTTGATCTCTCCAGGCTCCCTCACGAGGCTGGCCCTGCCAGCGGTCCTCACGAGGCTGATCTCGCCACTCCCGGCGGGGGCCGCGGTCGTCCCAGCGTCCTCCACTTCGACCTCCTCCGCGGTCGTAGCCACGATCATTGCGCTCAGGGCGTCGACCGAGGAGCCCATCGCGTATGGCCCTGAGCTCCTGACAGTCATTAGTGTTGTGGCTGTGTACGTTGTGGAAGACGCAGAATAGCCGGCTGCCCTTGGACGAATCTGGGTGCTCGCAGCCATGCTTCATCTTTGGTTCAGCCGCGAGCACGGCCGCCCCTTTGCGCTTCACATCCTTGGCCTTGGCCTTTTTGTCTTTTGGGTCAGCCGCTGGGATCTCGAGGAGGGAGAGGCGCCCTTCCTGAGCTCTCGGGCACTTGGTTGCTATGTTGAACATCTCTAGAGCCGTGCACAGGTCCTCATGCATAGCGAGCTCCTACTTCATCTTGACATCACAGACGCCATCGGAGGACGCCGAGATGATGGCCTCGTGCGAAACCTTGGGGATCTTGAGGCGAACGCTATTGAAGCGCTGGATGTACTTCTGTAGGATATCCCCTAGCTGCTGCTTGATGCGCCGCAGGTCACCCGCGACAGGCGGGTGGTTGCGAGTGCCCTGGAAGTTGGAGATGAAACGCTCGTGCATCTCGCCCCAGGAGGAGATCGATCCCGCGAGCAGGTTCAGGAGCCACGAGCGTGCGCCATCCTTGAGAGCCATGGGAAACCAGTTCGCCATGACCTTCTCATTGCCTTTGGCCGCCTCGATGCTCATCTCGTAGAGCTGCAGGAACTCTGCAAGGTCGGGGGTTCCGTCGTAGCACGGAGGCAGGTTGGGCTTGAACTTGCCCAACCAGATGATGCTGCATAGCTCGGGAGTGAGGCTCGGTAGCCCGTGGTAGTCACGGGAGCCTATCGTGGAGGTGGAGCCTGGTCTTGGCGCTCTGACATCGCCACCGCACGCGGCGCGCAGTCTTGACGCGATGGTGCAGGGAGCGCTAGAGCACCTTCTTGCGGCCGCTGGACCTTCTGGCAGCTTTCTTCTCCGCGCGCGGGCGCCCTGCGCGGCGGGTCATGCCGTGGGGCCACGCGTCTTGGACCGACGGCGACGTCCTGATGGGTGATAACCCACAAGTATAGGGGATCACAACAGTTTTCGAGGGTAGAGTATTTAACCCAAATTTATACATTCAACACAAGGGGACCCAAAGAAATTTTGAAGGTATTAGCAGCTGAGTTATCAATTGAACCACACCTGGAGATTAATTATCTGCAGCAAGTAATGAGTAGCAAAGTAATATGATAGTTTTGATAGTAGTGGCAGTGGCAATAGTAACTATAATAGTGATAGCAGTAATTTTGTAGAAAGTGTAACAGTGATGATAGCAGTAGTACTTAGCTGAAACAATATGGAAAAATTCATTGGCATTGGATCAGTGACTTGTTAGATGATATTCATCATGTGACAGTTATAACCTAGGGCGATACGGCACAAGCTGTTGTTCATCATTATAATGTAGGCATGTATTCTGTAAGTAGTCATACATGCTTTATTAAAAGAACTTGCATGACATCTTTTGTCCTACCCTCCCGTGGCAACGGGGTCCATATTGGAAACTAAGGGATATTAAGGCCTCCTTCTGGTAGAGAATTGGAACAAAGCATTAACACATAGTGAATACATGAACTCCTCAAACTACAGTAATCACCGGAAGAAGTCCCGGTTATTGTCACTCCGGGGTTACCGGATCATTACACGTAGTAGGTGACTATAACTTGCAAGATTGGATCTAGATCAGGAATATAATGGTGAGAACATAAATGGTTCAGATCTGAAATCATGCCATCGGGCCCAAATTGACAAGCATTAAGCATGGCAAAGTCATAGAAACATCAATCTAAGAACATAGTGGATACTAGGGATCAAGCCCTAACAAAACTAACTCGATTACATGATGAATCTCATCCAACTCCTCACCGACCAGCGAGCCTACAAAGGAATTACTCACTCCCGGTGGGGAGCATCATGGAATTGGCGATGGAGAAGGGTTGGTGATGACGAAGAATGAAGATAACCCTCTCGAGATCCCCAAACGAACTCCAGATCTGCCCTCCCAAGGAAGAACAGGGCTTGGCGGTGGCTCCATCTTGTGGATCGCGATAATTCTTTCACCCTGATTTTTTATCTGAAAATAGGATTTTATAGCGTCGGTTTCAGGGTCTGCGGGGCCACCAGGTGGGGACAACCCACCTTGGCGCGCCAGGAGAGTGGGAGCGCCCTGGTGGGTTGTGCCCACCCAGGGGCCCCTCTCTGGTAGGTCTTGGCTCCAGAAATTCTTATATATTATATAAAAATTCCTCGCAAAGTTTCGTTCCATTTCAAGAACTTTTATTTTTGCACCAAAAACACCATGGTAGTTCTGCTGAAAGCAACGCTAGTCCGGGGTTAGTTTCATTCAAATCATGCAAATTAGAGTCCAAAACAAGAGGAAAAGCGTTAGGAAAAGTAGATATGTTGGAGACGTATCAACTCCCCCAAGCTAAAACCTTTGCTTGTCCTCAAGCAATTCAGTTGATAAACTGAAAGTGAAAAAGAAAAACTTTTATGAACTCTTTTGCTCTTGTTTGCATAAATAAGCTTAAACAACACCCAGGTTTTCAGCCAACATTATAACTAACCATGTCGTCAATAACTGTTAAAGATTATAATAGCTCATATCAATGACATAATCAGCTAGCGAGCAATAATAAGATATCTCAAACGGAAGCACGTTGTCAAAGCAACCATAATATAATATGACAATAGTGTGGTATCTCGCTAGCCCTTTCTGAGACCGCAAAACATAAATGCAGAGCACCTCCAAAGTCCAAGCAGTGAATAAACATTGTAATTCCTGGTAGAAAAGATCCAGTCATGATGCACCCAACATTAGCTACACACAATGCATAAGTCATGACAGTTGTGCTCTCTCAGTTTCTAGCGCTTGTTTTAGAGGGTGATGACACAGCATAAAAGTAAATAGAAAGTCCCTTCGCAGAGGGAAGCAGTGATTTGTAGAGGTGCCAGAGCTCAAGTTTTTAAAACAGAGATAAATGATATTTTGAGACATGCACCCTTCTCATTCACTTCACGATCATCAGTTATCAATATCTCCCATGCTAAATAGGCTAGTGGCGGTTCCCAAGCGATAAAAGTAAAGGTTTTGACTCCATTGGGAGTTTTTGTTTGATTATTTGAGCGATTAACTCTTCTTTTTGTTTTGCAGTTTGGGACTGGGAATCCCTATTACCGCCCTTTTCTCGTGCGATGGTGAGTAAATGAACACCCGACCTGAGAATAACCCGCTTAGCATGGAAGATACCGACCACCTCCTGTCGTTCCATGAACGATCCATGCACACAAAATGGATAATTTTTTAGAAGTTTTTAGAGGTGGCACATTGTAATGCCCAAGATGCGGCAATATCTCCCACGTGTCGAGGCGCGACTTAGAGCATAACCGCATTTTGGTTTTGTCGCAAGAAGGGTCATCTTCACACATTCCCATGTACAAGAACAAGGATAAATAAATAGTTGGCTAATAATCGCCACATCACACAATGATCAAATAACTCATGCATCATTCACAGTTCACACATAGTCCGACTACTAACGGATCCAAATGAAAGAAGACAACCCCAAATGCTAAATCACGATCGTCCCAACTGGGCTCCACTACTGATCATCCAGAAAAGACACGTAGTAACGGCCAAGGTCCTCGTCGAACTACCACTTGAGTTCGGTGGCATCACCTCCACTGGTATCATCGACACCTGCAACTATTTTGGTAGTATCTGTGAGTCACGAGGACTCAACAATCTCAAAACCCACGAGATCAAGACTATTTAAGCTTATGGGTAGGATGTGGTTATGAGGTGGAGTTGCAGTAATCGCTAAGCAAATATGGTGGCTAACATACGAGTACAAGAGTAAGATGAGAAACTATGCAACGGTAGTAAACTAGAAATGATCAAGAAGTGATCCTGAACTACTTACGTTCAGACATAACCCAACCGTGTTCACTTCCCGGACTCCACCGAAAAGAGACCATCACAGTTACACACGCGGTTGATGCATTTTAATTAAGTCAAGTGTCATGTTCTCTACAACCGGATGTTAACAAATTCTCATCTGCCACATAACCGCATGCATGGCTCTCGAAAATTTATACCCTGCAGGGGTGTCCCAACTTATCCCATCACAAGCTCTCACGATCAACTAAGGATATTCCTTCTCCCAGAATCACTCGATCAGTCTCGGAATCCCGGTTACAAGACATTTCGACAATGGTAAAACAAGACCAGCAAGACCGCCCGATGTGCCGACAAATCCCGATAGGAGTCGCACGTATCTCGTTCTCAGGGCACACCGGATGGGACAAGCTACGAGTAAAACGAGCCCTCAAGTTTCCCCTAGGTGGCCCCGCAGGCTGCTCGGTTCGGACCAACACTCAGAGGAGCACTGGCCCGGGGGGGTTTGAATTAAGATAATCCTCGGGTTAATTACTCCCTTGGAAAATTTGAGTTGTTATTAGGCAAATGGTAAACCCAAGGTTGGGCCTTGGTGGAGGAGTTTTATTCAAAGTGAACTGTCAAGGGGGTCCCATAACCCCAACCGTGTAAGGAACGCAAAATCAAGGAACATAACACCGGTATGACGGAAACTAGGGTGGCAAGAGTGGAACAAAACACCGAGCAAAAGGCCAAGCCTTCCACCCTTTGCCAAGTATATAGATGCATTAATTAAATAAGAGATATTGTGATATCCCAACATATCCATGTTCAAACATGGAACAACCTGGAAGGCACATGCAACTAGCAACACTATAAGAGGGGCTGAGCAAAAGCGGTAACATAGCCAAACCTTAGTTTGCTAGGAAGGTGGGTTAGAGGCTTCACATGGCAATATGGGAGGCATGATAAACAAGTGGTAGGTAGTGCAACATAGCGATAGAACGAACAAGTAGCAAGCAAAGATAGAAGTGATATCGAGGGTAATGATCATCTCGCCAGAAAAGTTCCCAGGGTTGTCAAAAGCTTGTTCTTCGTAAACATACTCAACAGGATCCTCGTTCATGAATCCATTCCTCGGCTCTACCAAAAGCAAGAACACAACCAACGGAACAACAATCAATCACGGTGCAATGCACAAGCAAGATGATGCAAGACATTGCATGGAATGTAAGATATGATGTGCAATGCATAAGGGTACTCCGGAAGGGAAAGGATGATCATGGCATCAACTTGGCAAACCAAGCATGCCACCGGAAATATGGAGTGATTTCGGTCAAAATCGATATAAGGATCACCGGAAACGGATGCACGGTTTGCAAATGACGAGCAAAACAAGAACGATGCTACAACACTCCAAAAAAGCAACAAAGCACATGGTAGTTAAGTACAGGTGAAGCTCTACAAGTCATGAACACTGAGCTCCTTATAGAACTCACTAGAACAAGCCTAAAACAGCATGGCAAAAATGCAAATAACAATCAGGTTACAGACTTGGTGAAAATACTAAACATGGCATAAACAACATCAGGTAGCAATGTTTAGAGCTAGTAAATTACATGCTACATCATTATAACATGGCAAACAAGAGCATGGAATGCTAGTACTAAAGGCAATGAACAAAACTCCCTTACTGAACTTTAGTCAAAGACGCACAGAAAATATGGTAGCATCAATGCAAACATGGCAAGTGAAATGAACAGTTTCAGACTTAGTAGAAAAACACAGCATGGCAAAAACAGATTCATGATAGCAACTTTGCAAGCTCATGCCACTCAACACAAAGCATTTCATGGCATAAAAAGGTAACCAACATTAAGTAGACACAATTATGAAGCTAAACATGGCAAGAGCAAGTTCATAGGGTTCATGGATCACTAGCAAAACACACGGCAAAAATGAACTTCCTGTTAACAAACTAACAACAACAATATTTAGCAAAAGTAGAGCATGGTAATGACAAGCTACACTACCCCATAATTACAACGAGAGGCATGAATGGATAGATCATAACCATGTCCTCAAAATACTCTTACTGAACTTCAGCAAAATATGCATGGATCTACTTGTGGCAACAAGTCAACATAGCAACATAATGTAACAGGAAATGACTTAGCAGAAATACTTCGGGACTTAGAGGAATTTTACCCCGTGAGATCTAGGGTTCCTCTGCACGTGAACTGAGGTGGCGGCGGATCTCGCCGGAGTTGAGGGAGGCGGCGGCCGGAGCTCGCGGGGGAGGTCGCCGGTGAGGTGGGGTGTCACACCCTAGCTAGTTCAAGCATTAGAGTGTGCATCATGTTTAATTTCCTTTTAAGTTTGAAATCGGGATGACAGAACCCCCAACACCCCCCTCGAAACAACTAGGGTTTACTAAAATTATTTTCAATGAACCTGAAATGCCCTTCTAAAAAGTTCACCCTCTTTGTCTTGGGTTAGAACCTCTGGCAAAATTGGTGCACAATTTTCTAGGTCAATAGAAGGTCATTGAATTAAATCATAAGTATTTGATTTTGGGCATTTAAATGCTATAAAATAATTTAAATGCTCAGATAATTCTGGAAATAAATGTTTGCTGTTTGAAATATTCTAAACAGATCCCACAATTATTTTCAGGATTTTTGGAAACGTTTTAGTATTTTTAATAAAGCCCAACAGTTGCAGTTAAATAGAAAAAGAAAACAAATCAGAAAAAGAGAGAGAGGGAGAAGCCCACCTGGGCCTTACCTGTGCTGGCCCGGCCCACCCGGCCTGTGCCAGTCGTCACCCACCTCTGCCAGTAGGCAGAGGCGTGCCGCCGGCGCGTGCTCCCGCGGCCACCTCCTGCTTCCACCTCCTGCTGCCTCCTCGTCCCCATCCGAGCGCCACGGAGACGCCCAGCACCTCCCTGCACTCCTCCCCTCTCTTCCCTGGTCTCCCTCACCCTCTCCCGCGATGGCCGAGTGCGATCCTCGCCGCCATTCGCCGTAGTTGTCACCAGAGCCACCCCCTCGTCTCCCTCACCCTCTCTTGTGATGGTCGAGCGCGATCCGCGCCGCCGTTCGCCGTAGTTGTCACCAGAGCCACCCCCTCGCCTCCCTGACGTGCCCGTGAGCTCCGCCTCCATCGTCCATGCCTCCTCGTCGACTCACGCAACATCGGACGCCTCCAAGCGCCTCCCCGACGCCTTCTTCTTCCTCGATCCACCGAGATCACCGGCAACGCCCCGACGACGTCCGACCTCCCCCGAGCCCGCTGAGACGCGTCCTGCAACCGCTGTGAGCTCCTCTACCAACCCCCCCTCTTCTATGCTTTGTTTGCTCGCTGTAGACGCCGCCCCCTTGCTCACCGTAGCACGCCGCCGCGCGAGCTCGATGCTGGCGTCACTCCGGTGGCCATTTGGTCAAGCGCGGGTGCTTAACGCAGTCACTGCACCTCGTAGCGCCTCGCTAGTGCGTTCGTTTCCCCGCTAGCTCGCAGCAGCAGCAAAACCACCAACGACCGAGCTCCGGCCGCCGCCACGAGCTCGACTCCGGCGAGCTCGCTCCACCCCAGCTCCTCCCACTTGCCCCACTAGATGCACACGAGCCCCAGCTACGCGTAGGACCAAACCGCGGTCAAATTGGTCGCCTGTGGCCGATTTCCGAAGCTCTCCGCCGTCTCGGCCTCACCGGCGACTCAACGCCGGCGGGATTAACCCCGCTGACCAGGGGTTTGACCCCAGTTTGACTCCGCCAGAGACACTGATAGGTGGGGCCGGCTCCTAACTAATTCAGATTAGTTTAAATTAGAGCTAATCACTCTGTTAGAGGTTAATGACGTCATTAACTAACCGTCTCTCACTGACATGTGGGCCCAGAGCCTAACTAACCCAGTTTAGTGCTAACTAAACACTAACTAACTCTGTTAGTTAGCTGAGAGACTGACAGAAGGGGCCCACCAGTCAGGTTTGACCTGGGCTGGCGCCTTTAACCCGCTGACGTCATAGTGACACAGTGCTGATGCATTAACTCAATTACTGGATTTATTCTTTAATAGGAAATTCCAGAAAATAGTCAAAACTTCTAAAAATCATAGAAAATCAACCATAGCTCCAAATGCAAAGATTTATATATGAAAAATGATCAGAAAAATTCAATCTATCCATCTTTAATGGTTTCATGCATGATAAAACAAGTTAACCCTGCTGTTTAAGCAGAATAAGGTAATGCACTAATAAGGCCATGTTTAATGAGCTAATATTTGAATCTTTGATTCAAATGAGTTCACACCCTTCTGTTTTAGCTTGCATTAGGCCAAAACACTTTCATCTTGCCATGTCATAGCATGCATCATATTGTTGCATATTGCCATGTGTTGATTATGTTCAGTGTTTCTTTCGTGGTAGGTTCTGCCTCCGAGGATAACCCCGAGTATCCGTCTGAAGGGCAGTACCCTACTACCTCTACAACAGGCAAGCAACCCATTGATCATTCCGATACAACCCATGTTCCCGCTTCTACTCTTGTTTACTGCATTAAGACAACGCGTTTCAAACTGTTGTGTGCTATGGTAGTTGAACCCTTATCCTCTGCATGACCTGTCATTGCCACAGTAACTAGATGAAACCCACTAGCATGTGTAGGAGTTGATTGAGCCATGTATGTGATTCCTACTTTGCTATGCCTGCTATGCTTAGAGTTGTGTCAGGTCTGGTTCATCTGGGTGATGGGCTAGAGTGAAATGTTTATGTCGGTAATGTGAGGGATGTGTGGAACATGTTTTGGTAAAGGTATCGATGAGAGGCCATGTAGGAGTACATGGTGGGTTGTTTCATTGAGGCCGTCCCTAAGAACTGAGATCTGTATGTGTGATTTAAGATTCAGCTACTACCATGCATTGGGATCCTTAATTGACCCTCTCGGCTTCTTAAATACCTTAGTACTCTGTCCAGGAGTTGCAAATAGTTTCTGGTGTTGTAGGTTATGTGTTGGCGGCCGTGCGTAGCACTGACCCTAGGGGTGGGCTATGTTGCGGTAGATACACCGTGGCACGGTGTACCGAGTCACCCATTTGGTGTCTCGGGAACCCTGTTCACATCGTTCGGGGCCGTAAGTGGAAACCTCGGTCGGACTCCCTACAGATGGAACCTAGATAGGCGATAAACCTGGACTAGAGACTTAAGTGTTTAGGTAGGCTGTGGCCGACACCCTCGCTGGGCTTCCGCTTGAAGGTTGCCGAGTACTTGTCGTGTAAACGGCGGTAAGTGGTGAAAGCGTGTATGAAGAAGTACACCTCTGCAGAGTATAAAACTATTCGAATAGACGCGTCCGTGGTAAAGGACTACTTGGTTGCCTATATAGTTCATAGACAAGTTAAATGGATACTATTAAAAGTCTCAAGATAAGTGTGAGTACCGAGGATGGCCCTCTCGTAGGATGACGAGAGAGGATCCCCGGTGGAGTATTGTGTTGGTGAGTAGTGGACTCGTGTGCGAAAACTATTTTACTAGTGGAGTTCCGTAGGATAGCTTAGCCAAGATTCAAAGCTGGCTTGCAGCAATAACCCCACCACCTTCTTGAGAATGAGCATGTATATTAGGTTCTGATGTAAGACTTGCTGAGTACCTTTGTACTCGTGTTTGCTTAATTACTGTTTTCAGACGACAACACCGCCCCCTCCGATGGGTTCTACGTAGACCTTGACGTCGACGAGTGACTAGCCACCCAGGTGGTGATCCTGGCCATGGAGGGCCCTATGTAGATAGACAAGCTTCGAGAAGCCTTCTTTCATTCTAGTGTCTGTACTCAGACTAGTTGCTTCCGCATGTGCTTGTATGATTGTATGACTTGAGTGTCAGGTCATGTGACCCCTATCTATATGAACATGTTATGTATGGCTCTCGGGAGCCTTTAAATAAAGTACTTGAGTTGTAGAGTTTTGTTGTGATGCCATGTTGTATGTACTCATATCGGGCATATTGTGTGTATGATTGAAATGCTTGGTATGAGTGGGATCCGATAATCTAGTTCATTATCCTTGGCAGCCTTTCTTATGGGGAAATGTAGTCTAGTGTTCCTCGAGCCATAGTAGTCCGCTACAGCCCGGTTCACCGGAGTCCTGCTAGCCCAGCACTATTGTTCAGGACACTTGACTGGCCGGCATGTGTTTCACTTCGTTCCTATGTCTGTTCCTTCGGGGAAATGTCACGCAGTGATATCCGGAGTCCTGCCTAGCCTGCTACAGCCCGGGTTCCCCGAAGTCCTGTTAGCCCAGTGCTACAGCCCGGAATCACTCGCTGATGACCGACATGCTCGATGTGATTCATGTATGCCTGTCTCCATAGGTCTGTGCCGCTTTGGGTTCACGACTAGCCATGTCGGCCCAGGTTATCTGTCATATGGATGCTAGCGACACTATCATATACGTGAGCCAAAAGGCGCAAACGGTCCTAGGCCATGGTAAGGCGACACCCGTGGGATACCGTGCGTGAGGCCGCAAAGTGATATGAGGTGTTACTGGCTAGATCGATGTGACTTGGAATCGGGGTCCTGACAGCGTTGGCATTAGAGCCGGACTGCCTGTAGGTTCATTGAGCAAAACTGGTCGATGTCGAGTCTAGAAATGCTTTAGTTCTATGTAGGGTAATTGATTGTGGGAGGGAACATAAGGCTCTTTTACTCCTTTACCCTATGCCCTCTGATCTGAGTCTTTCTCTTCTCATTCAACATGGGTTAAGGACTAGGCTCTCTTCTTCTATCAGGTTCACGTGTTACTAATCCGTAGTAGCTTATAGGATTGTTGTTACAACTCCCAGTTCAGTTTCTACTATTTTTAGTATGTTGCTAATTGAATCAGAACCTTGATATGATGTTGTTGAGTGGTATTGCAGACTGTTGTGGATGTCTCAAATCTTTTTTGAGCATTTACAGCTGTTATGCTGTCCAATTTTCCCTAGAAATTCTAATGTCTTTGCTTTGTGGTTGTGCTTTCAGATGGCCAACCGTGTTCAAAACCAAGTGGTTCGCCTGACCTGGTGCCTCGACGTGCCCGGTCATACTTCTATGTTAGTCCGGGTAATGATCGAGACGGGTTACCGTTGGTATCCCGAATACACTATCGAAGAGCAGTTCCACGACTTTAATCAAAGCCAATATTTCTGCACCGTCGGGATATTTCCTTCTTATCCTGGATCTACCGAGCCCCTTCACTGTCCCTATGGACTCGGGGTTACTTTTGAGATGGCTGTGCAGGATGCTGCCTATTCCATGATGACCATCATGCGAGTCCGGACTGGCCTGCTTCGGAACACCGACTTCCGTTACATGCCAGCTTCACTTCCTGGAGCGCAAGGGTATCTTCAGGCTATCTATGCTGACTCCACTCAGGAGGACTCATTAACTCGTACCACTGCCGAGATGCTCGAAGATAAGGACCGAGAGAATCGGGCCTTGAGGTTGGAGCTTTTCAATACCCGTGCTGATCATTGGGCCACATTGACTCGGTTTGCACCTGCGGTGCAAGCTAGATGTATGGATACAAGGGATCTGTATCCTGTGAGATCTGCTCCGTCAGACATGGTGGATTGGCGTGATGTGGGGGGCATCATCCCACCCCGTGGTCCTCGCAGGCCACCATTTGTTGGTCCAAGACCTCATCCTAGCCCCTATGGTCCACAGGCCCCTCAGGACCGTCTGTTCCCGGATGATCACATTGAACTTCCAGGCTATGGAGGTGACTTCTATGAGGACTACTACGGAGCTGTCTGAGTTAGTAGTAGTATCACTAGTATTGTAATAGTTGTATCTCCACTGTCCTGCGTGACTTGTGGAATATGACTTGGTGTGTAATCAATTCCGGAGGTGTAGACAAATAATGTCTAGGAGCTTGGAATGCCTCCGATGAGATGTAACGTCTTTCATCATAGTTGTACTGTAGCCTGGGATTGTACTAAACTATGTATGATGTGTATGACCGTTGGTATATATATGGCAGTTTTATATTACCATGACATACGGATGAACATCTCTGCATTCCGTGTTATCCATTACATTCTGCACTTCCTTGCTAAGTTGAGCCATCCTTATCTAAACCATTGTCTTGTTTTCTCCTAGGATGGTCAACACCCGCAACAACCCTGCTGCCCCGGAGCAGGGGGAAACCAGTGCAGCTAGGGGTGAAAATATGCCTCACCCGCCTTCTCTGGCCGAAATAATGCTGGAGGTGGAAAGAAACAAGCGTGAGACTAACCGCCTGCTGGAGCGGATTGAGCAGAACACTGCACGCCATCCGCGAAATGACTTGGTGTCAATCAATGACTTTATCAAGCTGTACCCACCAAAGTTTAACCATACCGTCGAGCCCCTCGACGCGGATGACTGGCTTCGCAGCATCACCCACAAGCTACATTCTGCCAATGTAGCCGAAGCCGACAAGGTTACTTACGCTGCCTACCATCTCGAAGGCCCTGCTAGCCTCTGGTGGGAAAATTTTGAAGCTATGCGCCCGGTCGGCCAAATCACTACTTGGGCTGAATTCAGTGAGGCTTTTCGTGAGCATCACATTCCGGAAGGTCTCATGGATCGCGAGAGGGAGGAGTTATGCAATTTCACCCAAGGAAGACTGACTGTGGATGCATATAGTCGTGAATTTGGGAATCTGGCACGCTATGCCCCTGAAGAGGTATCTACTGACGCTAAGAAGCAGGCAAGGTTCCGCAAGGGACTTAGCCCTGAGCTTCGCCGTGATCTTCGTCTGCACGAGTGCACCTCCTTTCAGAAGTTGGTCAATAAAGCCATCAGTGCTGGGACAGGCCAGACTGATTATGACGCTTCATGCAAGCACTCCCATGATTTTGGCTCTTCATCCGGCTCTGGAGCTCAGAAGCGCCGGGTGTGGATCCCAAGCACGGCACTGCCACCCAGGTTCATCCCGAGGCCATCCTTTGAGGCGCCTCGTCCCAACCAGCAATTTGCACCACCCAAGCCCTATGGTGGCCCCGCTGCTAACGCTGCTCCACGTCCCAATGTGGTGACTTGTTTCAAGTGTGGAGAGCCGGGTTACTATGGCCGAGAGTGTCCCCGGAACAACAACCCCAATCAAACTGGAAAGTTTGGTGGCCGTCGTAAGCCTGCGGGAAAGACATTCTACGCCAAGCCGGCCACCACTACCCGTGGCCATGTCAACTATGTTTCAGCCGAGGAGGCTCATGAGGATCCTAACGTCGTCCTTGGTACGATCCTTGTTAACTGCCATCCGGCATCTGTTCTTTTCGATACTGGAGCATCTCATTCATTCATATCCGAGAACTATGCTCAAATGCATAACACGACATTCTGTGACATGCCCACTTCCATGGTAATTCAAACTCCGGGTTCCAAATGGCAAACTTCTAGAGTAAGCCATGGGAACGAAATTCTTATTGATAGACTTGTCTTACTTGCTTCCTTAATAGCCCTCAAGTCCTCGGACATAAACATCATTTTGGGTATGGACTGGATGTCAGCTCATTATGCTAAGATTGATTGTGCCACTAGAACCGTTCAACTTACTCACCCATCGGGCAAGACAGTCAATGTCTTAACTCGAGTGGCCAAGCGCCAGCTCTACTCCCTAAATGCCAACCCCCTTCCAGACCTTGAGGATGTTCCGGTAGTCCGAGACTTTCTGGATGTCTTTCCAGAAGAACTGCCAGGTGTTCCACCTGACAGGGATGTCGAGTTTGTGATAGACCTTGTTCCAGGAACCGTTCCAATTTCCAGAAGACCCTACAAGATGGCGCCCTTAGAACTAGCCGAGCTTAAGAACCAACTCAATGAGTCCTTAAAAAAGGGTTTCATCCGTCCTAGTTCCTCTCCTTGGGCCTGCCCCGTCCTCTTCGTCAAGAAGAAGGATGGAACAGATCGAATGGTTGTGGATTACCGACCTGTCAATTTGGTCACCATCAAGAACAAATACCCGCTTCCCAGGATCAACGATCTGTATGATCAGCTCGCTGGATCCTCAGTCTTTTCCAAGATGGATTTGAGGTTGGGCTACCATCAAATCAAAATCAGAAACGGGGACATTCCCAAAACGGCCTTTGTTACTCGTTATGGCCAATACGAGTACACCATTATGTCCTTCGGTTTAACCAATGCCCCAGCCACCTTCTCCCGGTTAATGAACTCGGTCTTCATGGAGTATTTGGATAAATTTGTCGTAGTATACCTCGATGACATACTCATCTACTCCAAGACTGAAGAGGAACATGCTAAACATCTAAGGCTGGTATTGATGAAACTTCGAGAGCATCGCCTTTATGCCAAATTCTCCAAGTGTGAATTTTGGTTGCCAGAAGTGACCTATCTAGGCCATGTAATCTCTGGTAAGGGTATTGCTGTCAATCCCGAGCGAGTTCAAGCCATCCTTGATTGGACTCCACCTGAGATGGTCAAGCAAGTTCGGAGCTTCCTTGGCTTAGCGAGCTATTGCCGCCGCTTCGTCGAGAATTTCTCCAAGGTTGCTAAACCTCTAACTGAACTCCTCAAGAAAGATAAAAAGTTCTAGTGGACTCCATAGTGCGAGTTCAGCTTTCAGGAACTGAAAAGACGCCTGACATCAGCTCCCGTACTCGTACCACCAGATTTCTCCAAGGACTTTATTATCTATTGCGACGCCTCATGACAAGGACTAGGTTGCATACTCATGCAAGATCGTCAGGTAATTGCCTATGCTTCACGGCAATTACACCCACATGAGGAAAATTATCCCACGCATGATCTAGAGCTTGCAGCTGTAGTCCATGCACTCAAAACTTGGCGACATTACCTCCTCGGTAATCGTTGCGAGATCTTCACCGATCACCAAAGTTTGAAATATATCTTCACCCAACCAGATTTGAATCTCAGGCAAGGACGTTGGGTCGAGTTGATCTCGGATTACGACTTAGGAATAACTTACACCCCGGGCAAGGCCAATGTCATGGCTGATGCGCTAAGTCGTAAGTCCTATTGTAACAACCTGATGTTACAACAAAGTCAACCACTTCTCCATGAGGAATTTTGTAAGCTTAATCATCACATTGTTCCTCGAGGTTTTCTATCCACCATGGTGGCGAAACCTAACCTTATGGATCAAATCATAACCGCCCGGCGGTATGATAAGGACATATCCCGGATAAAGGTAAACATCGCTAGCGGAGTTGCTAAATGTTTCTCCATGGATGAGTGAGGTGCTGTCTTCTTCGAGAATCGTTTGGTGGTTCCTAAGAAACAACATCTACGCTAGTTGATCCTTAAGGAAGCTCATGAATCTCCTCTCACCATTCATCCCGGTAGTACTAAAATTTATCAAGACTTACGCCAGAGGTTTTTGTGGACTAGGATGAAGAGAGAAATCGCTCAATACATTGCTAATTGTGACATTTGTCGTCGTGTTAAAGCAGAGCATCAACGGCCTGCTGGCACCCTTCAACCTTTGGCTATTCCTGAGTGGAAATGGGATAAAATCAGTATGGATTTCATCACTGGGTTTCCCAGGACCAAGAGAGGGAATAATGCCATATTCGTCGTGATCGACCGTCTTTCCAAAGTAGCCCACTTTCTACCTGTTCGTGAGAGTATCACCGCTAGCCAGCTAGCCGATTTATACATCTCCCGAATAGTGTCTCTTCATGGTGTTCCATTGGAAATTAACTCAGACCGTGGGAGTCTCTTCACCTCTCGATTTTGGGAAAGTTTCCAAAATGCTATGGGAACTCATCTCTCCTTTAGCACCGCCTTCCATCCTCAGTCAAGTGGTCAAGTAGAACGAGTTAATCAAATTCTGGAGGATATGCTCCGAGCTTCTGTCATCTCGTTCGGAATGAGTTGGGAGAAATGCCTTCCATTCGCGGAGTTTGCTTATAACAATAGTTATCAAACTAGCTTGGGCAAGACTCCTTCCGAAGTTCTCTATAGACGAAAATGTCGAACGCCTCTTAACTGGTCAGAAACCGGGGGAAGACAACTCTTTGGCCTGGATATGATTCAGGAAGCAGAAGAGCAGGTTCGCATTATTCGTGAGAAATTGAAAACAGCCCAATCTCGTCAAAAGAGTCAATATGATCGTAAACATAAGCCTATGACTTATGAAGTCGGCGAGAAGGCTTACCTTCGGGTTACTCCGTTAAAGGGAACCCATCGTTTCAGTATCAAAGGCAAATTGGCTCCTCGTTACATTGGACCCTTTCGCATTCTTGCCAAATGGGGAGAAGTTGCCTACCAATTGGAACTACCTTCGCATCTTTCCAGAGTTCACGATGTCTTCCACGTTTCTCAACTTAGGCGTTGCTTCGCGGATCCTATCCGTGGAGTGGACCACGAAATGCTTGATCTACAAGATAACCTCTCATATCGGGAATATCCCGTTCGTATCCTTGATCAAGCCGAGCGTACCACTCGACGTCGTAATATCAATTTTCTCAAGATTCAATGGTCACACCATTCCGAGAAAGAAGCCACTTGGGAAAGGGAGGATCGTCTTCGACTCGAGTATCCCACCTTCTTTCCGGAGGATCCTAAATCTCGGGACAAGATTCTTTTGAGTGGGGGTGAGTTGTCACACCCTAGCTAGTTCAAGCATTAGAGTGTGCATCATGTTTAATTTCCTTTTAAGTTTGAAATGGGGATGACAGAACCCCCAACACCCCCTGGAAACAACTAGGGTTTACTAAAATTATTTTCAATGAACCTGAAATGCCCTTCTAAAAAGTTCGCCCTCTTTGTCATGGGTTAGAACCTCTAGCAAAATTGGTGCACAATTTTCTAGGTCAATAGAAGGTCATTGAATTAAATCATAAGTATTTGATTTTGGGCATTTAAATGCTATAAAATAATTTAAATGCTCAGATAATTCTAGAAATAAATGTTTGCTGTTGGAAATATTCTAAACAGAGCCCACAATTATTTTCAGGATTTTTGGAAACATTTTAGTATTTTTAATAAAGCCCAACAGTTGCAGTTAAATAGAAAAAGAAAACAAATCAGAAAAAGAGAGAGAGGGAGAAGCCCACCTTGGCCTTACCTGTGCTGGCCCGGCCCACCCGGCCTGTGCTAGTCGTCACCCACCTCTGCCAGTAGGCAGAGGCGTGTCGTCGGCGCGTGCTCCCGCGGCCACCTCCTGCTTCCACCTCCTGCTACCTCCTCGTCCCCATCCGAGCGCCACGGAGATGCCCAGCACCTCCCTGCACTCCTCCCCTCTCTCCCCCTCGTCTCCCTCACCCTCTCCCGCGATGGCCGAGCGCGATCCTCGCCGCTGTTCGCCGTAGTTGTCACCAAAGCCACCCCCTCGTCTCCCTCACCCTCTCCCGCGATGGCCTAGCGCGATCCTCGCTGCCGTTCGCCGTAGTTGTCACCAGAGCCACCCCCTCGCCTCCCTGACATGCCCGTGAGCTCCGCCTCCATCGTCCACGCCTCCTCGTCGACTCACGCGACGCCAGACGCCTCCAAGCGCCTTCCTGACGCCTTCTTCTTCCTCGGTCCGCCGAGATCGCCAGCAACGCCCCGACGACGACCGACCTCCCCCAAGCCCGCTGAGACGCGTCCTTCAACCGCCGTGAGCTCCTCTACCGATCCCCCTCTTCTCTGCTTCATTTGCTCGCCGTAGACGCCGCCCCCTTGCTCACCGTAGCACGCCGCCGCGCGAGCTCGACGCCGGCGTCACTCCGGTGGCCATTTGGTCAAGCGCGGGTGCTTAACGCACTCATTGCACCTCGTAGCGCCTCGCTAGTGCATCCGTTTCCCCGCTAGCTCGCTGCAGTAGCAAAACCACCAACGGCCGAGCTCCGGCCGCCGCCACGAGCTCGACTCCGGCAAGCTCGCTCCACCCCAGCTCCTCCCACTTGCCCCACTAGATGCGCAGGAGCCCCAGCTACGCGTAGGACCAAACCGCGGTCGAATTGGTAGCCTGTGGCCGATTTCCGAAGCTCTCCGCCGTCTCGGCCTCGTCGGCGACTCAACGCCGGCGGGATTAACCCCGCTGACCAGGGGTTTGACCCCAGTTTGACTCCGCCAGAGACACTGATAGGTGGGGCCGGATCCTAACTAATTCAGATTAGTTTAAATTAGAGCTAATCACTCTGTTAGAGGTTAATGACGTTGTTAACTAACCCTCTCTCACTGACATGTGGGCCCAGAGCCTAACTAACCCAGTTTAGTGCTAACTAAACACTAACTAACTTTGTTAGTTAGCTGAGAGACTGACAGAAGGGGCCCACCAGTCAGGTTTGACCTGGGCTCGCGCCTTTGACCCGCTGACGTCACAGTGACGCAGTGCTGATGCATTAACTCAATTACTAGATTTATTCTTTAATAGGAAATTCCAGAAAATAGTCAAAACTTCTAAAAATCATAGAAAATCAACCATACCTCCAAATGCAAAGATTTATATATGAAAACTGATCAGAACAATTCAGTCTATCCATCTGTAATGGTTTCATGCATGACAAAACAAGTTAACCATGCTGTTTAAGCAGAATAAGGTAATGCACTAATAAGGCCATGTTTAATGAGCTAATATTTGAATCTTTGATTCAAATGAGTTTATACCCTTCTGTTTTAGCTTGCATTAGGCCAAAACACTTTCATCTTGCCATGTCATAGCATGCATCATATTGTTGCATATTGCCATGTGTTGATTATGTTTAGTGTGTCTTTCGTGGTAGGTTCTGCCTCCGAGGATAACCCTGAGTATCCGTCTGAAGGGCAGTACGCTACTACCTCTACAATAGGCAAGCAACCCATTGATCATTTTGATACAACCCATGTTCCCGCTTCTGCTCTTGTTTACTGCATTAAGACAACGCGTTACAAACTGCTGTGTGCTACAGTAGTTGAACCCTTATCCTCTGCATGACCTGCCATTCCAATAGTAACTAGATGAAACCCACTAGCATGAGTAGGAGTTGATTGAGCCATGTATGTGATTCCTACTTTGCTATGCCTGCTATGCTTAGAGTTGTGTCAGGTCTGGTTCATCTAGGTGATGGGATAGAGTGAAATGTTTATGTCGGTAACGTGAGGGATGTGTGGAACATGTTTTGGTAAAGGTATCGATGAGAGGCCATGTAGGAGTACATGGTGGGTTGTTTCATTGAGGCCGTCCCTAAGAACTGAGATCTGTATGTGTGATTTAAGATTCAGCTACTACCATGCATTGGGATCCTTAATTGACCCTCTCGGCTTCTTAAATACCTTAGTACTCTGTCCAGGAGTTGCAAATAGTTTCTCGTGTTGTAGGTTATGTGTTGGCGGCAGTGCGTAGCGCTGACCCTAGGGGTGGGCTATGTTGCGGTAGATACACCGTGGCACGGTGTACCGAGTCACCCGTTTGGTGTCTTGGGAACCCTGTTCACATCGTTTGGGGCTGTAAGTGGAAACCTCGGCCGGACTCCCTGCGGATGGAACCTGGATAGGCGATAAACCTGGACTAGAGACTTAAGTGTTTACGTAGGCCATGGCCGACACCCTCGCTGAGCTTCCGCTTGAAGGTTGCCGAGTACATGTCGTGTAAACGGCGGTAAGTGGTGAAAGCGTGTATGAAGAAGTACACCCCTGCAGGGTATAAAACTATTCGAATAGCCGTGTCCGCGGTAAAGGACTACTTGGTTGCCTATCCAGTTCATAGACAAGTTAAATGGATACTATTAAAAGTCTCAAGATAAGTGTGAGTACCGAGGATGGCCCTCTCGTAGGATGACGAGAGAGGATCCCCGGTGGAGTATTGTGTTGGTGAGTAGTGGACTCGTGTGCGAAAACTATTTTACTAGTGGAGTTCCGTAGGATAGCTTAGCCAAGAGTCAAAGCTGGCTTGCTGCAATAACCCCACCACCTTCTTGAGAATGAGCATGTATATTAGGTTCTGATGTAAGACTTGCTGAGTACCTTTGTACTCATGTTTGCTTAATTACTGTTTTCAGACGACAACACCGCCCCCTCCAATGGGTTCTATGTAGACCTTGACGTCGACGAGTGACTAGCCACCCAGGTGGTGATCCTGGCCATGGAGGGCCCTATGTAGATAAACAGGCTTCGAGAAGCCTTCTTTCTTTCTAGTGTCTGTACTCAGACTAGTTGCTTCCGCATGTGCTTGTATGATTGTATGACTTGAGTGTCGGGTCATGTGACCCCTATCTGTATGAACATGTTATGTATGGCTCTCGGGAGCCTTTAAATAAAGTACTTGAGTTGTAGAGTTTTGTTGTGATGCCATGTTGTATGTACTCATATCGGGCATATTGTGTATGATTGAAATGCTTGGTATGAGTGGGATCCGACAATCTAGTTGTTTATCCTTGGAAGCCTTTCTTATGGGGAAATGTAGTCTAGTGTTTCTCGAGCCATAGTAGTCCGCTACAGCCCGGTTCACCGGAGTCCTGCTAGCCCAGCACTACTGTTCAGGACACTTGACCGGCCGGCATGTGTTTCACTTCATTCCTATGTCTGTCCCTTCGGGGAAATGTCACGCGGTGATATCCGGAGTCCTGCCTAGCCTGCTACATCCCGGGTCCCCGGAGTCCTGTTAGCCCAGTGCTACAGCCCGGAATCACTCGCTGATGACCGACATGCTCGATGTGATTCATGTATGCCTGTCTCCATAGGTCTGTGCCGCTTTGGGTTCACGACTAGCCATGTCGGCCCAGTTTCTCTGTCATATGGATGCTAGCGACACTATCATATACGTGAGCCAAAAGGCGCAAACGGTCCCGGACCATGGTAAGGCGACACCCATGGGATACCGTGCGTGAGGCCGCAAAGTGATATGAGGTGTTACCGGCTAGATCGATGTGACTTGGAATCGGGGTCCTGACATGGGCGGGGGGGATCTGGCGACAGGCGGCGCCAGCGAGGCCGAGTAGTGGAGGCGGCGCGGGCGCACGCGTTGACCGGACGGCGCTACGGTGCGGCGGAGCGGCGACAGCGACTGGGCGGCGGTGGCGACGGTAGGCAGTGGCGTCGGGGCGCGTGAGGAGGCGGTGGACGGTTCCTGGCGGCGACGGCGCGCACGGGCCTGGCGGGCCGGCCGCGGTGGGAGCGGGCGGAGGCTACATGGCGCGCTACGATTGGTGCGGGCGGCGGCGGCGGATGCGTCCGGCGGCCGGAGGTGGCGGCGGCTAGGGTTTGATCCGCAAATTTCGAGGGAGAGGGTCTTTTTATAGGTAGAGGGAGCTAGGAGAGTCCAAATGAGGTGTGGTTTTCGCCCGCACGATCGTGATCTAACGACGTAGAGCATGGAGGGGGTTTAGATGGGCTAGTGGGCTGTTGTGGAGGGGTGCTGGGCTGCAAAGAGAGAGGGGTTTTTGCGGTTACCCGGTTTACCGTTTGGGCATTAAACGACCTCCAAATGGAACGAAAATTGACAGACGGTGTACCGGTGACGTACCAAGGCCACTCGACAAACCTCGGCCCATTACGAGAACGTTTTTCTCCAGCTCACGAAGCGAGATCTGAGAGGTGCAACGGGTGCATGTGTGAGTGTCGGATTTTGAAACGGACAACAGGGAAAATGACCGGATGCATGAGACGAACAAGAATGAAAATGAGATGCACATGATGACATGAGATGAAATGCATGACATGAACAAAATGCAAAAACGAGGGCAAAAACCCAACCACGAAGGGTATAACATATGGCATAGCAGGAAATGGCAAGAGTTGGAGTTACAATTATGGAATGCTACCTGACATATTTATCAATGTGATCTTCTTTATTGTGGCAAAAATATTCAGATCCATAAGATTCAAGATAAAAGTTTAATATTGACATAAAAATAATAATACTTCAAGCATACTAACTAAGCAATTATGTCTTCTCAAAATAACATGGCCAAAGAAAGTTCATCCCTACAAAATCATATAGTTTGGCTATGCTTCATTTTCATCACACAAAAATGCTCCCATCATGCACAACCCCGATGACAAGCCAAGCAATTGTTTCATACTTTAGTAATCTCAAACTTTTTTCAACTTTCACGCAATACATGAGCGTGAGGCATGGACATTGCACTATGGGTGGAATAGAATATGATGACGGAGGTTGTGTGGAGAAGACAAAAAAGGAGAAAGACTCACATTGACGCGGCTAATCAACGGGCTATGGAGATGCCCATCAATTGATGTCAATGTGAGGAGTAGGGATTGCCATGCAACGGATGCACTAGAGCTATAAATGTATGAAAGCTCAATAAAAGAAACTAAGTGGGTGTGCATCCAACTTGCTTGCTCACGAAGACCTAGGACATTTGAGGAAGCCCATTGTTGGAATATACAAGCCAAGTTCTATAATGAAAAATTCCCACTAGTATATGAAAGTGACAAAACAAGAGACTCTATCATAGAGATCATGGTGCTACTTCGAAGCACAAGTGTGGAAAACAGGATAGTAGCATTCTCCCTTTTTATTTCTTTTTTTGGGCCTTTTTTATTTGCCCTTTCCCTTTTTTGGGACAATGCTCTATTAATGATGATCATCACACTTCTATTTATCTACAACTCAAAGATTACAACTCGATACTAGAACAAAGTATGACTCTATATGAATGCCTCCGGCGGTGTACCAGGATGGGCAATGAATCAAGAGTGACATGTATGATAAATTATGCGTGGTGGCTTTGTCACAAATACGATGTCAACTCCATGATCATGCAAAGCAATATTACAATGATGAAGCGTGTCATAAATGAAATAGTGGAAAGTTGCATGACAATATATCTCGGAATGGATATGGAAATGCCATAATAGGTAGGTATGGTGGCTATTTTGAGGAAGATATAAGGAGGCTTATTTGTGATAGAGCGTATCATATCATGGGGTTTGGATGCACCGGCGAAGTTTGCACCAACTCTCGAGGTGAGAAAGGGCAATACACTGTACCGAAGAGGCTAGCAATGATGGAAGGGTGAGAGTGCGTATAATCCATGGACTCAACATTACTCATAAAGAACTCACATACTTATTGAAAAAATCTACAAGTCATCAAAAACCAAGCACTACGCGCATGCTCCTAGGGGGATAGATTGGTAGTAAAAGACCATCGCTCGTCCCCGACTGCCACTCATAAGGAAGACAATCAAAGAAACACCACATGCTTCAAATTTGTCACATAACGGTTACCATAAGTGCATGCTACGGGACTTGCAAACCTCAACACAAGTATTTCTCAAATTCACAATTACTCAACTAGCACAACTCTAATATCACCATCTCCATATCTCAAAACAATCATCAAGTATCAAACTTCTCATAGTATTCAATGCACTTATATGAAAGTTTTTATTATACCCATCTTGGATGCCTATCATATTAGGACTAGTTTCATAACCAAAGCAAATTACCATGCTGTTTAGGACTCTCAAAATTATATAAGTGAAGCATGAGAGTTCAATAATTTCTATAGAATGAAACCACCGCCATGCTCTAAAAGGATATAAGTGAAGCACTAGAGCAAACGACAAACTACTCCAAAAGATATAAGTGAAGATCAATGAGTAGTCGAATAATTATGCAGCTATGTGAAGACTCTCTAACATTTAAGAATTTCAGATCTTGGTATTTTATTCAAACAACAAGCAAAACAAAAGAAAATAGAATGATGCTCCAAGCAAAACGCATACCATGTGGTGAATAAAAGAATAGCTCCAGGTAAAGTTATCAATGAACGAAGACGAAAGAGGGGATGCCATCCGGGGCAGCCCCAATCTTAGGCTCTTGGTTGTCCTTGAATATTACCTTGGAGTGCCTTGGGCATCCCCAAGCTTATTCTCTTGCCACTCCTTATTCCATAGTCCATCAATCTTTACCCAAAACTTGAAAACTTCACAACACAAAACTTAACAGAAAACTCGTAAGCTCCGTTAGTATAAGAAAATAAATCACCACTTTTGGTAATGTTTTGAACTCATTATAAATTCATATTGGTGTAATATATACTGTATTACAACTTCTCTATGGTTCGTACCCTCCGATACTACTCATAGATTCATCAAAATAAGCAAACAGCACAATGAAAACAGAATCTGTCAAAACAGAACAGTCTGTAGTAATCTGGATCAAACGTATACTTCTGGAACCCCAAAAATTCTAAAATAAATTTCTGGACCTGAATAATTTGTCTATTAATCATCTGCAAACATAATCAACCTAATCTCACTCTCCAGTAAAAAATGGAAGCTAATCTCGTGAGCGCAAAAGTTTCTATTTTTTACAGCAAGATCGCAAAGACTTTCCCCAAGTCTTCCCAAAGGTTCTACTTGGCACAAACACTAATTAGAATCATAAAACCACATCTAAACAGAGTCTAGATAAATTATTTATTACTAAACAGGAAAAAAATCAAGGAACAAAAATAAAATCGGGTTGCCTCCCAACAAGCGCTATCGTTTAACGCCCCTAGCTAGGCATGATGATTTCAATGATGCTCACATAAAAGATAAGAATTGAAATATAAAGAGAGCATCATGAAGAATATGACTAGCACATTTAAGTCTAACCCACTTCCTATGCATAGTGATTTTGTGAGCAAACAACTTGTGGGAACAATAATCAACTAGCATAGGAGGGAAAACAAGCATAACTTCAAAACCTTAAGCACATAGAGAGGAAACTTGATATTATTGCAATTCCTAGAAGCATATGTTCCTCCCTCATAATAATTTTCAGAAGCATCATGAATGAATTCAAGAATATAACTATCACATAAAGCATTCCTTTCATGATCTACAAGTATGCAAAGTTGACACTCTTCCAAAATAGTGGGATTAGCATTAACTAAAGTCATGACCTCTCCAAACCCACTTTCATAATTATCACAATAAGATTAAACACCCTCCAAAATAGTGGGATCATTACTTCCTAAAGTTGACACTCGTCCAAACCCACTTACATCAATATAATCATCATAAATAGGAGGCATGGTATCATCAAAATAAATTTGCTCATCAAAACTTGGGGGATAAAAAATTTCATCTTCATCAAACATAGCATGCCCAAGCTTGTGGCTTTGCATATCATTAGCATCATGGATATTCAAAGAATTCATACTAACAACATTGCAATCATGCTCATCATCCAAAGATTTAGTGCCAAACATTCTAATGCATTCTTCTTCTAACACTTTAGCACAATTATCGGAATCCCTATTTTTATGAAAGACATTAAAAAGATGAAGCATATGACGTATCCTCAAATCCATTTTTAATTTTCTTTTATAAACTAAACTAGTGATAAAACAAGAAACTAAAAGATTCGATTGCAAGATCTAAAGATATACCTTCAAGCACTAACCTTCCCAGCAACGGCGCCAGAAAAGAGCTTGATGTCTACTAAACAACCTTCTTCTTGTACACGTTGTTGGGCCTCCAAGTGCAGAGGTTTGCAGGACAATAGCAAATTTCCCTCAACTGGATGACCTAAGGTTTATCAATCCATGGGAGGCATAGGATGAAGATGGTCTCTCTAAAACAACCCTGCAACCAAATAGCAAAGAGTCTCTTGTGTCCCCAACACACCCAATACAATGGTAACTTGTATAGGTGCACTAGTTCGGCGAAGAGATGGTGATACAAGTGCAATATGGATGGTAGATATAGGTTTTTGTAATCTAAAAATATAAAAACAGCAAGGTAACTAATGATAAAAGTGAGCACAAACGGTAATGCAATGTGTTGGAACAAGGCCTAGGGTTCATACTTTCACTAGTGCAAGTTCTCTCAACAATAATTACATAATTGGATCATATAACAATCCCTCAACATGCAACAAAGAGTCACTCCAAAGTCACTAATGGCGGAGAACAAACGAATAGATTATGGTAGGGTACAAACCCACCTCAAAGTTATTCTTTTCGATAGATCTATTCAAGAGTTCATACTAGAATAACACCTAAAGACACAAATCAACCAAAACCCTAGTGTCACGTAGATACTCCAATGCCACCTCAAGTATTCGTGGGTATGATTATACGATATGCATCACACTATCTCAGACTCATCTATTCAACCAACACAAAGAACTTCAAAGAGTGCCCCAAAGATTCTACCGGAGAGTCAAGACGAAAACGTGTCCCAACCCCTATGCATAAGTTCACAAGGTCACAGAACTCACAAGTTGATCACCAAAACATACATCAAGTGGATCACGTGATATCCCATTGTCACCATAGATAACCGCATGCAAGACATACATCAAGTGTTCTCAAATCCTTAAAAACTCAATCTGATAAGATAACTTCAAAGGGAATACTCAATTCATCACAAGAGAGTAGAGGGGGAGAAACATCATAAGATCCAAATATAATAGCAAAGCTCGCGATACATCAAGATCGTGCCGACTCAAGAACACGAGAGAGAGAGGGGGGGAGATCAAACACATAGCTACTAGTACATACCCTCAGCCCCGAGGGTGAACTACTTCCTCCTCATCATGTAGAGCGCCGGGATAATGAAGATGGCCACCGAAGAGGGATTCCCCCCTCCGACAGGGTGCCGGAACGGGTCTAGATTGGTTTTCGGTGGCTACGGAGGCTTCTGGCGGAGGAACTCCTGATCTAGGTTATTTTTTGGAGGTTTTGCGTTATATAAGAGGTGTTGGAGTCGGGAACAAGTCAGGGGGGTCTCCGGCTGTCCACGAGGCAGGGGGCGCGCCTAGGGGGTGGGCGCATCCCCACCCTCGTAGGTAGCCTGAGACTATTCTGGCCCAATTCTTTTACTTCCTGGCCTTCTTCTGGTCCAAAAATAAGTTCCATGAAGTTTCAGGTCAATTGGACTTCGTTTGGTTTTCCTTTTCTGCGATACTCAAAAACAACGAAAAATCAAAAACTGGCACTGGGCTCTAGGTTAATAGGTTAGTCCCAAAAATCATATAAAATAGCATATAAATGCATATAAAACATCCAAGGTTGATAATATAATAGCATGGAACAATCAAAAATTATAGATACGTTGGAGCCGTATCAATCATCCGAAAAAGACACGTAGTAAAGACCAAGGTCCTCGTCGAACTCCCACTTGAGTTTGGTGGCATCACCTGCACTGGTATCATCGGCACTTGCAACTGTTTTGGTAGTATCTGTGAGTCTCGAAGACTCAGCAATCTCAAAACCCGCGAGATCAAGACTATTTAAGCTTATGGGTAGGATGTGGTTATGAGGTGGAGTTGCAGCAATCGCTAGGCAAATATGGTGGCTAACATACGAGTACAAGAGTAAGATGAGAAATTATGCAATGGTCGTAAACTAGAAATGATCAAGAAGTGATCCTGATGTACTTATGTTCATACATAACCCAACCATGTTCACTTCTCGGACTTCGCCGAAAAGAGACCATCATGGTTACACACGTGGTCGATGCATTTTAATTAAGTCAACTATCAAGTTCTCTACAACCGGATATTAACAAATTCCCATCTGCCACATAACCGCGGGCACGGCTCTCGAAAGTTTCTATCATGCATTGGTGTCCCAACTTAGCCCATCGCAAGCTCTCACAATCAACGAAGGATATTCCTTCTCCCGGAATCACCTGACCAGTCTCGGAATCCCTGTTACAAGACATTTCGGCAATGGTAAAACTAGACCAGCAAGACCGCCCGATGTGCCGACAAATCCCGAGAGGAGTCGAACGTATCTCGTTCTCAGGGTAGACCGGATGTGACAAGCTACGAGTAAAACCAACCCTCAAGTTTCCCCAAGGTGGCCCCGTAGGCTGCCCGATTCGGACCAACACTCAGAGGAGCACTGGCCCCGGGGGGGTTGAATTAAGATAATCCCCGGGTTAATTACTCCCTTGGAAAATTTTAGTTGTTATTAGGCAAATGGTAAAACCAAGGTTGGGCCTTGCTGGAGGAGTTTTATTCAAATCGAACTGTCAAGGGGGTCCCATAACCCCAACCGCGTAAGGAACGCAGAATCAAGGAACATAACACTGGTATGACGGAAACTAGGGCGGCAAGAGTGGAAGAAAACACCGAGCAAAAGGCCAGGCCTTCCACCTTTTGCGAAGTATATACTTGCATTAATTAAATAAGAGATATTGTGATATCCCAACATATTCATGTTCCAACATGGAACAACCTGCAAGGCACCTGCAACTAGCAACGCTATAAGAGGGGCTGAGCAAAAGCGGTAACATAGCCAAACAACGGTTTGATAGGAAGGTGGGTTAGAGGCTTGACATGGCAATATGGGAGGCATGATAGACAAGTGGTAGGTAGCGCAACATAGCAATAGAACAAACAACTAGCAAGCAAAGATATGAGTGATATCGAGGGTAATGATCATCTTGCCTGCAAAGTTCTCACGGTTGTCGAAAGCTTGCTCCTTGTAAACGTACTCTACAGGATCCTCATTCACAAACCCGTCTCCTGGCTCTACCCAAAGCAATAACACAAGCAACGGAACAACAATCAATCACGATGCAATGCACAAGCAACATGATGCAAGACATGGCATGGAATGCAAGATATGATGTGCAATGCATAAGGGTACTCCGGAAGGGAAAGTATGACCATGTCATCAACTTGGCAAACCAAGCATGCCACTGGAAAGATGGAGTGATTTCGATCGAAATTGATATAAGGATCACCGAAAACGGACGCATGGTTTGCAAATGACGAGCAAAACAAGAACGATGCAAAACTATGCTTAACAGCATCATAGCACTTAAAATGCATCAAGAAACTATGCTACAACACTCCAACAAAGCAACAAAGCACATGGCAGTGCAGTACAGGTGAAGCTCTACAAGTCATGAACACTGAGCTCCTGCTAGAACTCACTAGAACAAGCCTAAAACAGCATGGCAAAAATGCAAATGACAATCAGGTTACAGACTTGGTGAAAATACTAAACATGGCATAAACAACATCAGGTAGCAATGTTTAGAGCTAGTAAACTAAATGCTATAGGATCATAACATGGCGAACAAGAGCATGGCATGCTAGTACTAAAGGCAATGAACCAAACTCGCTTACTGAACTTTAGTCAAAGATGCACAGAAAAGATGGTAGCATCAATGCAAACATGGCAAGTGATATGAACAGTTTCAGACTTAGTACAAAAACATAGCATGGCAAAAACAGATTCATGGTAGCAACTTTGCAAGCTCATGCCACTCACCATAAAGCATTTCATGGCATAACAAGGTAACCAACATTAAGTAGACACAATTATGAAGCTAAAGATGGCAAGAGCAAGTTCATAGGGTGCATGGAACACTAGCAGAACACATGGAAAAAAATGAACTTCCTGTTAACAAACTGACATCATCAATATTTAGCAAAAGTAGAGCATGGTAATGACAAGCTACACTTCCCCATAATTACAACTGGAGGCATGAATGGATAGAGCATAACCATATCTTCAACACTCTTACTGAACTTCTCCAAAATATGCATGGATCTACTTGTGGCAACAAGTCAACATAGCATAAACTAAGTGTCTGAAAACAACAACATCATGTAGCCTACTTTGCATGCTTGTGCTAGTCACCATAGGGCTCATAAAGAATACAAGGCTTGCACACTGTAAATATGGCATGAAGGTGCTCCCAAAACATGTAGACTTGATGCTCGAAGGATGCACACACAAAATGCTATGAAAATAACAAATCAGCAAATTATGATGGATTCCAGCAGACAGAATCATTTAGCACTTATGCAACAAAGATTAAGGAAACAATATGGATAGTAACATGCATGCAAATGACACTAACATGAAGAGCATCACGAGACGAACGTTGCGGTATAACATATGCGCAAATCGGAGCTACGAGCATGGAGATATGGCAGGTCAAACTGGTGCACATGAGGTAGAAACATTTCAAGAGTTAGAGGAATTTTACCCCGCGAGATCGAGGGTTCCTCGGCACACGCACCGAGGCAGCATCGGATCTCGTCGGAGTTGAGGGAGGCGGCCGTCGGAGCTCACGGGGGAGGTCGCCAACGAGGTGGGGGCCAGATCCGGCGATGGGTGGCGCGGGCGCGCGCGTTGACCGGACGGCGGGGCGGCATTGTGGTGCGGTGGAGCGGTGTCGGCGACCGGGCGGCGGTGTCGGTGCGCGCGAGGAGGCGGCAGATGGCTCCTGGCAGCGGCGGCGCATGCGGGCCGGGAGGGCCCCGCACGGGCCTGGTGGGTCGGCAGCGGTGTGAGCGGGAGGAGACCACGTGGCGCACTATGATTGGTGCGGGCGGCAATGGCGGACGCATCTGGCAAGGACGGACGTGTCCGGCGGCGCGGAGGAGGTGGTGGCTAGGGTTTGATCCACAAATTTCGGGGGAGAGGGTCTATTTATAGGTAGTGGAGCTAGGAGAGTCCAAATGAGGTGCGGTTTTCGCCCACATGATCGTGATCCAATGACAGAGAGCATGGAGGGGGTTTAGATGGGCTAATGGGCTGTTGTGGAGTGGTGCTACGCTGCAAAGAGAGATGGGTTTTTGTGGTTACCCGGTTAACCGTTGGGGCATCAAACGACCTCCAAATGGAACAAAATTTGACAGGCGGCCTGCCGGTGATGTACTAAGGCCACTCAACAAACCGCGGCCAATTCTGAGAATGTTTTTCTCACGCTCACGAAACAAGATCTGAGAGGTGCAATGGGTGCATGTGTGAGTGTCGGATTTTGAAACGGACAACGGGGAAAATGACCGGATGCATGAGACGAACACAGATGCAAATGAGATGCACATGATGACATGAGATGAAATGCATGACATGAAAAAAAATGCAAAAACGAGGGCAAAAACCCAACCACGAAGGGTATAACATATCACATAGCCAGAAATGGCAAGAGTTGGAGTTACAATGATGGAATGTTACATCTGGGGTGTTACACACATGGAAATTTTCTTAGGACAGCAGGGTAATACCGCATATAGGTAGGTATGGTGGACTCATCTGGAATAACTTTGGCTTTAGGGTTTTTGATGTACAAGCAGAATCCCCACTTAGTACATGTGAAGGCTAGCAATTAGATTGAGAAGCGGACAACTAGAGAGCAACAACGATCATGATCATGCAATATGCATAAGTAACATTGGACACTAGCATGAGTAGGATATGAACACCATGAACATAAATAGCATAGATGCTATGTTCGTTTTGATTCAACTACATGCATGAACATGTGCCAAGTCAAGCCACTCGAACATTCAGAGGAGGATACCATATCATCATACTGCATCACAATCATTTTAACGCAATATTGATATGCAAGATAAATCATTATCCACTCCTAGCTACACATGCATGGCATGAGAAACTATAATCTCTAATTGTCATTGCAAACATGTTCAATCATAATGGGCTGAATCATGGATACTAGGTTAAACATATTTACACAAACAAAACAAGTTGAATTCATACTAGTTTCTCTCTGCCACGGCCAGTTCATCGAATATCGTCATTATTGCCTTTCACTTGCACGACCGAACGATATGAAAATAATAATAGTTCAAGAGTGCCATGGACTAAACTAGAATATGCGAACATTTTATTCAACAGGACAAGACAAGGTAAAATGTGCTCTTTACAAGTTCAACAATTATTCATATGAGAGCCACTCAACATTTTCATCGTGGTCTTATCCTTGGTACAACTCGAATAAAAGAAGGAAAAGAAATTCAAAGAAACACACTGAAATATTTTTGGAGTTTTAGGTTTTCTTGAGCAAGCAAATAAGAGAGAAAAGCAAAAACGAGAAAAACTATTTACACAGGGAAGCTCCCAACAAGCAAAAGAAGAACATGGAAATCTTTTTGGGTTTTCTTTTTAATATTATAGCTAAGAATGCATGGAAAGTAAACTAGCTACAACTAATTTTTTGGGGGGGTTTCTAAAGTTTTTCAAACAGACAAGAAGAAAGAAAGAAAAATAAATCTAAGCATGGATGATACAATGAAAAAGTGTGAACATCGATAGATGAAAATAAATGGACATGAATGTAATGTCGGTGAGAAACATGTACTCCCCCAAGCTTAGGCTTTTGTCCTAACTTGCTAATCGATTAGAAGCCTGGATATTAGTTGGGGTATTGAGGAGCGGGCATCCACTGATACCATTGCTGAGGCTCCTCATCTGCCTCTGGAGCAGCCTGAGTGTTCTGGTAGGCGATGATGTCTGCAGGCATAATCCTATATCCACCCCTGGCAACAGAATCAAACAAAGAAGGAGCAGGCAATGGAATAATATCACGAGTGATGACGTTGAAAACCAAGTTATATGGAACAGGGATGTTAGGAGACTCTTTATTAGTGAAATGGTGGTGATCCATGGCTGCACGGTCTAGGTAAACTTTGCTCAGAGGGTAATCATGATGGTGTATCTCAACATTATAGTGAGCTGCCAAACGAGTAGCAAAAATCCAACCATGCATTTTAATCTTGGATTTATTAATGTGGAGGCGATGAGCCACAATAGCTCCCAAGCTATAAGTATTGTCGCCCTCCAGTGCACGACGTAAAACAGCAAAGTCTGGTGCGTTGAGCGCACCCACTTTTTCCCTGGCAAGTAAACACTTAGCGATAAATAAAGCAAAATAATGCACTACAGGAAATCGTATGCTAGTGGAAGTGAAGGCCGACACCCCTCTCTCATCTCCCACTGTTAAAGTGTGATAAAAACGGTCAAACTCCGCCGGCCTAGGCTCGGCTAAGCTCCCATCAGAAGGGATCATGCAAATGTCACAAAATTCAGTAAGTGGTATCTCATGGTTTTCAGCATATAAATCAAAGCTAACTTCAAGAGGATTATTCCTAGGCAGGAAAGTAAAGCTCTGAACCAAAATGTTTGTGAGGATTTGGTGCTGTTCACACTAATCTGCAATGAAGTCGGTGAGGCTGGCATTCGTAGCATATTGCATGAACTCCTGAAGGATTCCACCCTCTTCCAGGAATGGGGTGTGCAGCCATTCGCACGGCCGTACCTCCGCCAACCTCCAAGGATGGAGATCACTATCAGATGGCTCCCGAATAACACCTTTGGAGTTCTTCTTGGAGCCAAATTTTCTAAATAAATTCATGGTTTTCCTATGAAAAAAATTCTGAAATTTATTAGCCCACAAAATTTTCTCAATAAAACTTCACAAGAATGATACCAACTACTCATAGGGATACATAGAGGCCATAGCAAGCATTCAAACTACTTAGAACACTAAGAATTTTACAAGCAAGAACATCTACAACAACACCAAGAGTAGCTAATTATTCAAAATATAAACCACTAAAACAAAAACTAATTGGACAAACGGTGGAGTCACACATACCAAGCAACAATCCCTCGAAACCGTTTCGGAAATGGAGCTTCGAGCAAAGAGATTGAAATCTGTGGGTTTGAGCTGAAGAACACGGGAGAGAGCAATGGATTTTTTTTTTCTGGAAGTAATTGATGATGTGGTGTAAAGAGATAAGTGAGAGGGCCCACGTGGGGACCACAACCCACTAGGGCGCGCCTGGGGGTGCTGGCACGCCTAGGTGGGTTGTGCCCACCTGGTGCACCTCCCTCTGATGTTTATTGCACCAAAAATTCTTAAATATTCAGAAATTTGTATTAAATTTTCAGGGCATTCTGAGAACTTTTATTTTTGGGTCATTTTTTATTGCACGGGAAAACCAGAAACAGACAAAACATGGCATTTTATTTTATTTAACTAATAAAAACAAAGAATAAAAAGTAGGTACAAAAAGTAGTGCTTACTAAATTCATCAACTTCATACCGTTCAAAAATGATCCATTAATAAGGTTGATCAGGTCTTACTAGCAACCACTTTCGATTAGCATGAAACCGAAGAACTTTCGTAAATCACTAAGTTACATCAATGAGGATAGGCGTGTCCCCAACAATAAGCATTTCATATTTCTTTTTGACAGTAGGTAGAGGTATTTAAAAACTTCCAATAGTGATTGTCGGAGATTTTTCAGTAACATTTATACCATTCACTTGGAATTGTTTCTTCGGAAAGTGCACCGTATGCTCATTACCATTAATATGAAAAGTGATCTTGCTTTTATTGCAATCAATAACAGCCCCTGCAGTATTCAAGAAGGGTCTACCAAGGATAATCGACATATTGTCGTCCTCGGGCATCTCAAGTATAACAAAGTCAGTCAAAATAGTAACATTAGCAACAACAACGGGCACATCCTCACAGATACCGATAGGTATGGCAGTTGATTTGTCAGCCATTTGCAAAGATATTCCAGTAGGTGTAAGTTTATTCAGATCAAGTCTTTTATATAAAGAGAAAGGCATAACACTAACACCAGCTCCTAAGTCACACAAAGCAGTTTTCACATAATTCTTTTTGATAGAGCAAGTTATAGTTGCTATTTCCGGATCTTCAGGTTTTTTAGGTACTCCATGTTTAAAAGTGTAATTACCAAGCATAGTGGAGATTTCAGCTTTCGGTATTTTTCTTTTATTTGTGATGATGTCTTTCATATACTTTGCATAAGGAGGCATTTTCAGGATATTAGTCAAGTGAGTACGCAAAAAGACTAGCCTCAGCATTTCAGCAAATCATTCAAATTCTTCATCATCATTCTTTTTAGTTGACTTAGGTGGATAAGGCATAGGTCTTTGAACCCATGGTTCTCTTTCTTTACCATGTTTTCTAGCAACAAACTCTCTTTAGTCATATGTTTTATTCTTAGGTTGTGGGTTATGAAGATCAACATATGGTTCTATCTCAACATCATTGTCTAGTTCTTTATTATTTTGTTGAGAGTCTTCATGAACATCAACATCATCTTTTTCGTTATCACTAGTTGAGTGTTCATTACCAGAGTTAGTTTCAGCATCTGAGATAGAAACTTCATTATTATTGTCAGTTTTTTTTTCTATTTCAGGTTCACTAAGAGCATGCAAAGTCCTATCATTTTTTTCTTCTTCTTTTTCTTTTTAGAAGAACTAGGTGCACTAGTGTTAGCTCTCTGTGAGTCTTGCTCAATTCTCTTTGGGTGTCCCTCGGGATAAAGTGGTTCCTGAATCATTTTACCTCCTCTAGTTGCAACTATAACAGCAAAGTCATGCATATTATTATTCATTTCATCAAGCAACTATCTTTGAGGTTTAGCAACTTGTTCTAACTGGGTTTGAACCATAGAAGCATGCTTCCCAACACCTCTAACATCATTTGAAATTCTAAATAACAATTCACTCAAGCGAGCAATCATATCAGAATTGTATTTCAACTGTTTCATAACATTTGCATTGAAGTGATCTTGTTTTCTAATGTAGTTTTCAAACTCATAAAGGCATTGGCTAGGATGCATATTGTGAGGATTATCATTATCATTGAACTTCATAAGAGAATTTACCTCTACCAACTTAGGCAGTGGTGGTGTATTAAGCCCATGAATTTCTTCAATAGGAGGTAAATTTTTAACATCCTAATCTTTAATACCTTTTTCCTTCATAGATTTCTTTACCTCTTGCATATCTTCAGGATTGAGACATAATATAACCCTCTTCTTTGAAGTGGGCTTAGGCGGTGGTTCAGGAATAGTCCGATCATCATAATTTTTCAATATGTTATTCAATAATTCTTTGGCTTGTCCAACAGTTCGTTCACCGAAAACACAACTAGCACAACTATCTAGGAAGTCCCTAGTAGCATCGGTTAGTCCATTATAGAAGATATCAAGTATTTCTTTTTTCTTAAGTGTATGATCAGGCAAAGCATTAAGTAATTGGCAAAGCCTCCCCCAAGCTTGTGGGAGACTCTCTTCTTTGATTTGCACAAAGTTAAATATTTCCTGCAAGGCAGCTTGTTTCTTATGAGCAGGAAAATACTTTTCAGAGAAGTAATAAATCATATCCAGGGGACTACGCACACAACCAGGAGCAAGAGTATTGTACCAAGCTTTAGCATCACCCTTTAATGAGAAAGGAAATAATTTGAGAATAAAGTAGTAGCGAGCTTTCTCATCATGAGTAAAAAGGGTGGCTATATCATTGAACTTAGTAAGATGTGCCACAATAGTTTCAGTTTCATAACCATGGAAAGGATCAGATTCAACCAAACTAATTAACTCTGGGTCGACAGAGAATTCATAATCCTTATCATTAATAAAGATAGGTGAAGTAGAAAACTTAGGATCACATTTTATTCTAGCATTCACAGAATGTTCTTTATACTTGTGTAGTAATTTCTCTAGATCATCTCTATCATTACAAGCAAGAATATCTCTAGTTGTTTCTTTACTCATAACATAACCTTCCGGGACCTTAGGCAATTCATATCTAGGAGGGCTAGTTCTAGCAGGTGTTTCAGGAGTTTCAGTTTCAAGCTCATCATCAGATTCAACAACATCATGTTGTATTACTCTAGCAATTTGTTCATCAAGAAATTCACCAAGTGGCACATCATCATTAACAAGCAAAGTACTAGCATCATCATAAGCATCATTCATAGTAGAAGTAGCATCATCAATAACTTGTGACATATTGGAATTGATAACATGTGGTGGTGTTGCAAGTTTACTCATAACAGAAGGTGAATCTAAAGCAGAACTGGATGGCAGTTCCTTACCTCCCCTCGTCTTTGAGGGAAATATCTTAGTCTTAGGATCCTTCAGATTCTTCATAGTGAAAATATGATAATAATCCCAAATTACTCAACAAATATAGCTATGCTACCCAGCAACGGTGCTAGAAAAAGGTCTTGATAACCCACAAGTATAGGGGATCGCAACAGTTTTCGAGGGTAGTGTATTCAACCCAAATTTATAGATTTGACACAAGGGGAGCCAAAGAATATTTGAAGGTATTAGCAGCTGAGTTATCCATTCAACCACACCTGGAGATTAATTATCTGCAGCAAGCAATCAGTAGCAAAGTAATATGATAGTTTTGATAGTAGTGGCAGTAGCAATAGTAACAGTAACAGTGATAGCAGTAATTTTGTAGCAAGTGTAACAGTGATGATAGTGGTAGTACTTAGCAGAAACATTATGGGAAATTCGTAGGCATTGGATTGGTGACTTTTTGGATGATATTCATCATGTGATAGTTATAACCTAGGGTGATACGGCACTAGCTCCAGTTCATCGATATAATGTAGGCATGTATTATGTAAATAGTCATACGTGCTATATTAAAAGAACTTGCATGGCATCTTTTGTCCTACCCTCCCGTGGCAGCGGGGTCCATATTGGAAACTAAGGGATATTAAGGCCTCCTTTTAATAGAGAACCGGAACAAAGCATTAACACATAGTGAATACATGAGCTCCTCAAACTACGGTAATCACCAGAAGAAGTCCCGGTTATTGTCACTCGGGGGTTACCGGATCATAACATGTATTAGGTGACTATAACTTGCAAGATCGGATCTAGAACATGAATATAATGGTGATAACATAAACGGTTCAGATCTGAAATCATGGCACCCGGGCCCAATGTGACAAGCATTAAGCATGGCAAAGTCATAGCAACATCAATCTAAGAACATAGTGGATACTAGGGATCAAGCCCTAACAAAACTAACTCGATTACATGATGAATCTCATCCAATTCCTCACCGACCAGCGAGCCTACGAAGGAATTACTCACTCCCGGTGGGGAGCATCATGGAATTGGCGATGGAGAAGGGTTGGTGATGACGGAGAACGAAGATCCCCCTCTCCGGAGCCCCAAACAGACTCCAGATCTACCCTCCCGAGGAAGAATAGGGCTTGGCGGAGGCTCCGTCTTGTGGATCATGATAATTCTTTCTCCTTGATTTTTTCCTCTGAAAATAGGATTTTATAGCATCGGTTTCAGGGTCTGCGGGGCCACCAGGTAGGGAAAACTCACCTAGGTGCGCTAGGAGAGGGGGGCACGCCCTGGTGGGTTGTGCCCACCTAGGGGCCCCTCTCCGGTAGGTCTTGGCTCCATAAATTCTTATATATTATATAAAAATTCCTCGCAAAGTTTTGTTCCATTCCGAGAACTTTTAGTTCTGCACAAAAACAACACCATGGTAGTTCTGCTAAAAATAGTGTCAGTCCAGGGTTAGTTTCATTCAAATCATGCAAATTAGAGTCCAAAACAAGAGGAAAGTGTTAGGAAAAGTAGATACGTTGGAGACGTATCAACGGGGAGGTGGCGGAGGTGCTCCATGGGCTACGTCACCCTTCAGCGGACGGCAGGCGAGGCAGCAAGAGGGATGGTGCAGGGGAGCCCCCAGCCGCGCTGACAAGCTCGGCGATACGGTCCAGCTAGTCCTCATAGAAGTCATCGACGGGGTGGTAACTCAGGAGCTCGCGTGCCATGAGCAGCACAGCCTGCGCGTTCGCCGGCCCGCGACGAGCGTGAGACGACGAGCCAGCCAGAGTCAGCGATGGGGTGGTGGTGCGTCCATCTCGCCTCACGGAGGGGTGCTGCAAGGAGAACGACGGGTGATGGAGAACGACGGGGAGGTATTCCAATGGGCAATGTCTGAGCGACGTGAGCGGCAAGAGCGGCCCGACGCTCGACATGGGCTGGACAAGCATCAACCATGGGGGCGGTGGAGCGGCGGCGGGTCGACCGATGGAAGAGAGGCTTTGACGCACCCTTACCTGGGGCGCCAAATGTCAGATTCAGGGTTCCGCAGACCCTTGAGAGGTTCAAACACTAGGGTGCGTGTGAAGAACTCTCCCCTCTCTATCTGCCTGCTCGATGATTCCACGGCCTAGCTTGATGAACCCAAGGGACAACGGACACAACGGTTTATCCTGGTTCGGTCCACCTTGCGGTGTAATACCCTACTCCAGCTTTGTGGTGGATTGCCTCGAGGGGCTGAGGATGAACTAGTACAGTGGTGGAACAGCCTCATGAGGTGAGGTGTTCTTGAGCTCGATGAGCTGGTGGATGAGAGGATGATCTGAATGATCCCCCTTTCTATGGTGGTGGCTAAGTCCTATTTATAGTGGCCTTGGTCCTCTTCCCAAATGTAAGGCGGGAAGGGATCCCACAACGGCCAAATTTGAAGGGGGACAACTAGTACAAGCTATCCTGACAAAAGTAGTCTTCGCCTGCAAAAGGCTCTAGTGGTGATGCTGCGGTGGGCTCCGCGATGACCTCTGTCATGTCGTCCTGGCAGTCTTGGTCTTGTTACACCAAGATGGTAACCTTTGCTTGATTGCTCGGGACTCCGCGCCTGCGCTTGCCTCCTTAGCACCAAAGGGGAAACTAGTACACTGCGCCCGCTGGCGCCCGCCTGGCCTTAGTCGTCATGTGAACCTCGCGAGGTGCATCTTGCCTTGATATCTCCGCTCGTCAAGAGCCAACCTAGCGAGGCCGCCCCCAGGGAGGTCTTGGTGTCGTCTGCCTCACGAGCATTGGCCCCTCGCGAGGGTCTTGAGCTGTCGTTGCTAAAGCTGGGTCGTACCAGGTCACTAACGGAGCCACGCCATGGGCTGCAGGCAGGCAAGTCTGGGTACCCCCGTTCCCACGACACCGACAACAACATATAAAGGCAAAAACATACAAGCTACGCGCGAATTTGGTTGATTTTTGTGGAATTGCACAAAAAGAGCAGCTGGTTTATTTAGCATGAGGTGCCATGTTAGTGTCCAAACTGATGGCAAACCTTTCCCATTCCACAATCGTAGGCATTTGATATTTTGGAATGGGAAAACCTTGTCAATGTTTGCTGATTGATGTACGCAAAACAACACACATTTGACACTTTGGAATGGGACAACCTTATCAAATTTTGCTCATTGATGTTAGCAAGAAGACATGCGTTTGATATTTTTGAATGGGACGCCCTTTGCTGTCAGCAGTATCGATCGGTTTTTCGTTATTCTTTAATTGTGAAGTAAATATTTTCTCTGACATGTGAATCGCTAATATGCATAATCATCGATTGTTTTGAATGTTCCCTATGAATTGCCAGGCCTGTGTGTTTGATTGCAATGTACATGAATGTTAAAAAGCTGCTCAAACTCTTTGTACTCCCTCTGTTCCTTTTTTCTTCGCATATTAGTTTTCTTTCAAGTTAGTTGATTTTACATTGTGAATGTTCATACTTTTTTCTATAAGATTGGTCAAAGTAGAGATACTTTGACTTCACACAAAACTTATATGCAGACTAAAAAGGACCGGAGGGAGTAGCAAATGAGGTGATCACCCTGGGAAGAATGCTAGTACGTATTATGTTGCACGTTCATCCAATGCCAGTGATACAAGAATTCGAACTAATCAAACTAAATTCATTCATACATGGTCCGATTTCATATAAACATGCAGGATTTCATTACATTTCATACATTCGTCAACTAAAAGGGGTGCGCTGGAGGTATAATTAATTAATCGAAGCTACCCACCCATGTCCGGCTGAGACGAATAGAAGCTTCTTCTCCAGCGCAGCTCTTCGACTCCATGTCGCCGCCAAGAAGCTAATCAGCCGTCAATGGTCAACCCGCCTAGCTTGGCTTCAACCGGAGGGTAGCAGCGGTGGCCTTACTTGGACCAAAGAAGAGGCGACCTACCATGTTCTACTCTTCCTCGTTTTCTATGTGGCGCGGCCTCGTTGGCAGCGGGGCGGGGCCTCAACGGAGACGGCGATGTCCTCTCACTGGTACACATCGGTCCTAAACAAACGGTTTTTAACCCCTTTCCGCAACGGCATTTGGAACCGCCGCCAAGTGAGTGTGGGCGATAGGGGGTCCTTCCCACACGACCCAGAAACCATCGAGGATAGGCCCTCCTAGGACCCAGGCTGGGGCTGTGTGTGATTGGCCGAGGCATCGAAACCTAATCTTTTCCGTAGGTATGTACATCCAACACGGTAATCCGAGAAAATCATTTCTGTAGGTATGTACATCCCACATGGTGAATCCCGGAAAAACATTTCCATTCGTATGTATATCACACAGTCAATCCAAGGAATACGTTTCTGTTCTTATGTACATCCCACACAGTCAATCTAGGGAAAATGTTTCCGTTCGTATGTACATCCCACACAGTTTTATGTATACGCTCGTGTATGAAAGGTGTAACTATCACACACGCTCTGCCTTGGTTAACTATTTGCTTTCATTAACTACATCACAGATGATTTGATGTAGAAAACTGTGTGGCTTTGGGCTATCCATCACAAGCGCTTTTACTGACAAAACCGTTTGCAAAGTTCCATGACCGTTTGTTCTCTTTTTATTTTTGCCTGTAATTTTTTATTATAATTGGAAATTTTGAAATATGAAATGTGCAATTCAAATTCTCAGCACAATGGTTCAACAATGAATCCTTATACAAAATTGCCAGTACAATATGTTCAGTAATTACAGGATTAGGCAACAATTAACTATGATGAACCACAGTATTTAAAGGCGGTAAAGGTGAAGAGACAAGTGTAAATTATTTTGACTGCCCACGGTGTTGAAGAAGCGGAATGCCCATAATATGCCTTCCTGCATGCCATAGGCACGAACCACTTTTGTCCAACCCCTTGTGACGATCGCCCGCCCATCCTTCACCACCTTCAAGAAGACTTCTAGAGCATTATCATGGTAGCATGAATTATATACTTTAACCTTAGTTGCTTCCACTCCGGTCATGTAGTTTGCAAGGTAATCATCAGTAAATAGCTTCGGAAACCACTGAAAAGAGAAAAATATCAGATACTGAGGTCTAATAGAGTAACTTATTGTGGGCAGGGGGAAAAGGAAACACATTATTTACCATCGTAAACTTCACTGTTGTCTTCGACAAAGTGTAAATAAAGAGCTTAATTCCAATCACCCGTTTCTTTCTCCTAACAATCTTTCTTAGTTTCCTCACTTAACACTTGTTCATGAATATCTCATCGCCCCATACGCAAAAGGGATCGAAGCATGGATTAGTACCGCTGATATATGTACCTACAAGCAACCAGTAAATGCTAGAAGCTAAACTGAGGATTGCATAAATGATGTAAAATATAACTACCTATGTTCCTAAGTACAAGTACTTTCTTTAGAGATTTCAATATGAACTACATACGGATGTATATAGAATAATAGATATAGTTTAGATTAGAATCTAGATTCACTCATTTTTGTCCTTATGTAGTCTGTATTGGAATCTCTAAAAATACTTATATTTAGGGATAGATGGTGTATAAGACATGGGATGCAGCTAACCTCGACGGCAAACAACAACATCGCCCATTGTAGCCCTGTGTAAGTACATGGAAAGCCAATGTTAACTACAACAGGGTTAACATCCACCAAAAATAGCAAATGGTAATAAAACGGCAGCATATGTAGTGATATCTTCATTTCGAAAGAGTAGCACGGTAGCAAAGGGACGGATTAAAAAATGGATACAACCGTTAATTGCAACAGGCTTAACAACATCCTAATTCATGTTTTGTAAGTTTGTAGCCATTGAAATACAACTCTTTAAAAATGGATACAAATGTTAATTGCAATAGGCTTAAAGGCCATTGAAACTGGTACTGATAAAAATGCAATTGGCAGAGTTAAACATCACATGGCAGGTGCAGCCAGAGCAGATAATGGCCCAGTTGTCTATGAAAAGGTAGGGAAAATAACTAAAACATGTTAGCATGTTTACTACAACATGCTTAATACATCGACAATACAAAACATAGCCATTAATTGCAACTGGTATTGGAAAGATTGAACTGGTGGGTACATACTTGGTAAGTCCTGAGAGGTAGTTGCTGGGGCACTTCATATTGGCCAGAGCCCGCCCAAAGTCAGCAGCGGCGGAGGCGAGCTATTCCTCCAAGTCAAAGTGTGGACCAGTGCCACTGACATGTGTACCTACAGGCAACCAGTAAATGGTAGAAGTTAAACTGCAATTGCACAAATGATGTGAAATATTGTAATACATGGGATGCAGCTAACCTCGACGGCAAACAACAGCATCGGCCGTTATGACCCTGCATAAGTACATGGACAAGCATGTTAAGTACAACAAGGTTAGCATCCACCAAAAATAGCAAATGGGCAGCATCTCTAGTATATCTTCATTGCGGAGAGTAGCATGGTAGCAAATGGACAGACTAAAAAATGGATACAACTGTGAATTGCAATAGGCTTAACAGCATCCCAAGTCATGTTTTGTAAGTTTGTAGCCATTGAAATACAACTGTTTAAAAAATGGATTCAACTGTTAATTTCAACAGGCTTAATAGACATTGAAACTGGTACTGATAAAAATGCAATTGGCATAGTTAAACATCACAAGGCAGGTGTTGCCAAAGCAGAGAATGGCCTAGATGTCTATAAAAAGGTAGGGAAAGCAGCACAAACGTGTTAGGCATGTTTACTAGAACATGCTTAATACAGTGACCATACAGAACATAGCCATTAACTGCAACTGGTATTGGTAAGAATGAACTGGAGAGTACATACTTGGTAAGTCCTGACAGGTAGTTGCTGGGGCACTTCATATTAGCCAGAGCTCGCCCAAAGTCAGCGACGGCGGAGGCGAGCTGTTCCTCCGGGCGAAGCGTGGATCAGTACCACTAACATGTGTATCTACAGACAACCAATGAACGGTAGAAGTTAAACTGCAATTGCACAAATTATGTGAAATACTGTAAGACATGGGATGCAGGACACCTCGATGGCAGACAAAAGCATCAGCCACTATGACCCTGCGTAAGTACATGGATAGGCATGTTAAGTACAACAGGGTTAGCATCCACTAAAAAAAGCAAATGGGCAGCATCTCTAGTGATATCCTGAGTCATGTATTGTAAGTTTGTTGCTCGTATTGGAGAAATTGAGCTGGACACGGTAATATTTGAACATCGCACGGTGTGCAGTACTGAAATAAACAAGGCACGAACATGCTTAATATATCAACCGTACAAATCATAGCATTGCAAGGGGTATTGGTAAGATTTAGCTAGTCAAATCTTACATGTTAAGTCCTGGGGGGTAGTCGCTGGGGACTTCCTCTAGGCTAGAGCTTGCACCATGTCGGCGGCGGCGGCGGAGGCGAGGTGTTCCTCCGGGTCAACACGGACAGTGGCCATCGCGCCATGGACCGCCATCAGCTCCTGGCAGGGGGGATTTGGAGGCATGAGGATGTTTCGTAGGTGCCATTTAAGCAATCAAGCCGGGGACGTGATAGAGATCGGTGGGTTACCTAACTGGATCTGAGAGCAGAACATAGATGTGGTTGCGGTGGCGGTTTGAGATGTCGGTAGAGGGAGGCACGAGCGAGGGGGGGGATACTAAGGGGAAGGGGATGTGGTTGGAGGAATAAATTCTGAAATCGCGCGCCTAATGAAAATTTTGGTGCGAAATTTGAAGCATGGGCGGGGGAAACACACAACGCAGACGAAGCGCGTAAAATACTCGTGTGCGAGAAAAAAGAAAGTTGGCAGATCCAGTCTCCAAAAAAATGTACATGTGTACTTGATTTTTCTCGGTGAATGGTACGCCTGGTTTATTAGGAAACATCGCACAGGTAACTGACTTATGGGTCATTAACGCAAAAAATGCAGACGAGTACGACATAGAAACCGTGTGCTTTGCGATCTTCTAATGATTAACGCCAAAAAAATGCACACGGGCACACATGCTAATCAACGCTCAAAGCCCTCAAAGGATGCTCTTACCGACATTGTACGTTAATACTACAAACTTAAAGTACTACTGGTAATTTGCTCTAATACTACAAACTTAAACTACTTCTCACATGCTGCCATCAGGGCCTGCTAGCCAGACGCCGGCTGTCGGTGTCAAAACCGGCAGATCTCGGGTAGGGGGTCCCGAACTGTGCGTCTAGGCCGGATGGTAACAGGAGGCAGGGGACACAATGTTTTATCCAGGTTCGGGCCCTCTTGATGGAGGTAAAACCCTACGTCCTGCTTGATTAATATTGATGATATGGGTAGTACAAGAGTAGATCTACCACGAGATCAGAGAGGCTAAACCCTAGAAGCTAGCCTATGTTATGATTGTATGTTTTCCTATGGACTAAAACCCTCCGGTTTATATAAACACTGGAGAGGGTTAGGGTTACACAAGGTCGGTTACAAAGGAGGAGATATCCATATCCGTATTGCCTAGCTTCCCTTCCACACCAAGTAGAGTCCTATCCGGACAGGAGACGAAGTCTTCAATATTGTATCTTCATAGTCTAACAGTCCGGCCAAAGGATATAATCCGGCTGTCCGGAGAACCCCTAATCAAGGACTCCCTCAGTAGCCCCAGAACCAGGCTTCAATGACGATGAGTCCGGCGCTCAGTATTGTCTTCGGCATTGCAAGGCGGGTTCCTCCTCCGAATACATCACAGGAGAATTTGAATATGAGGATAGTTTCCGACCCTGCAACATAAGTTCCACATACTTACGTAGAGAGAATAATATTTCCGCAAATCTAATTTGCTGACTTGTTTTGACAGTATGACGTTATGTCATGGCCCGGTGATTATTCGAACCGTTTCCTTTAACTAGCCCCGCACATAACGCGAGGCAGTTTTTCGACACGTCTTGTCAAAGCAGAGATCGTGTCCCCTTATTACGGGATTCTCATCAATACGGGAGTGGGTAACCCAACCGTGCCATCTATTACGGCGCTTGGGGGATAAGCGATTTTTACCAGGCAAGTGGGGACGCTTAGTTTCGTCCGCCCATATAAAGGGATAAGGATTCACCTTTCTATCCGCGCCTTCTTCCTCCTTTGCTCATTCGTTTTCGCACACTCGAGCTCTAGAGCCCAAGTCCGCACTTCCCACCTCAATCTTCTCCAACCATGTCTGGAGCGGGAGGTAGGTGGATGGTCTCCTCCGTCACGGATGGAGACATCAAGAAGCTGAGGAGCGCCGGATACCTGCCCGACGACATCGCGCACCGGCTCCCAGATGAGGGGTAGCTCATCCCCACCCCCAGGCCCCATGAGAGGGTAGTGTTCCTCACCCATTTCCTCCGCGGACTGGGATTCCCTCTCCACCCATTCGTCCGGGGGCTCATGTTATATTACGGCCTAGATTTCCATGATCTGGCCCTGAACTTCATCCTCAACATCTCGGCGTTTACCGTTGTGTGCGAGGCCTTCCTCCGCATCAAGCCCCACTTCGGCTTATGGTTGAAGACCTTCAATGTCAAGCCGAAGGTTGTGGGCGGCCGCCAGGCGGAGTGCGGAGGCGCCATGGTGGGCAAGATGCCCAACGTAACATGGCTCAAGGGCTCCTTTGTGGAAACCATAAAGGGGTGGCAATCGGGGTGGTTCTACATCACCGAGCCGCGCGCCCCTGCATGGGCAGCGGCCCCCGAGTTCCGATCTGGCATCCCCACGCGGCTCACCTCCTGGAAAGAGAAGGGCCCGTCCTGGGGTAGTTCGGGAGAGCTGACCGGACTCCAAACATGTATTCAAAACATAGTGAACAAGAAGCTCAAACTCGTCAACGTGGTCCACGTCATGCTCCATCGCCGGATCCTCCCGTGCCAACAACGGGAGTTCGACCCAGTGCAGCACCGAACTCTGAACAGGCTCTTCAACACAACTCACGAAGATGCCTGGAGGGTGTTGTTCAAAAGCGCCAAGGTCCCCCCTCCCATTACTGAGGATCACGGATTCAGCGTGAAGCGCCAAGCCAGTGCAGTAAGCTGCTTTACCTTTCACAAGATACTTATTTTTTATAGATTGACTCCATGCGGGATCTAAACTTCCGTACCTTTGACAAGACTGGCAGGAGACGGCCGGACAGATCGACTGTCCGGCTCCTTTGCCCGAAGGCCCAGCAGACGCTCTTCTGGCGAAGATGCTGACTCCGGCTCCTTATACGGTGCCGGAGAAGACCAAGAAGGCCAAGTGAACCCGAAAGAGTTCCCGACGCCAGGCGTCGTTGGACTCACCATCCGATGACTCTGCGGCGCACTTCTCCCCCGAAGACGAGGAAGAAGAAGAAGATGCTCCCCCTCCGCCTGGGGGAGATAAGAAAAGGAAGGCTGCCCCAACTGGGGGGGCCGAAGGGTCCAAGAAGGGAGGGACTCTCCTTTCGGACAGTTCCACCGCCGCCGACGAAGGCAAAGACGAATGGTTGCCCAGGGCCAAGCCCCTGGGGAGATCGTAAGTATTCGGATACCAGAGTAACTCATAGCATTTATTTGTCGCACTGCCTTACCTAACGTCGAACATAATTATGCAGGCTGGCACGAGCTAGTATCGATGTATCATCGGACGGCTCCCTGGGCTAGTCGGACATGGATAGCGATCCAGTCCCGACCGCCACCTCCCCTCATCCTGCCGATGACGTCGAGGTGCTATCTCAAGAGGCACCGGATTGAGGGGAGACAGTCCCGGAGGCGCCTCAATGCGACCTTCCGGACTCTGGGAGCTGAGGGGACGGAGCCCCTGAGAGCTTCGAGTTCGGCCCTCAGCCGAACACCGCACCGGAACCTCCAGTGGTTCCGTGCTCGGGCAGGCGGCCTCCTTCTAAGAGGGGCAAGACGCCTGTGCCGGTGACCTCTGTCCATCCAGAGGCGCCGGACAATCTGCTGGAAGCGCTTCGCAGCGCTTCCATCGACAAGGAGCACCATACTATTATGAGTGCGGTGGTCCAGAAGGTTTAGTCCGCCAAGAGCGGGTTGACTGAAGCCTGTGCCAACCTTCTAACAGGCTTTGAGGTAAGTGTTTTAAAATGTAGTAGAAATATTACCGCATAGACAATAGCCCCTGATGCTTTGTTCGGTGTTCACAAAGAAAAGCTGAACAGAGGATCAAATAATATCGCAGGAGTCTAATATAAGTATGTCAATATGCATATGCAGGTTTCGCTGCTGGCGTCCGCCGCACTGACTGCGGAGGTTGCCGTACTGAAGCAGGACCTCGAGGGGTCCAGGAAAGAGCTCGGCCTTGTCGAGAGGCAGCTCCAGGAGAACAAGGGTAAGTAATACCCTGTCTATAGATATGTATATATAAAAGAAGACGCGATTGCAAAATGACAGGATCATCGTATATTCGCCAGGGGCCACGACTGAGGTGGCGACCTTGAAGCAAGCGCTAACCAAGGCCGAAGAGAACGCGGCCAAGGAGCGCACCGAGCGAGAGAAGCACGAGGCTCGGGTGGGCGAGGTGCAGCAAGAGCTCCAGGCTCTCGTGGCGAAGCACGAGGCGTTGGAGCTTGACTCAAAGATGCGGGAGTCTGAGCTTGCCGTGGCCCTTGAGAGCATAAAAAGTGCCAAGGCCGAAGCCCAAAGGGCCCTCTAGGAGATAGACGCAATGAAGAAGGTAGCGGCTGGTAAGGCTTTCTATATGCAAAGCAAGCATGTAAAAGTAAATTACCGATTACTTACCCGAATCTGGAGCTCTCCACGAGCGCTCGTAGATTTGCCCCGCAGCGTGTCCGATGCCGCACAATTTTACCAGGCCGAGGATGGAAGCTCAACGAAGAAGCTGTTCTGGTCTCAGTATGCTGAGACCGAACACCCGGTGCCAATGAGCGACCAACTGAAGCAGATGGTCGAGCTACATAAGGCGGCCGATCAGGCCATGAAGGGCTTTATAGTCCGGCTGTGGCCTGGCGACGCCCTTCTGAACAGCTTCTTCGGCCTGGTGAGGCGGCTTGTGGATGCCTGCCCGCGGCTGGAGGTCGTCAAGCGATCTGTCTGCATTGAGGGTGCATGCCGGGCTTTCGCCTGTGTGAAATTGCAGTGGGTCAAGCTAGACGCCGTGAAGCTGATCAAGGAGGGGCCGCCGAAGGGCAAGGAGCACCGCCACCCCAAGATTACTACGAGGGTGTTCTGCCGGGTGCCCGTCTCATAGCGGACGAGTGTTCAAAAGATGTAATATTTGAGTGAGACTTGCTCGTTTTATCCTGTATTTATGAAAACTTGTTTCATATGTGCTATGCAACGCTTGTTTGAATTTAAAATATTACCTTTTGTTTGGTTGATTATCCAATCTGAGAGATGGCTAGTCCTCAGCTTCTGCACCCATGCCACGAGTGCTGGGGTGTTCGGGATAAACCTGAGCACTCTTGTTCCCATGTTTGGGTCCTTCGAGGGAGGTGCTCAGCACAGCGAACAAGGCAACCGGACTAATAATGCTTTATCACTCTCACTTAGCCATAGAATTCTATAATTTTAAATTTCGGCGAAGCCCCTGGTATTCGGAAGGCCGAATTTAGGGCGCGATACACGCCTTTAAGCCGGACAGGGCCTACCCCTCGCTCCAAGCGGCATAAGTCTTTAGGGACTCGAAAACCTCACCGAACAGCAACCAGTCTCTCGCCTTATCATGACAGTCAGTTTTAGCTTTCTCTACTGAGGTGCTGAACCCAGCAGAACCAGGGCACAATCGCAGTAGTTCTCCTAGCGCTACCTTAGCCGACAGAGCGGAATGTAAGGTACCAAAACATAGGAGCCGGGCAAACCCAACATCTGACCAAAGACATGATTCGGAGCTGATGCATATAATGCTATAAGTTTGGGGTGCCGCACTTGTGAAAGTGTTCGGACTTTTCACACCGTATTGTGGGGTACGTAAGCCCCTGGTGTATTGGCCGTACCAAAGTGTACAGTTGCAAGGCATCATTAATGAACACATAGATA
>NC_041392.1:205732943-205785381 GCF_002162155.2 Triticum dicoccoides
GAATGCAGCAATAGTCGTAATGTCATGCATTGTTTATTCAAAAAAATGCATTAAAGTAGAGTGATACAGATAGTGTGATAAGCAAAGAGTAGGACTATGTCCCTTCCAAGGGCAAGCTGAGGAATGATATTAAATCGAATATTTCGCTCGTTATTGTAATCCACCTGGGAATTCCGTGGTATGACGTAGCTGTCTGCCTCCTTGGTTGCTGCATCATGTGTTCGGCAATAGTGCTGCCGGACAGTGTTTCCAGAGATTAAGGTCCTAAAAAAAATAACCAAACGGGAAGCCCCTAGTGCGGTTTAAGCCACGTCTTGGGGCGTGCCGCAGTTGTGCCCCCTCCTCACCTGTGCCCATGGTATTTTTAATGCATAATTATGTACGCGTGGCACGAATTTCGCCGTTGGGCTGGGATTGGGGTGGCCGCCGTATTGCTACGCGAGCTCAATCGCGCCAGGCGGTCTATTTGTCGATTGCTCCGAGCACGCTTGAAGGTGTCCAGGCTTTGAAGCGCCGAACTGGTTGATTTCCTTGAGAGGCTGCTTTGCGCTTCTGTTGTGAGGGCCGTGGTGTGCTCCTCTATTCGGAGAGAGCGCTCCGTGTTTCCATTGACTGTAATAACTCCGTGAGGTCCTGGCATCTTGAGCTTGAGGTATGCATAATGTGGTACCACATTGAATCTAGCAAATGCGGTTCGCCCAAGCAGCGCGTGATAACCACTGCGGAACGGGACTATATCAAAGATTAAGTCTTCGCTTCGGAAGTTATCTGGGGATCCAAAGACCACTTCCAGTGTAATTGAGCCTGTGCAATGGGCCTCTACACCTGGAATGACGCCTTTAAAGGTCGTTTTTGTGGGTTTGATCCTTGAGGGGTCTATACCCATTTTGCGCACTGTGTCCTGATAAAGCAGGTTCAGGCTGCTGCCGCCATCCATAAGGACTCGAGTGAGGTGAAATCCGTCAATGATTGGGTCTAGGACCAGTGCGGCGAATCTACCATGACGGATACTAGTGGGGTGGTCCCTGCGATCGAAGGTGATCGGACAGGAGGACCAAGGGTTGAACTTTGGGGCGACTGGCTCCAACACATATACGTCCCTGAGCGCATGCATCCGCTCCCTCTTGGGGATGTGGGTTGCGTATATCATGTTCACCGTCCGCACTTGCGGGGGAAACCTCTTATGTCCTCCGGTGTGCGGCTGCCGGGGCTCCTCCTCGTCATCTCTATGCGGCCCCTTGTCCTTGTTTTCAGCAATTAACTTGTCGGCCTGCTTGAACACCCAACAATCCCTGTTGGTGTGATTGGCTGGCTTGTCTAGGGTGCCGTGTATTTGACACGAGCGATCGAGTATACGGTCCAAGCTGGACGGACCAGGCGTAATTTGTTTGAATGGCTTTTTCTGATGATCGGGTTTAGAGCCTTTGAATCCAGAATTTACTGCCGTATCCTCGGTATTTTTGCTGCTAATGTGGCACTTATGTTTGTTGCGACGTGACCTCCTATTGCCGTCCTTGGTATCGGAGGTACCATGGTTCTTTGATATGTTATTACTGCGAGCCAGCCAGCTGTCTTCTCCCACACAAAAGCGGGTCATGAGCGTCGTGAGAGCTGCCATAGATTTCGGCTTTTCCTGACCAAGGTGCCGGGCTAGCCACTCATCTCGGATGTTGTGTTTGAAAGCCGCTAAGGCCTCTGCATCTGGACAGTCGACGATTTGATTTTTCTTTGTAAGGAACCGGGTCCATAATTGCCTGGCCGACTCTTCTGGCTGCTGAATTATGTGGCTCAAGTCATCGGCGTCTGGTGGTCGCACATAAGTGCCCTGAAACTTGTCGAGGAATGCGGCTTCCAGATCTTCCCAACAGCTAATGGAGTCCGTTAGCAAGCTGTTAAGCCAATGCCGCGCTGGTGCTTTGAGCTTTAGTGGGAGGTATTTGATGGCGTGTAAGTCATCACCGCGGGCCATGTGGATGTGGAGGAGGAAATCCTCGATCCATACTGTGGGATCTGTTGTGCCGTCGTATGATTCAATATTTACAGGTTTGAAACCTTCTGGGAATTGATGATCCATTACTTCGTATGTGAAGCATAAGGGGTGTGCGGCACCTCTGTATTGGGCTATATCGCGACGCAGCTTGAATGGGTCTTGGCCGCTGTGTTCGGCCCGACCGGATTTTCTTTTACTGTATCCGGCGTGACGTTTATCATCTCATAGAGTTGTGCGCCCTTGTGATCCGTAGATCGATCTCGCATGCTTTGCTTTGTCCTCCAATATGTCTCGCAGGTCTGGCGTATCTCCCCATGCCTTTTTATTTGAATGGAGTCGGGGTGGAGGCTGAGTTTTTGGCTGGAATGCCTCTCTATCGCAGCCACAAGGTGGCCAATCAGCCGTATCATACGCTTCTTCCTCCAGTCGGGGTAGTAACCTGCACTTTGGGTAATTCTTGGAGGGGCGCTCGAGTTTATATTCCTCGTCCGCGAGGACTTCAGTCCATCTGTCAGCTAGCAGATCTTGATCAGCTTGAAGCTGCTGCTGCTTTTTCTTCATGCTATTAGTCGTGGCCATAAGCCAGCGCTTGAAGCGCTCTTGTTCGACGGGATCCTTTGGTACAGCGAATTCATCGTCGCCGAGGCTTGCCTCGTCTTCGGAGCGGGGCATGTAATTGTCATCCTCCTCCTCTCCGTCTGCCGCTCTCTCAGGAGGGCTGGCTCCTCCATCCTCCTGCTCTAAATCTTGCTGGAGGGGATTGTTGTTGTCTTTGGCACTATCCGGAGTGTTATTATCTCCTGTGCCGGTATCACCACTTTTGCTTTGGCGTGACTTAGAGCGACGCCGCTGACGTCGGCGCTTGGGTTGCTTCTTGGAGGGGTCATCCTCCGTTATCTCGTCGACATTGCCTTCTTTGGGTGTATCCACCATGTATATGTCATATGACGAGGTGGCTTTCCAGTGCCCTATAGGCGCTGGTTCATGTTCGTCTCCTACATCGTCGTCCATATCGTCGATGTCTTCAGAGTCGAATTCGAGCGTGTCGGTTAAATCATCGACAGTGGCTATGAAGTGGGTGGTGGATGGGCGTCGAATTTCTTCGTCGTCCGCATCCCAATCCTGTTGGCCAGAGTCCGGCCAGGGCTCTCCTGACAAAGAGAGAGACTTTAGTGAATTCAAAATGTCGCCGAAGGGCAACTGCTGAAAGATATCCGCGACGGTGAATTCCATGGTCAGCACCCAATCGGATTCGATTGGCAGGGGCACGGACAGTTCGGAGTCCGGAAAAGAGTCTGGCACCTTGGAGTCACGGGCTTCGCAGAGGATTAGGCTGGAGTTCGGCTCGATCGCCATCGAGACTGCAGGCCCTGAGGCGGTGTCTAGCCACCCGTCCTCGATTGGCACAGTTGGCTCCGAGCTAAGGGTCGGAGCTGATGCGGGCGCGGCCTCTGGGGTACTGTTTGGCGGCAGAGCTAGGTCATACCCATCATGACAGTGCAGCGCGCCCGGCTGTGGCTCGAATCCATCGAAGATCAAGTCTCTGCGGATGTTGGCCGTGTAGTTCAAACTTCCAAATCTGACCTGATGGCCAGGGGCGTAGCTTTCAATCTGCTCCAGATGGCCAAGCGAATTAGCCCGTAGTGCAAAGCCGCCGAACACGAAGATTTGTCCGGGGAGAAAGGTCTCACCCTGGACCGCATCGTTGTTGATGATCGGAGGATCCATCGGGCCTAAAGGTGATGACACAGAGGAACTCTCAATGAAAGCACCAATGTCAGTGTCAAAACCGGCGGATCTCGGGTAGGGGGTCCCGAATTGTGCGTCTAGGTCGGATGGTAACAGGAGGCAGGGGACACAATGTTTTAGCCAGGTTCGGGCCCTCTTGATGGAGGTAAAACCCTACGTCCTGCTTGATTAATATTGATGATATGGGTAGTACAAGAGTAGATCTACCACGAGATCAGAGAGGCTAAACCCTAGAAGCCAGCCTATGGTATGATTGTATGTTGTCCTACAGACTAAAACCCTCTGGTTTATATAGACACCGGAGAGGGTTAGGGTTACACAAGGTCGGTTACAAAGGAGGAGATATCCATATCCGTATTGCCTAGCTTGCCTTCCACGCCAAGTAGAGTCCTATCCGGACACGAGACGAAGTCTTCAATCTTGTATCTTCATAGTCTAACAGTCCGGCCAAAGGATATAATCTGGCTGTCCGGAGACCCCCTAATCCAGGACTCCCTCACCGGTGTTCTCCTTCCCGGCCTTGTAGGCAGCAGCCCACCGTGCTTTGATCTTCGCCAAGCTCTCCTCACCACGACGTGCAGCCTCTTTTTTATTGCGGCGGTGAGACTCTCTTTTCTTGACTACTTTCTGCCTTTTCCGCTCCTTCTGTGCGGCTTCCACCACCATCCATTCGTCCATGCCAGCCTCAAAGTCCGCCCATGTAACTGTCTGGCCGCCGGCAGCGATGATCTCGGCACAGTGAGATGCCATCGCTCCCTTACCATGTGTGCTGTCACGGGCTGTGAGGAACGCGGCGCAGCGGGATGCCATCGCTTCCTTACTAGTTACTGTGCGCCGCAGTGCCATGGCCGACGCCTGGAGAGAGCTTTGGGATGGAGGGGCCGGGCAGCCATACAGTGCGGTGGTATTCAAGAGCTCAATGACAAACAACAACACAAATTTGGCTTCCCTTCATATTTTGCTTGTTCATTGTCGCACACGGTTCATCTCTGTCGCTTCCGGAAACGTGTGCGCTGAGCCTATTGTGTGTTGCGTTATGATTGGCCGGAACCCCAGCCACGCGGATCGCGCGTGTGCACCATAGGATGCGTCGCGATCGAACGGCAATCCACGTCCCTCACATCACACTCGTGCACCTGTAGCTGGATTGGATTTATATGCGCTAAATGCCTAGAAAATGCACATAATCCCCTAAATATGTTAAATGAGCCCGGAAAAATGCCAAATTTGAACACGGTGATTTGCAGGGTGTATGTTCATCATAGAAAAAAACTCCAGGGCAAAGAACAAAGAAAAATTGGATTCCCCTTCAATTTTGGGGATTTCCCTCTCGAAAGCATGGAACTTCCTCGGTGATGGTTCAATTTATGAAGGGCGTGCATGACGACCTAAGCCAAACCTTCTCAAATTTTTACCAGGGCATGGTGAGGTCATACCATGGCACTATAGCAGGCGTCATGTTTTTTAAGCATTTATTTTATTTTTTCTATAGTTGAACACCCAACAAACAAACATTTATGGTTGACTATTGCCACACATTTCATTGAAATATCTGTCCATTCCTTGTAAAAGGCATGAAGGATTTTACTAAATGGCACGAGCATGGTTTTCTAGGCTGTTCTTGTGGACCCTTTCATCCATCGATTGTTTAAACTTGAATTATGCGCATTAACCCCTAGGAAATGCACATAATTCCCTAAATATGGCAAATGAACCCAGAAAAGTGCCAAATTTGAATACGGTGATTTGCAGGTTGTATGTTCATCATAGAAACTCGTTGACAAAGGACAAAGGAAATTTGGACCCCCCCCCTTCAATCTTGGTGATTTCCCCCTCGAAACCATGAAACTTCCTTGGTGATTGTTCGTTTTATGAAAGGCGTGCATGACAATATTTTTTACTAGGGCACGGTGAGGTCATACCATGGCACCACACCAGGCATCATGTTTTTCCAAGCATGTATTTTATTTTTGTATAGTTGTTAACCTAGTAAACGATGCGTTTATGGTTGACTATTGCCACACATTTCCTTGAAATATCTACCCATTCCTTGTAAAAGGCATGAGAATGTACTAAATAGCACAAGCATGGTTTCTTGTGCACCTTTTCATGCACCGATTGTTTGAATTTGAATTATGTGCATAATTAATGTCTAGAAAATGCACATAATCCCCTAAATATGGTAAATGAGTTCGGAAAATGCCAAATTTGAACACGTTGCATTTGAGGCGGTATGTTGATCGTTGGAAAAAAATTGAATGACAAACTAGGACAAAAAATTGGATTCCCCTTCAATCTTGGTGATTTCCCTCTCGAAAGCATTGAACTTCCTCGGGGATGGTTCAATATATGAAGGGCGTGCATGATGACATAAATCAAACCTTCTTAGCTTTTAACCAGGGCACGGTGAGGCCATACCATGGCACCGTGCCAGCCATCATGTTTTTCAAGCACATATTTCATTGTTCTATAGTTGATAACCCAATAACTGACGCGTTTGTGGTTGACTATTGCCACGTATTCCATTGAAATATCTGCCCATTCCTTGTAAAAGGCTTGAGAAATTACTAAATACCATGAGTTTGGTTTTTTCAGACCATTCTTGTACACCCTTTCATGCACCCATTGTTTCAATTTCATTTACGTGCTTTAATGCCTACAAAATGCACATAATCCCCTAAATATTGTAAATGAACACAGAAAAGTGTCAAATTTGCACATGGTGATTAGCAGGGTTTATGTTCATCATAGAAAAAAAACTCATGGATGAAGGACAAAGGAAATTTGGATTCCCATTCAATCTCAGTGATTTACTATCGCACACAATTCATCTCTGTCGCCTCTGCGAACCGTGTGTGTTCACTCACACATGCAAAAGGAAAAGAAAACCCTCGCCCACTTCGTCCCCACTCTCTTGCCGTGGACTCCTCCGCAACTCTGCACCCTAAGCTCCACGACTATTGGCGGCGAGCGTTGGTCGCGCTCCAAACGACACCGGATTTCACCTCCACCACTTTCCGCCGCGTATCTGCACCGACATTCTAGACTCTGGTTGACTAGGATTTTCTACGGGATTGGGCCGTGGATTTTTCTCATGGAGAAGGTAATCAACTTTATTAGTGAAATATTCACTCATCTCTTATCACAGTCTATCTGTCACTGTTAATCAACCGGCGGAAATCACCATTGAATCATTTTTGTTCTAGCTGATTCGTGGGTGTTCATTCATGTGTCCACAGTGCAAGCACAAATCGGGCAACCGTCGTCGTGGCCAGTTGGAAATGAAGTTCTATCTCACCATTTCAAATGACTTCAGGGAGCGCACGGTATGTTCAATACCAACCTACCACGGTCGGCATGGCCTAAATTTGTGAACATATACCGTCTGTTGCTACATTATCTATATATTTGCACCAAATCTTTGTTACATTATCTATTTTTAATTCTATATTTTTGTACTTTGGTTTCATCTATATATAGATCTGTTCTATCAGTTACTCTCATATTTGCATCTTGCTCTGTTATTTCAATATATGTAATTTACGATCTTAATTTTCATTTCAAGCAGTACATCCCTTGCTTTGCAAGAACAAGAGTAGAAGGAAATCTTGGGCTTTACTTTGTTGACGACTCCTAGGATGTCATATTGACAATGCAGCACAGATTTACAATGACGGTTAGTGTAAAACTTCATAAAGATGGTCACTGCTATTTTAATGCGGACCTTTGGAGAAACATGTCTAAGTGTTATGAACTGAAAGCTAACAATAAAATTCTAGTGCGTGCACCACAGCCTGGTCTAATTAACATGGATGTTTACTTCCCCAACGTCATCAGCTGATCAAAGTCTGATTGAGGTTAGTGTCCTTTCAACTTTCTCCTTGCTGTCATATTAGTATTTAAGCAACCAATTGATCACTATTTGAGCAACCAATTGTCATATCATATTCTGACTCCGTTCCTAGGCAGTAACAAATTCTATTTACCAATTTATGCGCACTATATATTCTTCTGCCATGTTTCGAATAAATAATACCTTTCCGTATTTTAAGCAGGATATGTTGGATGCATAGTGAACGATTGGTATGTTACTAGGTGTACCAAATTTCACTGGAAGGACTTCAAGCATGTCATAAACTTTGTTGATAATCTGACAGAGATAGCACAGCGTATGAATGCTAGATTTTGGATGGGATTAATTAGACCTATGGTGCACACACTGAATAAGACCAATTATGTGCACAAAACGCTGGTAAAAAGTCTTATTTTAATGTTGATGCTCATAAACTATATATATCTTCAACGATTTGTTACAATTGTTTTTTATTCTACATGTCAACAAAAATTTCCCCTGTAGTAGTTCCTGGATCGATTTCCCGGCGTGGTCGAATTACAATTATGCCTGCTAATAATGCCAAAGTGATTGCAAGGTATTGCATTTCCCGCAGAAATGGAACCATTCAAATTAACAAGTTCTCACTTCTCATGGCAATGCCTCCATATTGGAAAATTGGAGACACTATTCTACTCATGATCTACCAAGGCACAGGAGGGTTGTTCCTTTTCATTAACGAGATGTCGAGTCGCCGTGATCAAGCTGCTTCCAATGGATAGTTGTGGTTGTTGGCCCTCAGCCTCTTAAAATGTGCTAGCTGTTACTATATATGTTAAGTATGTAGATATGGACCATATGGTTGTTGGCCCTTATCCTCTTAAAATGTGATAGTTGTTACTATGTTAAGTATGTAGATATGGACCATATGGTTGTCAAAACCCTGTTACGAAGATCCTCCTTTTGTCGAATAGTGTAACCACTATATATATGTTACTCAAATGTTGTTACCCAAGTTCATACATTTTCATGGAAAGTATTAGTATCGTACACAGTTCATTGAGTTTAAGCGTGTGCCCGATGACGAGAAGGCATTTGCATATTAACTGTCCATATTGCAAATTCACACACATGTTAACATAAGGAAACGTATGTGTAACATACTAATCATTGCACACGAGTACTCGCCGATGCATCGTGTGCGATACTCCGCCACCGCAAGCAACTAGTTTGCATTTTTCAAAGTTTTTTGTACACACACAATCGCACACGAAGTAAGTGCATTGACCGTCTGTGTTGTAATTTCTCATCGCAAACAGTTCATCTGAGTCGGTTGTTTTCCACGTATCACACACATCTTGTTTACATGACTCGATTGTGTTCTTTTGGCTCATCGCAAACAGTTCATCCATGTGAACTGTATGTCGCATATCACACAAATCTTGTTAAGTTGAACCATTTTTGTTGTGTTCCCTAATCGAAAACAGTTCGTCCGAGTTAACTGTATGTTGTATATCGCACACACATTGATATGGCTACCCATTTCTGTTGTTCTACCTCATCACAAATAGTTCGAATGGATTAACCATGTGTCCTGCATCGCATACACATTGTTATGGCTACCTGTTTCTGTTGTTCTGCCACATCGCAGACAGTGTGAATGGATTAACCGTGTGTCCTGCATCGCACACGCAACTAAAATCTGAATCGTGTTTGATGGCTCCGCCATTGCACACATTTTGCATCTTTTTTACGGGTTTTTACACCACTGTTTGTGATTATTGCATCACACACAGTTTCGAGAAAGGGTCTCTGATCGTAGTGTCGCGTTAGCAGTATCCTGCAGTAGTGTCTGTCTCGTTGTTGGCGGGGTGGCGCCTCGGAGGAGCGAGGGAAATCCTTCCTGTCAGCATTCTGGGAACAAGGGTCCCCAAACTTGCCTGCCTGCGACCCGCTGCGTGGCTAAGCCAGCAGGCTGTACGACCCGTCTTCATCAACAAGGCATCCAAGACCCTTGCGAGGGGCCAAGCCTCGCGAGGCGGACCACACAAGACCTCCTCTGGAGCGGCCTAGTCAGGCAGGCTCACGAGGAGCGGAGATATCAAGGCAGGGCGAACCTCACGAGGCTCTCGTGACGTGAGCCATGACGATTGACACCAGGCGGGTGCCAGCGTGCATAGCGTCCTTGTTTCCTCTTTGGTGCTAAAGAAACCAGCGCAGGCGAGGAGTATTGAGGCATCAGACAAAGGTTTCCATTTTGGTGCAACAAGACCAAGACCAGAAGGACGGGAAGATGAAGGTCATCGTGGAGCCCAAGACGGCGTCACCACCAGAGCCTTTGGCAGGCGAAGACCACTTTTGTTAGGATAGCCTGTACTAGCTGCCCCCCTTCAAATTTGCCCGCCATTGTTGGATCCCTTCCCGCTCAAGATTTGGGAAGAGGACCGGGGCCGCTATAAGTAGGACTAGCCACCACCATGGGCAAAGGGAGACATCTTAGATCACTCTCACCCACACCAGTGAGCCAAGCACAAGAACGTCTCAACCTCAGAGGTTGTTCTTCCCATTGTATTGTTCATCATCAGCCTAAGAGGCAATCCACCACCACCACACTGGTGTAGGGTATTACACCACAACGGTGGCCCGAACTAGTATAAATCTTGTGTCTTTCTGTGTTGCGAGTTTGTCGAGTTCGTCCGTGAGATCTTAGCGAGTTAGGGCATAGATCGGTGGGAGGAAAAGACTTCGCGCGCACCCCAGTGTTCGAACCTTAAGAGTTTGCCAGAACCCCACATCCGACATTTGGCGCGCTAGGTAGGGGTGCGCCGTAGCCTTCCATCCATCAGTTCATAGCTCCGTCGCTCTATCATCTCCATGGCGGACGCTCGCCGTGCTCGAGCTGAGCGTCGGGCTGCCCTCACCGCCCGCGTTGCTCAGACGGCTCCCATCGGAGAGCCACCATGTCGATCTCCGTCTCACGCCGCCAACACTGCCACCGGCCCGGTGGGGAATGAGCAGCAAGCATCTTCGTTGCATCCTTCGATGCGGCAGGACGGCCGCACCGCCACTCCATCCCTGGCCCCAGCCGGTTCTTCGTCTCATGCACACCATGCTCCCATGGAGGCGCGGGCCGCACTCCTCGCCACAAATGAGCTCCTGCGCTGCCGTCCAGTCAATGACCTCTACGAGGAGTGGCTTGACCGCGTCGCCGAGCTTGTCCGCGCCGCAAGGGGCTCCCCGGTGCCGTCCCTCTTTCGGCCTCACCCTCAGCCAGCCACGGGCGACGAGGCCCGAGGCGCGCCTCCACCACCCCAACCCAAACACGGTGCCTTGGCGCCAAGGCGTGCAGCCCCGCGGTGCGATCCGCCACGCCCAGTGCCCGCGCGCGAAGAGAGAAGCTGCCAAGAAATCCCACGGCCGCGAGAAGCTGCACCCGCACTTCCCGCGCCGCCTCGCCAAGATCATCTGCCGCTTGCAGCGGCGCCGCGCGGACCTCGACAAGACCAAGCTCCACCTCCAAGGCGGGCCCCAGTAACCATGGCTGGCTGCCGCGCCTTCACCCCCAAGCTGCGCAGCGTCGCCTGGCCAGGCAAGTTCAAGCCGGACCTGCCTCCTCGCTACGACGGCACCGCCGACCCTGCGGAGTTCCTGCAGCTCTACGAGCTGAGCATTGAAGCAGCCAACGGTGACGAGAAAGTCATGGCAAACTGGTTTCCCGTGGCTCTCAAGGATGGGGCCCGCACCTGGCTCCTGAACCTACAGCACAGCTCGATCTCCTACTGGGACGAGATGCGCGACCGCTTCGTAGCCAACTTCCAGGGGACTCGCGACCGCCCGCCGGCCGTGACCGACCTGCGCCGCATCAAGCAACAACTAGGGGAGACCCTCCAGAAGTACATCCAGCTCTTCAACAACACCCGCCTCAAGATCCACAAGGTCACGGATGAGGCCATCATCTCCGCGTTCTCCGACAGCGTCTGTGACGTCAAGTTGAAGGAAGAGCTCGCTATCCACGAGGAGCTATGCACGTCTCACGAGTTGTTCAACCTGGCGACCAAGTGCGCAAGAGCTGAGGAGGGGCGCCTTTCCCTCCTTGAGCTGCCAGCCGCAGGCACAGAGGAGAAGAAAGCCAAGGCCAAGGACGTGAAGCGCAAGGAAACGGTAGTGCTAGCTGCGGAGCCCGACACCAAACGGGGCAGAGATCTGCCGGACTCATCCAAGAACAGCCGAACGTTCTGCACCTTCCACAACCTAAACACCCACAACACCAGCGACTGCCAAGAGCTCCGAGCCCTATGCGAGGGACGCTACGGTCGACGCCCCGAGCGCGGAGACTGGGGCTACGGCCGTGGAGGAGGACGAGGAGGCTGACGCTGGGACGACCATGGCCCGCGCCAGGAATGGCGCGACAGACCTCGTGAGGACCGCTGGCAGGACCATCCTCGCGAGGGCCCTTGGAGGGACCGGCCTCATGAGGATCGCCCCCAAGGCAACACCGGTCTTCCTCCACTGCCGCCACCAAGAAAGAACGACGACCATCACCAGGACGAGGGAGCTGGGGGCTTCCAGGAGCCGCATGCAATCACCTGCATCTTGGGCGACACCCAGGCCCCAGCCTCTCAGCGCATCTTTAAACGGTTCGCTCGCGAGGTGAACGCGGCACTCCCCAAGATTGAGGCCGCGCGCCCGCTCAAGTGGTCCCAGTGCGCCATCACTTTTGACTCGACAGATCAGCTCAAGTGCGCGGCCACCACCGGCGTCCGCCCGATGTTGTGTTCCCTAGTCATCAGCAATGTGCAGGTTACAAAGACCCTCATCGACGGCGGTGCAAGGCTCAACGTCCTGTGCGTCGACACCTTTGACAACCTCCAAGTGCCATATGAGAAGCTCCAGCCTACCAAACCTTTCTCAGGAGTGACCGACGGTCCACCACACCGATAGGGCAGGTTCGCCTTCCTGTCACCTTGGGCACACGCGACAACTACCGCACCGAGCTCATCGACTTCGACATCGCGCACATCCGCCTGCCGTACAACGCCATCCTTGGGTATCCAGCCCTGGCAAAGTTCATGGCGGTCACCCACCACGGCTACAACATCCTCAAGATGCCTAGAAGTGGTGGGGTCATCACGGTCCCGTGTGAAGACAGGGATGCGGTGTGCTCCCTCGAGCGCACCTTACAAGCTGCAGCAATCGACGACCCCAACAGCAGAAGTGAGGGCCGTCCGGAGGCCATCCCCAAGAAGAAGAAGCTGCGCCGCGCAGGACCTCAGGAGGATGGCATCGCGGCAGGAGCCTCGTCAGGATCAGCGTCCACCCCAGGGGCGCCTTCCTCCATCGCATAGGAAGGCGCGCCCAGCGCCCTCCTCGGGCAGGGCTTGGGGGCTCTCTTTTGGAGAGCCTCAGGCCTTGCCAACCTCTCGAGGGATGTTGGGAATATGCCCTAGAGGCAATAATAAATTAGTTATTATTATTATTATTATATTTCATTGTTCATGATAATCGTTTGTTATCCATGCTAGAATTGTATTGATAGGAAACTCAGATACATGTGTGGATACATAGACAACACCATGTCCCTAGTAAGCCTCTAGTTGACTAGCTCATTGATCAACAGATGGTTACAGTTTCCTGACCATGGACATTGGATGTCGTTGATAATGGGATCACATCATTAGGAGAATGATGTGATGGACAAGACCCAATCCTAAGCCTAGCACAAGATCGTGTAGTTCGTATGCTAAAGCTTTTCTAATGTCAAGTATCATTTCCTTAGACCATGAGATTGTGCAACTCCCGGATACCGTAGGAGTGCTTTGGGTGTGCCAAACGTAACAATGTAACTGGGTGGCTATAAAGGTTCACTACAGGTATCTCCGAAAGTGTCTGTTGGGTTGGCACGAATCGAGACTGGGATTTGTCACTCAGTGTAAACGGAGAGGTATATCTGGGCCCACTCGGTAGGACATCGTCATAATGTGCACAATTTTACCAAGGAGTTGATCACGGGATGATGTGTTATGGAACGAGTAAAGAGACTTGCCGGTAACGAGATTGAACAAGGTATCGGGATACCGACGATCGAATCTCGGGCAAGTACAATACTGCTGGACAAAGGGAATTGAATACGGGATTGATTGAATCCTCGACATCGTGGTTCATCTGATGAGATCATCGTGGAACATGTGGGAGCCAACATGGGTATCCAGATCCTGCTGTTGGTTATTGGCCGGAGAGTTGCCTCGGTCATGTCTGCATGGTTCCCAAACCCGTAGGGTCTACACACTTAAGGTTCGATGACGCTAGGGTTATTAGGAAGACTTGTATGTGATTACCGAATGTTGTTCGGAGTCCCGGATGAGATCCCGGACATCACGAGGAGTTCCAGAATGGTCCGGAGGTAAAGACTTATATATGGAAAGTTGTTGTTCGGGTTTCGGGAAAAGTTCGGTTTTTTCTGGTATTGTACCGGGAAGCTTTCGGAAGGTTCCGAAGGATTCCGGAGGAGTCCGGAGGTCCGGAAAATGTTCCACCACGTCCATTATAGAAGCATGGGCTGTAGGGGGGCGCCCTAACGTTAATGGGCCAAGGGCACCAGCCCCCCCAAGGCCCATGCGCATGGGAGAGGGGAAACCCTAAGGGGGAGGGCCTCCACTTGACTTGGGAGGCACTCCTCCCCCCTTGGCCGCCGCCCCCAACCCTAGATGGGACCTAAGGGGGGGCCGGCCCCCTCTCTCCCCACCTATAAATAGTGGAGGCACTACAAGAAACTTGTTAATTCGTGACGGATTTACGATGACAATTTCAAAAACAGTCATGGATGGTCTGGTCCAGCCCCGCAAGCCCGTCTAAAGCCCGCTAAAGCCCGCCCAACCGTCCCGCATATAAAAGGCTAACCCTAATACACTCCTCCTCGGCCCCCTCCTCTCTTCCTCCTCCACCCAGCCCCTCCCGATTCCCCATCGCCGCCACTCACCAGATCTTCCCATCCCTCCACCCACAGCTCGCCGTCGGCCCTTCCCCTCCTTCCTCTCACCTCGCACCTCCAGCAGATGTCAGATCCTTCGCATCCCCCACCCACCACTCTGGCAACCTAACTCTCCACCCCTCGCGCCGCGACCAACACCCATCGATTGCAACGACGTCCGCCACCGCATAGCACACTGACGAGCTATTCTCCAACCCCGCCCTCCTCCAGTCCAGTTGGATCTGCCACTACCTGTCTTCGGCGCCATCCCACGACCCCTAGCCCATTGCTAGGGTTTCGGTTATGGCACCATGTCCATCATCGGGGCGTCTCCGGTGGCTGTTCTCCATCGGACAGCGCTCCCCATCGCGCCTCTCCACCTCCTGGATTGCGTCCCCTAGCTCGGTGCGCTTGCGCGCGTTGGGCTGGACGGCGGCGACCACAACCTCCTCTGCCGCCTCCCCGGCGTGGCCGTGCATCCTGTGGCGACCTACTCTACTGCGCTACGGTGGTGGCCGACCTGTACTGCGACCACTGCAACACCAATGAACTTCAGCCTTCCTCCTCTATGGCATCCTCTGCTTATTTTATTTCATCCAATATTCACTTGTGAGAGATCACTTTAGATTCCTGATCTATATTCAGCATAGGTTAAGGCTTGCATTTTCACTTAGATTGCATAGTGAGTGTTGACAGATATATATCTCACAAATTCTGTAAGTTTGAACATTGCATGATTGGGCAGAGAACATCAGGGCATGTGGATCCGGTATTTCATTTTAGTTGGCACATTTCAAGGACTATTAATTTTTTGTCTGGTATATGTGTTTTAGCCTTACCAATGCAAAGATGGAAATTATGTTCTATTTATTATTATTATCCAAAGGATGGTCAGTGTTGCACAGCTTCGGGTTTCTGATGTTAGTTCATTATAATTCCATGTAATAAATTTTTGAATAGATACTTGTTACTTTATGCAAGACAAACTTCAAGTATATCATGAGGAAAGGGAAAGTAATGTGCAGCCAGTCATTGAACATTGTTCCTTCTTAGTTCAGTTAGTATGCATTTGAATCAATTCTTTAAGACTCTAGTTAGTAAATTATACATTTGGGAAGGTATAGTACTTTAAGAATTTGGTTTAGTTGAGACAACATTTGCATTTCAATAATAATGAAATGAAATTGCACATCCAGTTGTCACACTAATATCTTTGCTTTGCACATTATATTTTGTACATCTCCCACCTGATCGAAGTTGATGCCATAGTCCTCGAGCAGAACATGGTGAGCTTGATACCCTCCCATTCTTTCGCTTGTCGTATTCTTGATGTGAATTATTCTGGCTGTACATTTTGAGCTGTTCAAGTTGTGTATTGTTGTGAGTTGTTTAAGGTGTGGATTGTTGTGTGGTATCTGTAAAATTCTAACTGTACATATATTTCTGTGTGCGTAAAATCTGCATTGGACCATGTCCCTGATATCATGCATTGCATCCATACTCTACTAAAGTTGCCATCTCTTGGTGTTCATGGGTTCTGATTCTGCTTGTATCTGAATAACAATTAATTAATTGCTTTTCCCATGTAATAAAATAATGTGTAGTTCTCGTGCAAGCTGATGAAGGTTCATGAATAGAAGTAACATGGATGATAGACTAGCTTTTCTACCTGTCCTTGAATATAAGCGAAGCATGATCAATTCAAGCTGCGCTTTCCTAACTATTAGTTCACTATTTATCAATTATTTTCTTGTTTCATAGTTCACTATAGTACAAATTTTTATTTTTTCATTTAATAAAAAGTAAACAGCTTAGTACTCGACAAAAATTAACTATTAGTGTGGGAGAACTTTCAGTGAAACTGTATCATATTCTTTGTTAATATCTTGCATGCCATTTGAAGTTCACTTAGCAAGTAAGTATTGCTTAGTACTATATTTGTTGGTGCTTTGAGATGAACTTGCAGCATAGACACCGAGTTAGATGAAAAATCCTTTGGTGCCGAATTTGATTCTAACATTGAGTTAATATTGTCCAGAACATTACATATTTTTATTTGAACTTAGCCTATGTTTATGCCCAGTTTGTTTTAATTATCTTGAAGTTAGTCTCTGTTACTTGTTTAATGTCATTCTTATTTGTTAAGGAATGTGTGGTACAATGTCTATGCTGGCAGGATTTTCTTTACATAATTTTCAGTTGATTGCTTGTACAGAAAATTATCCTCCCTTATTCTTTTGTGTTTCTAATTGACTCTTTAAGTTTTGTATTAATATGGTTGCAAACAACGCTGATGCAAGTACATCATCATCCAGCTGTACTCATTGTTTCTCTAGCATGCTAATCTTTGTATGATTACTTCTGCTTTGTTCAAATAGGTGACTTCTAAATATAGTTGTATAAATAAATGCTTCTGTTTCCATGATTCCTTGAAATGAACTTCATTACTGCCTTGATGTCTAATTTAGTGACTACCTGACTTCTTCATGTAGTCATATAAATAATCCTTCTGTTTTCCATTCTTCTTTGGGTTTGCAAGCTAACAGTTTAATTAATGTTCAGTTTTTTTTGCTTATTACAGCAGAGGTGATGGATTTCGTACTACTGTACTTCTGGAAATGTGTGTACACAGAATTGCAATCTGAAGTAGCGATGGAAGTGAAAATTGCGCGCTTTTATTTAAGATTACTAATAGTAGATGTTATATTGTTTTTTGCTTCCGATTTAGGACTGTTTGATCGGCTACATAGTTCAATTATTCAGTGTCAAAATTTCAGTGTTATTACTTGCATACTCAACATCTACTGTCTCAATTCTTCATCACTTCTCATATTGAACTTTGGATCATTTAATTACCTAAAATGGTCTTTCCTTTGAGTGTTTTTATTTTCCATTACATGCAGAAATAAGTTTATTGACAGAAACTAGCTTTAATTGATGAAAAAAGTATAGTATTACATTTTTCCATGTTTTATTGACTATGAACTACATTGCATTGTATGGGATCATCTATTCTAATATACAAGTCCTGTCATGCGCATATAAACTTGATTTTGTTGACGTACTTATGAATATGAAATGATCTGTTTGTCCTTTGTTTTAAAATGATGTTGACCTTTTTATGTTTGGATGATAAAGTGTCACATTTATGGAACAATTTATTGAACTTGTAACTAGTCAGGTTTTGTTCACGTGCGTTGCCCACAATTACGTGGTACCATAATATAGTAGTGGTGTGTCCAGAAAATCAGATGATATTATTACTCTGGATTCATTTTGGAGCTGGATTTTGTAACTTATTATAATTATTATTTTGTATGTGTTTTGATTCTATGCAGGTTTGGCGGGTAATCCGTCTTACCGGAGTTCGAAGTTTGTTAGCAGGAATTATTGGGTCTGGATAGCTGCCTTCAAGCGGTGGTGTAGTGTTGGACATTGAAATCAGCTAGTAGTGCATTTCCAAAAATGCTTATAGCGCCTTCTAGATATGCTATGTTTTGATATTAAGCTTTGTTATTTTTTCCAAATCAGGCTAGATTGTTGTTACACTGTATTGTCATGTAAACAGTTGCTATTTTTTGAATGAATATAATTTGGGTTTCCTATTGTAAATTGTGTTGCATTGAGAAAACAACCTGGACAAAAAGGGGGCTAATCGGTTGGGACTAAAAAAACAGGTGTGCTAATAGTAGGATGGAGATAAAATTGTCCACCAAAAATATTGGGCCAATTGGGCTGGTTACAACATGGGCCATGTTATCCTCCACGTCAGATCCACGTAGACGCCTTGTTAGGTCCATGTTGCAGCAACGTCATGTAAATCGGTGACAATCTGTTCTGTCACAGCCTAGTTTGGGCTTGGCGGGCCTAGGGCAGATCCATGACGGCCAAGGACCGTCATGGAAGGCACGATGTCAAATTATGACGCGATATACATGACGGATTTCAGATCCGTCAAGGATGGGCACACATGACAGTTTTTGCCTAATCTGTGATGGACTAGGACCGTCATGTATTAACAAGTTTCTTGTAGTGAGGGGTGGGAGGGCGGCCACACCCTTGAACCTGGCGCAGCCCCTCCCCTCCAATACCTCTCCTCCTCCGCGTGAGCTTGGCGAAGCCCTGCCGGAGAACTGCCACTCCATCACCACCACGTCGTCGTGCTGCTGTTGGACTCTCTTCCTCAACCTCTCCCTCCTCCTTGCTGGATCAAGGCGTGGGAGACGTCTCCGTTCCGTACGTGTGTTGAACGCGAAGGTGCCGTCCGTTCGGCGCTAGGATCATCGATGATTTGGATCACGACGAGTACGACTCCATCAACCCCGTTCACTTGAACGCTTCCGCTTAGCGATCTACAAGGATATGTAGATGCACTCTCCTTCCCCTCGTTTCTAGATTACTCCATAGATTGATCTTGGTGATGCGTAGAAAATTTTAAATTTCTGCTATGATCCCCAACAGTGGTATCAGAGCCAGGTCTATGCGTAGTTTCTACGCACAAGTAGAACACAAGTTGTTGTGGGCATCGATTTTGTCAATTTACTTGCCGTTACTAGTCTTATCTTGATTCGGCGGCATCGTGGGATGAAGCGGCCCGGACCGACCTTACACGTACGCTTACATGAGACTGGTTCCACCGACTAACATGCACTAGTTGCATAAGGTGGCTAGCGGGTGTCTGTCTCTCCCACTTTAGTCGAATCGGATTCGATGAAAAGGGTCCTTATGAAGGGTAAATAGAAATTGGCATATCACGTTGTGGTTTTGGCGTAGGTAAGAAACGTTCTTGCTAGAAACCTATAGCAGCCACGTAAAAACTTGCAACAACAATTAGAGGACGTCTAACTTGTTTTTGCAGCATGTGCTGTGTGACGTGATATGGCCAAAAGGATGTGATGAATGATATATGTGATGTATGAGATTGATCATGTTCTTGTAATAGGAATCATGACTTGCATGTCGATGAGTATGACAACCGGCAGGAGCCATAGGAGTTGTCTTAATTTATTTATGACCTACGTGTGAACATAAACGTCATGTAATTACTTTACTTTATTGCTAAAGCGTTAGCCATAGTAGTAGAAGTAATAGATGACGAGACAACTTCAAGAAGACACGATGATGGAGATCATGGTGTGATGCCGGTGACAATGATGATGATGGAGCCCTGAAGATGGAGATCAAAAGGAGCAAAATGATATTGGCCATATCATGTAACTATTTGATTGCATGTGATGTTTATCATATTTTACATCATATTTGCTTAGAACGACGGTGGCTTAAATAAGATGATCCCGCACTAAAATTTCAAGAAAAGTGTTCCCCCTAACTGTGCACCTTTGCGAAGGTTCGTTGTTTCGAAGCATCACATGATGATCGGGAGTGATAGATTAATGTTCGAATACAACAGGTGTTGACAAGCCTAGCATGTACAGACATGGCCTCGGGACACATGCGGAACACTTAGGTTGACTTGACGAGCCTAGCATGTACAGACATGGCCTCGGAACACGGAAGACCAAAAGATCGAACATGAGTCGTATAGAAGATACGATCAACATGAGATGTTCACCGTTGATGACTAGTCCGTCTCACGTGATGATCGGACACGGCCTAGTCGATTCGGATCATGTTTCACTTAGATGACTAGAGGGATGTCTATCTGAGTGGGAGTTCATTAAATAATTTGATTAGATGAACTCAATTATCATGAACATAGTCTAAATTGTCTTTGCAAATATATTGTAGATAAATAGCTCACGTTGTAGCTCCCTGTTTCAATACGTTCCTAGAGAAAGATTAAGTTGAAAGATATTGTAAGCAATGATGCAGACTAGGTCCATAGTCCGAGGAGTATCCTCACTGCTACACAGAAGGCTTACGTCTTTGATGCACCGCTCGATGTGCAAACCCCTACAACATCGTCTGTGGATGTTGTGAACACCTGACAGACACATCTTGATGACTACTTGATAGTTTAGTGCACCATACTTTACGGCTTAGAATCGGGATTCCAATGACGTTTTGAACACCATAGAACATATGAGATGTTCCAAGAGCTGAAATTGGGATTTCAAGCTCATGCCCGTGTTGAGAGGTGTGAAACCTCTGACAAGTTTTTTTCCAACAAGATGGAGGAGAATAGCTCAGCTAGTGAGCATGTGCTCAGAATGTCTGGGTGCTACAATCACTTAAATCAAGTGGGAGTTAAACTTCCAGATAAGATAGTGATTGATAGAGTTCTTAGCCACTATCACTAAGCTACTAGATCTTCGTGATGAACTATGACATGCAAGGGATGGAGTTGATCCCGGAGCTATTCACGGTGCTTAAGACCGCAAAGGGTAGAAATCAAGAAGGAGCATCAAGTGTTGATGGTTTAACAAGACCACTGGTTTCAAGAAGGGCAAGGGCTAGAAGGGAAACTTCATGGATGGCAAACCAGTTGCCGCTCCAGTGAAGGAACCCAAGGTTGAACCCAAACCCGAGACTAGGTGCTTCTATTGTACGGCGAACGGTCACTGGTAGCGGAATTACCCCAAATGCATGGTAGATAAGAAGCCTGGAAACTTCAACACATTATATACATGTTATTAATGTGTACCTCACTAGTACTCCTGGTAGCACCTGGGTATTGATACCGGTTCAGTTGCTATTATTGGTGACTTGAAGCAAAAGCTACGGACTAAACGGAGACTGGCTAAGGGCAAGGTGACGATGTGTGTTGGAAGTGTTTCCAAAGTTGATGAGATCACCATGCACGCTCCATCTGCCTTCGGGATTAGTATTGAACCTAGATAAATGTTATCAGGTGTCTACGTTGAGCATGAATATGATTAGATCACGTTCATTGCAATACGGTTATTCACTTAAGTTAGAGAATAATGGTTATTCTGTTTACATGAATAATACCTTTCATGGTCATGCACCCTATGTGAATGGTTCATTGAATCTCAGTCATAGTAATACACATGTTCACGCCAAAAGATGTAGAGTTAATAATGATAGTACCACTTTCTTGTGGCACTGCCGCTTAGGTCATATTGGCGTAAGATGCATGAAGGAACTCCATATCGATGGATGTTTGGAGTCACTTGATTTTGAATCGCTTGACACATGCGAGCCATGCCTCATGGGCAGGATGACTAAGACCCCGTTTTCAGGTACAATGAAACAGGCAAGTGACTTGTTGGAAATCATGCATGCTGATGCGTGTGATCCAATGAGAATTGAAGCGTGCGGTGGATATCGCTATTTTATCATCTTCACTGACGATTTGGGTAGCTATAGGTATATTTACTTAATGAAGCACAAGTCTGAAACGTTTGAAAAGTTCAAGCGATTTCAGAGTGAAGTTAAGAATCATCATAACAAGAAGATCATGTTCCTACGATCTGATCAAAGGGGATTTTCTGAGTTATGAGTTTGGCAATCACTTAAGATGTTGTGGAATTGTTTCACAGTTGAAGCCACCTAGAACACCATAGTTGTAATGGTGTGTCCGGACGTTGTAATCGAACCTTATGAGATATGGTGCGATCTATGATGTCTCTTACCGATCTACCGTTTCATTTTGAGGTTATTCGTTAGAGACAGCTGCATTCACTTTAGATAGGAAACCATCTAAGTCCGTTGAGACGACGTCGTGTGAACATTGCTTTCGCAAGAAACCAAAGTTGTCATTTCTTAATGTTTGGGGATGCGATGCTTAAGGCTTCAGCCAGAGAAGCTCGAACCCAAAGCGGACAAACACATCTTCGTAGGATACCCAAAGGTGACAGTTGGGTACACCTTCTATCTCAGATCCGAAGGCAAATTGTTTGTCGCTGAGAATGGGTCCATTCTCGAGAAGAAGTTTCTCTCGAAAGAATTGAGTGGGAGGAAGATAGAACTTGATGAGGTTGTCGAACCTTTATTTCAACCAGAGAGTGATGCAACACAGAAAGATGTTTTCTGTGGCGCCTACGTCTGTTGAAGAGGAAGTTAATGATAGTGATCATGAAGCTTCGGAACAAGTTGCTATCAAAACTCATAGGTCAACAAGGATATGTACTACTCCTGAGTGGTACGGTAATCCTGTCTTAGATATCATGTTGTTAGACAACAATGAACCTACGAGCTATGGAGAAACGATGGTGGGCCCGTATTCCGACAAATGGTTAGAAGCCATGAAATCCGAGATAGGATCCACGTATTAGAACAAAGTATGGACTTTGGTGGACTTGCCCGATGATCGGCGAGCCATTGAGATAAATGGATCTTTAAGAAGAAGACGGACGTGGGCGGTAATGTTACCGTCTATGAAGCTCGACTTGTGGGAAAGAATCTTTTCACAAGTTCAAGGAGTTGACTACGATGAGAATTTCTCACCCGTAGCGATGCTTAAGTCCGTCAGAATCATGTTAGCATTAGCTGTATTTTTCGATTATGAAATCTGACAGATGGATGTCAAAACGAGTTTTCTTACCAGTTTTCGTAAGAAAGAGTTGTATGTGATACAATCAAAGTTTTGTCAATCCTAAGGATGCCAAAAGGTATGCTGGCTCTAGCGATCCTTCTATGGACTAGAGCAAGCATCTCGGAGTCAGAATATATGCTTTGATGGAGTGATCAAAGCTTTTAGGTTTATACAATGTTTGTTAGAAACTTGTATTTACAAGAAAGTGAGTGGGAGCACTACAACATTTCTGATAAGTATATGTGGATGACATATTGTTGATCCGAAGTAATGTAGAATTTCTGGAAAGCATAAACGGTTGTTTGAAGGGTGTTTTTCAAAGGAAGGCCTGGATAAAGCTGCTTACATATTGGGCATCAAGAACTATAGAGATAGATCAAGACGCCTGATGACACTTTCAAAGAACGCACACCTTGACATGTTTTTGAAGGAGTTCAAAATAGATCAGTCAAAGAAGGGGTCCTTACCTGAGTTGTAAGGTGTGAAGTTGAGTAAGACTCGAAGATTGACCACGGCAGAAGAAAGGGGAAGGACGAAGGTCGTCCCCTATGCTTTTTTCATAGGCTCTATACGGTATGCCATGCTGAGTACCGCACAGATGTGCGCCTTGCTACATGTCTGGCAAGAGGGTACAAAGGTGATCTAGGATTGGATCACCAGATAGCGGTCAAAATTATCCTTAGAGGAATAAGGAAATGTTTCTCGGTTATGGAGGTGATAAAGAGTTCGACGTAAAGAGTTACGTCGATGCAAGCTTAACACCTATCCGGATAGCTCTGAGTAGAGATACCGGATACGTATAATGGAGCAACAATTTGGAATAGCTCCAAGTGGAACGTGGTAGCAGCATCTCCGATATGACATAAAGTTTTGCGAAATACATAGGGATCTGAATATGGCAAGACCCGTTGACTACAACCTCTCTCACAAGCATAACATGATCAAACCCAGAACTCATTGAGTATTAATCACATAGTGATGTGAACTAGATTAGTGACTCTAGTAAACTCTTTGGATGTTGGTCACATGGCGATGTGAACTAGATTATTGACTCTAGTGCTAGTGGGAGACTGTTGGAAATATGCCCTAGAGGCAATCATAAATTAGTTATTATTATTATATTTCATTGTTCATGATAATCGTTTGTTATCCATGCTAGAATTATATTGATAGGAAACTCAGATACATGTGCGGATACATAGACAACACCATGTCCCTAGTAAGCCTCTAGTTGACTAGCTCGTTGATCAATAGATGGTTACAGTTTCCTGACCATGGACATTGGATGTCATTGATAACGGGATCACATCATTAGGAGAATGATGTGATGGACAAGACCCAATCCTAAGCCTAGCACAAGATCGTGTAGTTCGTATGCTAAAGCTTTTCTAACGTCAAGTATCATTTCCTTAGACCATGAGATTGTCCAACTCCCGGATACCGTAGGAGTGCTTTGGGTGTGCCAAACATCACAACGTAACTGGGTGGCTATAAAGGTTCACTACAGGTATCTCGGAAAGTGTCTGTTGGGTTGGCACGAATCGAGACTGGGATTTTTCACTCCGTGTAAATGGAGAGGTATATCTGGGCCCACTCGGTAGGACATCATCATAATGTGCACAATTTTACCAAGGAGTTGATCACGGGATGATGTGTTACGGGACAAGTAAAGAGACTTGCCGGTAACGAGATTGAACAAGGTATCGGGATACCGACGATCGAATCTCGGGCAAGTACAATACCGCTGGACAAAGGGAATTGAATACGGGATTGATTGAATCCTCGACATCGTGGTTCATCCGATGAGATCATCGTGGAACATGTGGGAGCCAACATGGGTATCCAGATCCTGTTGTTGGTTATTGGCCATAGAATTGTCTCGGTCATGTCTGCATGGTTCCCGAACCCGTAGGGTCTACACACTTAAGGTTCGATGATGCTAGGGTTATTAGGAAGACTTGTTTGTGATTACGAATGTTGTTTGGAGTCCCGATGAGATCCCGGACGTCACGAGGAGTTCCAGAATGGTCCGGAGGTAAAGATTTATAGATGGAAAGTTGTTGTTCGGGTTCCGGGAAAAGTTCGGGTTTTTCCGGTATTGTACCGGGAAGCATTCGGAAGGTTCCGGAGGAATCCGGAGGGGTTCGGAGGTCCTAAAAATGTTCCACCACGTCCAATATAGCAGCATGGGCTGTAGGGGGCGCCCTAACCTTAATGGGCCAAGGCACCAGCCCCCCAAGGCCCATGCGCATGGGAGAGGGGAAACCCTAAGGGGGAGGGCCTCCACTTGACTTGGGAGGCACTCCTCCCCCCCTTGACCGCCGCCCCCAACCCTAGATGGGATCTAAGGGGGGCCGCCCCCCTCTCTCCCCACCTATAAATAGTGGAGGGGTGGGAGGGAGGCCACACCCTTGAACCTGGCGCAGCCCCTCCCCTCCAATACCTCTCCTCCTCCGCGTGAGCTTGGCGAAGCCCTGCCGGAGAACTGCCACTCCATCACCACCACGCCGTCGTGCTGCTGTTGGACTCTCCTCCTCAACCTCTCCCTCCTCCTTGCTGGATCAAGGCGTGGGAGACGTCTCTGTTCCATACGTGTGTTGAACGCGGAGGTGCTGTCTGTTCAGCGCTAGGATCATCGGTGATTTGGATCACGACGAGTACGACTCCATCAACCCCGTTCACTTCAACGCTTCCGCTTAGCGATCTAAAAGGGTATGTAGATGCACTCTCCTTCCCCTCGTTGCTAGATTACTCCATAGATTGATCTTGGTGATGTGTAGAAAATTTTAAATTTCTGCTACGATCCCCAACAAGGGAGGCGCTTGGGCACCACTTGGAGGCGTGCTACACGGCATGTTTTCCTCTGGAGAACATAGTGCAAGGGATTCCCACCACTCAGGAGTTCATCGCCAAGACCACACAGGAACTGCAAGACGCGAGAGCCATGCATGGTGACAGCCGCTCACAAGGCGCGACTCACCACCCAGGCGAGGGTGCTGAGATGCGTGTCTGCATCAATGTCCCAGGGCTCAACAGGGCCGCGTCTCAGGAGCAATTCTGGCCTTCGCATGTGGGTCATTGCAAGGGCCCGCCACACAGCTCGCATGCCCCTCGGCTTGCCGAGCGTGGCGTCGGTCTATCAGCGCGCCATGCGGCGCGACCTGGCGGCTCAAGAGGCTGGGTACCGCGCCGTCCTGGAGGGAATGGAGACGGCCTTCAGGGAGCCTCCTGAGCCCTCAGAGCCTCCCGAGGCTCAGGGCTCCGGTGGCTCATGAGGAGTCCTTTATTTGACACACACCTTCAGCTGCACCAACTCTGCTTCGTCTACAGAACCAGGTGACATCCTCCAAGCTCGTTAAGCTGGGAGCGCCCTTTGGGCTGCATTATTCCCAGGTCGTGTGGGTCCGTCCCTACGGCATGTATCCCATTTGCTTACGTCTTTAGCTTACCTTGTTGGGGGCGCCCCTCGGGCTGCATCATCCCCAAGCCACTTGGGCCGGACACAGTGGCATATATCTTCCTGCATTTACCCAAGCTGATTTGTCTTCCCTGCTTAACCAGCCTACGGATATCACCTGCTCGATCATCGCCTCCCACGTGGCCTCCTCACAGGCACGATGCTGGTGCATGGGTCCATCCCTGCCACGTCGACAAATCTGAGCGGTCGAGCTCTGGCTCGCGGCACGCCCCGTGCACGTCACCTCAGCAGGCCCTCAGTGCCTTCACTTCATTCGGACCAACCAGCGGCAGGCTGACGGCTGTTGTCGGTGTCAAAACCGGCGGATCTCTGGTAGGGGGTCCCGAACTGTGCATCTAAGGCGGATGGTAACAGGAGGCGGGGGACACGATGTTTACCCAGGTTCGGGCCCTCTCGATGGAGGTAATACCCTACGTCCTGCTTGATTGATCTTGATGATATGAGTATTACAACAGTTGATCTACCACGAGATCGTAGAGGCTAAACCCTAGAAGCTAGCCTATGGTATGATTGTTGTTGTCCTATGGACTAAACCCTCCGGTTTATATAGACACCGGAGGGGGCTAGGGTTACACAGAGTTGGTTACAAGGGAGGAGATCTACATATCTGTATTGCCAAGCTTGCCTTCCACGCCAAGGAGAGTCCCATCCGGACACGGGACGAAGTCTTCAATCTTGTATCTTCATAGTCCAACACTCCGGCCAAAGGATATAGTCCGGCTGTCCGGAGACCCCCTAATCCAGGACTCCCTCAGTAGCCCCTGAACCAGGTTTCAATGACGATGAGTCCGACGCGCAGATTTGTCTTCGGCATTGCAAGGCGGGTTCCTCCTTCGAATACTCCATAGAAGATTTTGAACACAAGGATAGTGTCTGGCTCTGCAAAACAAGTTCCACATACCACCGTAGAGAGAATAATATGTCCACAAATGTAATCTGCTATCACGTTCGACAACATGACATCATACCACGGCCCGGTCATTATTCGCACCATTTTTCTCGACCAGCTACTGCACATATCGCGAGGTGGTTTCCTTGGCACGTCTTGTTGAAGCAGAGATTGTATCCCCTTATCACGGGATTCTCATCAATACGGATATGGGTAAACCAACCGCGCCATCAATTAGGACACTTGGGGAATAAGAGGTTTTACTAGGTGAGTGGGGAGGCGCATCGCCTCTTCCACCCTTATAAAGAGACAAGGATTCACTCTTTTCACCCATGCCTTCTTCCCGATTCATTCCCTTCTGCTCAGGCTCCAGTGCCCAAGCGTTCACCTTCTCTGCCCACAAAAGGTCTTCCAAAGATGTCCGAATCCGGAGCAGGAGGCAAATGGATGGCCTCTACCGTCCGAGAGAAGGATATCAAAAAGCTTTGGGAGGCCGGGTATCTGGCCAAGAAAATCAGCCACCGTCTCCCGACGGCGGGACAAATCGTCCCCACTCCGGAACACCACGAGAGGGTTGTATTCCTCCCTCACTTTGTCTGCAGGCTAGGGTTTCCCCTCCACCCGTTCGTTCGTGGCATCATGTATTATTATGGGATCGATCTTCACGATCTGTCCCGTAATTCTTACCTCAACATCTTGACATTTATTGTCATGTGCGAGGCTTTTCTCTGCATTTTGCCGCACTTCGGTTTATGGCTGAAGGTTTTTAATGTGAAGCCCAAGGTGGTGGGCGACGAGCACGCCGAGTGCGGGGGTGCTATGGTGAGCAAGATGCCCAACGTCATATGGCCAACATGAACCTAATGATTCTTTCAAGGAGTGGCAACAGCAGTGGTTTTACATCGAGCCGTGCAGCAAGGAATGGGCCGCCTCTCCCGAGTTTCGATCCGGCGCCCCTCTGCGGCTTACATCCTGGGTTAAGAAAGGCCTGGACTGGTCCTCGTCCGAGGAACTGTCGGTGCTCCAGACGCGCGTTAAAGATACGGGAGATAAGAACATTGAACTTGTCAAAGTAGTCCAGGTGATGTTAGTCCACCGGATACTGCCTTGTCAACACCGGTCTTGCAATCTATGGGAATTTGATCCAGCCAGGCACCAAACCTTGCGAGGGTTCTTCGGCTCCTCGACAAGGACATTTGGAAGGTGCTTTTCAAGTCCAGCAAATCATGGCCGAACTCCGCCGAGGACCGTGGGTACCAACTGTCCCGCCCTGCAAGTTCGGTGAGTTTATCAAACTTTTCTATCTGCATGACCCAAAGGAAGCGCTTCACACGTGTTTATTCAACTCTCCCAGGGCTGGACGAAGAAGGCGGAGCGGATCCATTGTCCGGCCCCGCTGCCCGAAGACCCGGCCATCCCACTTCTGACGAAGATGCTGGTCCTGGCGCCTTACAAGGTGCCAAAGAAAACGGCCGAGAAGGAGGCCAAAAAGACCCGGGGCAGCCTTCGTCGCCGTGGCACCTCGGACACAATACCCGAAGGCTCTGATGCCCATTCCGCCTCCGAAGAGGATGAAGAGGAGGAAGATGAATCCCCTGCGGGGGGAAGAAGGAAAAGGACGGCCTCCGCACCCTTGGAGGCCGAACTGCCCAAAAGGGGAAAGGCTCCTAATCTGGAGGAGTCCACCGCCGCCGCCGATAGCGGCCCAACATAGGATCCCAGGGCCCAGCCCCTGGTGAACTCGTAAGTGTATAAAATCCGAGTACATTTAAGCGTCCGGACTCATCGTGGCTTAGTATTTTAACCTAAGCCATATTTTTTGTAGTCCCATGAGATCCCGTACCAAACAATCCTCATCAGAGGACCTGCTAAGCTCAAATGCTATGGAAAGTGGGACGCCCTCAAAGGCCCCTTCCTCCAAACAGGTGCATAACACCGAGGCTTCGTCCCAGAAGGACCCTGGCCAAGGAGGAAAGGAAGAAACCGTGAAGGCGGCGCCTGGAGGTCAAACCGCAGGGGGCAGACACGTGGGGGAAAAGATTCCCATGGGGTCTGGCGGCAGGGGCGATCCTGAGTTCGGCTCCCCTCCGGATGCGATTCCAGAGGCCTATACGGCTCTAGAATCAAGAAGGCAGCCTCCTTCAGATGGAGGGGGCATGCCTGTTCTGCCAGCGACCTCTGTCCATCCAGAAGTGTCGGATGCTTTGTTGGTGGCGTTGCAAGATGCCTCCATCGTTGATGAACACCGTGCCCTTGTGGGTGTGGTGATTGAGAAGATTCAATCAACTGAGAGTGGACTGAATGAAGCATGTATTGGCCTTATAAGAGGCTTTGAGGTATGTTTTATGAGTTGTCAAAGAGTGTCATAGTATAGATAGTAGCCCCTGATACACTGTTTGGTGAAAGAAAGAACCGGACAGGAGATCGAATTGATGATCGCAGGAAGACTCATTGAATGACATTGATTTCTCTTCTGTTTCAAGCAGGTACCTATAGCGGTTGCTGCCTCTCATACTGCGGAGATCTCCAGACTGAATCAAAGTCTGGAGTGGGCCATAGAAGAACTTGGCCAATTGAAAATGCAGTTGAGGGATAAATAAGGTATGCACAAGCATTTGCACGCATTTATTGTGAAATAAATGTTTAGTATGAAATAAGCCGCATAATTTGTGCTAGGGGTTATGACCGAAGTCGAGGCCCTCAAAAGGGCCGTTGCCGAGGCCGAGAAAAAGGCGGCCACAGAGCGGACTCTCCGTGAGAAACACGAGGCCAGAGTTATTGAAGCTGAGCAGGAGCTGCAAGAGGCCGGAAGTAAATGCGAGACCTTGGAGCAGAGTTTAACGAAGAAAGAGTCCGAACTCACCAAGGCGTGTCAAGCCACGAGCGATGCCCGGGGGGAACCCAAAGCGCCGTGCAGGGGATCCAAGAGGCGAGAAAGATCGCGTCGGGTAATGCTTTTCCCATGTAAAGCAAGTATTGGAAGGGAAAACTATGTTTCTGATTTTGAATCCAGATTTCTCAGGTGTATTTGCCGAGCTACCTTGTAGCATATCAGATGCCGCCCAATTCTTCCGGGCCGAAGAAAGGAACACCGTGGATAAGCTCTTCTAGTCGCAGTATTTGGCGCCGAATTATCCGGTGCCTTTTGCCGATCAACTGAAACAGCTGATCGAACTGGATAAGGCGGCGGAACTAGCCATGAAAAATATGGTTATCCGGCTATGGCCTACTGAGCCGATTCCAAGCAGCTACTTCGGGCTCGTGAGGCGGCTTGTAAGCGCTTGCCCTCGACTTGACGTCATCAAGCGGTCGGTTTGTATAGAAGGAGCGTGAATGGCCTTCACCCGCGCAAAGGTGCACTTGGGGAAGATGGATGCTGAAAAGCTGGTGACGGAAGGACCGCCAGAGGGGAAGGAGCGCCGCAAGCCCGAATTATATTATAAGAGTGTCCTGAAAGGATCCTACCTTGCAGCGCAGCTATGCACCAAGGATGTTATATTTCCATGAATGCCAATCATGTTGTCCTTTGTAATGTTTGAACAAGGTCTTTTATATGTCGCCTGTTATATAAAAGTTTACCCTCCTGTGCGGCCGTTTTTATGTTAAACCTGATAGTTGGCCAGTCGTCGCCTTCTGCCCCCACGTAAGATGTACGGGGGTGTTCGAGATAAACCTGAGCACTCTTTATCCTAGTTTTGGGTCCTTCAAAGGAGGTGCTCAGCACAACGAACCAGGCAATCGGACTATAGGGCTTTATCACTCTCACTTAGCCATAGGAGCTTTAGTATGGTCGGCGCAACCCCTTGTGTTCGGAAGATCGTACTAGGGGCTCTATAAGCGCCTGATCGGAGAAAAACCGATCCATCACATGCTGCATTGGTTATGGCATTATGCGGGAGAAATCCTTAAAGATTTGGTAACCGCTCGAACAGTTGACCAGCTCTCGCCGTATCATGACAGTCAGTTTTCGGCTTTCTCTACTGAGGTGCTCATCCGGAAGAACTGGGACACAATCGCAGTTGTTCTCCTAGTGCTACCTTAGCCGATATAGCAGAACGTAAGGTACCAAAACATGGGAGCCGGGAAAACCCAACTATTGACCCAAGACATGATTCGGAGCTGATGCATATAATGCTATACGTTCGGGGTACCGAACTTCCATGAAGGTGTTCGGACTTTTATTGCCGTGTTACGGGAAAAATGAAGCCCCTGGCATATTTAAGGCATATCGTTGTGTACGGATGCCACTTGAGAAAATGATTTCGATAAGAAATAATCAACAGGTAAAAGTCATATAAATCCACCTGTTGTATTTGAATGATACGTCTATGCGTATGGGTACAAGTAATGTGATAAAAAAGAGGTTGTGATAGCAAAACCTATTGTGACCAGGGGGAAGAGGTTGAGTGCGGATCCGTAATATAGCCGGACGGTCACTGCGGGGAATGTCTGAGGATTCCCTAACGCGTTCAAGTTGCCTCTGTGTAGTCCGTCCTGGTCGGTGCAAAGGTGAACCTGCGAAGGAAATATAAGAAATGTTTACGTGTCGGAGGGCGGTTGAACCGCTGAGTTCGGCCTGTCATGGCCTTCGCCGGAGTGTTTAGTTGAACTCTGGGCGAGCCGGAGTATCCTTCCGTGAAGCAGTTCGGAGCCCCTTGACGGTGTCCGAGAGCCTGGACGTCGACTCGAGGTTCGGCTGCAAGGTGCTGCTCATTGTTTCTGCTGCTAAGGCAGTGGTGTATTTGTTGGTGCCGAAGGAAGGTTCGGCCTTGCCATGAACCATGATGACGCCGCGTGGACCAGGCATCTTGAGCTTACGGTAGGCATAATGTGGCACCGCGTTGAATCGAGTGAACGCGGTTCGCCCAAGCAGTGCTTGATAGTCACTCGTATGATGCCTCTAAAAGTGGCTTTAGTGGGTTTGGTCGCTGAATGATCGATGCCCATCTTGCGCACTGTGTCCTGGTAAAGCAGATTTAAACTGCTACCTCCGTCCATAAGGACTCGAGTGAGGTGGAACCCGTCTACTATTGGGTCGAGGATCAGTGCGGCCGGATTTCCCTGATTGGCGTTAACCGAATTATGTGTGCGGTTGAAGGTGACCGGCCCTAGTTTGTATTGTGGGACGGCTAGTTCCGTTGAGTCGCCATCCCTAAGGGTGCATATCTTGTCCGAGTTGGCAATTTGGGTGGTATTTACAACATTCACCGATTGAATATGGGGGGGGGGGGACTTTTTCCCTCCTGTGTTCGGTGATCTGGGATCTTAGTCGCCATTGTCGCTTTGAGACCCCTCTTCGTCTTTGGCGCCTGCCATGCCGGCTTGTTTGAAGACCCAGCATTCTCTGTTGGTATGGGTGGCTGGTGTTTCTGGGGTGCCATGAATTTGGCATTGGTGATCGAGTATGCATTCCAGACTGGATGGACTTAGATTTTTATTTTTGGGTGGCCCTTTCGGCTGACCGGACTTTGAGCCCCTGAACCCGGCATTAACTGCCATATTTTCGGCGTTTTCACCATATTTGCGGTGCTTGTGTCTGGAGCGTCATGGTTTGCCATCACTATCCCTGGCTTCTGATATGCCAGGTTTGCTTGTTGTATTGGTACTACGAGCCAACCAGCTATCTTCGCCCGCACAAAAGCGTGTCATAAGTGTCATGAGGGCTGCCATAGATTTTGGCTTCTCTTGGCCGAGGTGCCGGGCGAGCCATTCGTCATGGATATTATGCTTAAATGCCGCTAAGGCCTCTCCATCTAGACAGTCAACAATTTGGTTCTTCTTGGTTAGGAACCGGGTCCATAATTTTCTGGCCGATTCCCCTGGCTGCTGAGTTATATGACTTAAATCGTCAGCGTCCGGCGGTCGCACATAAGTGCCCTGGAAATTGTCCAGGAATGCTTCTGCCAGGTTCTCCCAACTTCCGATGGAGTTTGCCGGCAAGCTATTGAGCCAATGCCGAGCCGGCCATTTGAGTTTTAGCGGGAGATATTTGATGGCATGTAGGTCATCCCCGTGGGCCATGTGAATGTGGAGGAATAAGTCTTCTAACCATACCGCGGGGTCTGTGGTACCATCGTATGATTCAATGTTTACGGGTTTAAACCCTTCTGGGAATTCGTGATCCATTACTTCATCATTGAAGCATAAGGGGTGTGCGGCACCTCTGTGCCGGTCTATACCACGACGCGGTTTGTACGAGTCTTGTCTGCCGTGTTCGGCTTGGCCAGATTTGCTTTGAGTGTATTCGGCATGACGATCATCGTCGCGTGGTGGTGCACGCCCCCGTGATCCGTAGATCGATCTTGCATGTTTTGCCTTGTTTTCCAATACGTCTCGCAGGTCCTGCGTGTTGCCCCGGGCCTTGCTATTTTTGTTTGATTAGCGGCAGGGTGCGGGCTAGACTTCGGGCTGAAATGCCTCTCTGTCTCTGCCACGAGGTGGCCCGTCAGCCGCATCATACGCTGGTGATGTAGGTTTTAATGCTTCATTTTCGAGGTGAGGTGGCAACATGTGCTTTGGATAACTCTTGGTTGGGCGCTCGAGTTCGTATTCCTCGGCTGCCAGGACTTCAGTCCATCTGTCTGCTAGCAAATCTTGATCAGCTCAAAGTCATTGTTGCTTTTTCTTCAAGCTATTTGCTATGGCCATAAGCTGGCACTTGAAGCGCTCCTGCTCGACGGGATCCTCCGGCACGATAAATTCTTCGTTGCCGAGGCTCACCTCGTCTTTGGAGAGAGGCATGTAATTGTCCTCCTCCGATTCTCCATCTGCTGCCTGCTATGGAGGGCTATCTTGTTCACCCTCCCGCGCTAAATCGTGCTAGAGGGGATTGTTGTCGTCTTCGGCACTATCCGGAGTGTTATAGTCTCTTGTGCCGGTATCACTACTTTTGCTATGGCGAGACTTAGAGCGGCGCCGCTGACGTCGGCGCTTGGGTTGCTTCTTGGAGGGGTCATCCTCCGCTGTCTCTTCGCCATTGCCTTCTTTGGGGATGTCCACCATGTATATATCATATGATGAGGTGGCGGTCCAGCGCCCTATGGGCCGTGGTTCCTGTTCGTCTCCTGCATCGTCGTCCATACCGTCGATGTCTTCGGAGTCGAAGTTGAGCATGTCGGTTAAATCATCGACAGTGGCTACTAATTGGGTGGTGGGTGGGGAGCGAATTTCTTCGTCGTCTGCATCCCATTCTAGTCGGGCATAGTTTGGCCAAGGATCTCCTGACAAGGAGAGAGACCTTAATGAATTTAGCACATCTCCGAAAGGTGAGTGCTAAAAGATATCCGCGGAGGTGAACTCCATGATCGGCGCCCAATCGGATTCGATAGGCATGGACGCAGGCGGCTCGGAGTCCGTGGCCGGAGACGAATCCAGTGGTTCGGCAACACGGCTCTTGTAAGAGGTGAAGTCACTATCCGACTCCATCGCCACTAAGAGTGCGGCCTCCATGGCGGGGTCTATCCCCCCATCCTCGGATGGCGCAATTTGCTCTGGATTGAAGGCCGGAGTGGTCGCAGGTGTGATCTCCCGAACACTGTCCGACGACAGAGCTACGTCATGCTCATCATGATTGTGCAGCGCACCTGAGAAGGGCTCGAATCCGTCGAAGATCAAGTCTCCGTGGATGTCGGCAGTGTAGTTTAAGTTTCTGAACCTGACCTGATGGCCAGGGGCATAGCTCTCGATCTGCTCCAGATGGCCAAGCGAGTTGTCCTGCAGTGCGAAGCCACCGAATACGAAGATCTGCCCGGGGAGGAAAACCTCACCCTGCACCGCATCATCACTGATGATCGAAGGAGCCATAAAGCCTTATGGTGACGGCACAGTGGAACTCTCAATGAAAGCACCAATGTCGGTGTCAAAACCAGCGGATCTCGGGTAGGGTGTCCCGAACTGTGCGTCTAAGGCGAATGGTAACAGGAGGCGGGGGACACGATGTTTACCCAGGTTTGGGCCCTCTCGATGGAGGTAATACCCTACGTCCTGCTTGATTGATCTTGATGATATGAGTATTACAAGAGTTGATCTACCACGAGATCGTTGAGGCTAAACCCTAGAAGATAGCCTATGGTATGATTGTTGTTGTCCTACGGCCTAAACCCTCCGGTTTATATAGACACCGGAGGGGGCTAGGGTTACACAGAGTCGGTTACAAGGGAGGAGATCTACATATCTGTATTGCCAAGCTTGCCTTCCATGCCAAGGAGAGGCCCATCCAGACACGGGATTAAGTCTTCAATCTTGTATCTTCATAGTCCAACACTCCGGCCAAAGGATATAGTCCGGCTGTCCGAAGACCCCCTAATCCAGGACTCCCTCAGCTGTAATGGCAAACCATGTTCTTCTTGTGCCTGTTCACAGGGACCCCGCGGGGAGGATAGTAGGCGGCACTGCGAGTCTCCTTTTCTCTCGTGCAATTCGTTTGCACGTTAAAAGGTGGGCTCCTGAGCGTCGTGACTCAGGAGCTCTTACTAGCTCTCCAGCCCTCACCCCCTCGCCTTGACCACGGCATCGCGAACTGGCATACCAGCGGCGGCTGAGCTCGCTCGAGGGCCGGGACCTGAGGACGCAGAGCACTAAGGAGAGCATGGGAGGAGGGAAACTTGTATGGGCCGGCCTGGCTATGCCGCACAAGTTGGCGCGCAGCCCCAGCGCGGCGTCAGGAATCGCCACGAAGTTCAAAAGATAAGTCTCGCCCTTGGATCGGTTAAATGTCTGGGCCTTATGGATACTCATGCCTTGCCGCAATCCCGTTGCGGCCACGTCAACTCCCTTCCTTCCCTTACCATGGCCGCTTGAGCGCTAAGGGGAACCTCCTGAGCATCGCGCCTCAGGGGATCTTATGGGACCTTGGGCCGCACACCTCTTGGACTTGACCACAGCAAGCAACCTGGCATACCAGCGACGGCTGTAGCCTGCCTGGGGACCGGGACCTGTCGGCGTAGAGCAACAAGATATCGCGAGGAACGAAAGGGAGGGACTGAGCCTTAACGGGATGCGCGTTCATCAAATCTTCATAACAGGGAAGAAAAGCACAAAAGACATTACAAACCCTTACATGCCCCCACAGGGCACTTCGTGATTCTTTGCAAGAAACAAAAGCTAAAACTTAGGAGGACCCTATCTACACCCCCCCCGTGGCAGACGCCATCATCAACAGTGGGCCATGGGAGGCCGGCGCCGACCCCATCCAGATCAGCGGCAGCGACGGCCGGATGCGGCAGCACTGCTCCGAGCGTGGCGACAGCTCGGGGGCACGTAGCTATCATCGCTCGTCTCCGGAGTCTCGTAGAGCTCAGGAGAGCTGCTGGACTCCCAAGGGCTGCTGCTCCTGGAGTGGTCGCGAGTGGAGCGCGCCCGGAGCAGCACTCCAGCCGGCGGCCATCGGCATCAAAGACCTTGAAGAAGAGCGTGGAGACGCCGTCATATTCAAGATGGATCGCGAGGGCGCCCCTTGTGCGGCAGACCCGCGCGATCTCGCCCCACCCACGAGTCATGAAGATCTTGCCGGTGGGGACCGCTTCGATCTCCGCTCCTGTCGCCAGAGCACCATTGTCAGCGTGCTGCAACCAGAGCTCGAGAGCCCCCCTCGGCGGCATCACATCGGAGAAGAACCACGGGAAGCAGATCCAAGAGCTTGGGGGCATCGGTGCCCACAGCACCAGCTCGCGCGAGGAGTTTGCGACGTGGATTCTTGGGGCGGCGGCGCGTGTCGCCGCGGCATGGCGACCCCGGGCGTGGCGCCGGCCGCGCTGCTCGTCGCTCTGCCTTCCTGAGTCCTCGGCTTGGGCGTACAGGGGCAGCGGATACCCTGGGGGAGGCCGCTCACACCAAGGCCTCATCACCACCTGCATCGCCGCTTCTTCACAGCGATGGATCGACCTCTTCTTCGGCGAAAGTTGCTCGGGGGGCCTTCCCCTTTTCTTCGGCAAAGAACCTTCTGATAGGCACCATTGGTGTTAGTAACAAAGCGAGGGAAAAGAAGCTAGCAGTGGAGCCAGGAGGAAGAAGCAAGCGAGCAAGGAAGAGATGGGCAACGGGGGCTCCGCCCCTCCCCATTTATAGCAAGAGAAGGCCAACCGGTACCTCCCACGATCGCATGTAATGATGGTTTTCCTTGCATGTCGTAGGGACTCATCAAGTCATGCGGTTGCCGAGGCAGCATGGTGAAGCGGAGATGCCCACGTCCAATCAACCACCATGCATGAACCGAGGCCGCAGGCTTTTGGGGCCCGCGATGCTCCGTGCTTGACCCTAGGCTTCCCCGCGAAGCCAAGCCCAAGCGCACCTTGGGCCTGGGGCTACTGTCGGTGTTCTAGGAACAAGGGTCCCCAGAATTGCCTATCTGCGGCTCACTGTGTGGCTAAGCCAGCAGGCCGTACGACCCGTCTTCATCAACAAGGCATCCAAGACCCTCGCGAGGGGCCAAGCCTCGCGAGGCAGACGACACAAGACCTCCTCTGGAGCGGCCTAGTCAGGCAGGCTCATGAGGAGCAGAGAAATCAAGGCAGGGCGAACCTCACGAGGATCTCGTGACATGAGCCATGACGATCGACACCAGGCGGGCGCCAGCACACGCAACGTCCTTGTTTCCTCTTTGGTGCTAAGGAAACCAACGCAGGCGAGGAGTACCGAGGCATCAGGCAAAGGTTGCCATTTTGGTGCAACAAGACCAAGACCAGAAGGATGACAAGATGGAGGTCATCGTGGAGCCCAAGACGGCGTCACCACCAGAGCCTTTGGCAGACGAAGACCACCTTTGTCAGGATAGCTTGTACTAGATGTCCCCCTTCAAATTTGCCTGCCATCGTTGGCTCTCTTCCCGCTCAAGATTTTGCAAGAGGACCAGGGCCGCTATAAGTAGGTCTAGCCACCACCATGGGCAAAGGGAGACATCTTAGATCAGTCTCACCCACACCAGTGAGCCAAGCACAAGAACGCCTCAACCTCAGGAGGTTGTTCTTCCCATTGTATTGTTCATCATCAGCCCGAGAGGCAATCCACCACCACCACACTGGAGTAGGATATTACACCACAACGGTGGCCCGGACTAGTATAAATATTGTGTCTTTCTGTGTTGCGAGTTCGTCGAGTTCGTCCGCGAGATCTTAGCGAGTTAGGGCGTAGAACAGTGGGAGAAAAAGACTTCGCACGCACCCCAGTGTTTGAACCTTAAGGGTTTGCCGGAACCCCACATCCGACACTTCCCCTCGTTGCTGGCAGGGCGAGGCCTCAGTTGAGCCGGCAATGTCCTCGGCCTCGTTGTTGGCAGGGCGGGGCCTCGACGGAGTAGGGCCTCCCTGAAGCCGGCGAGATCCTCCGCCTCGGTGCCGGCGGGGTGGGGCCTCGGCGGAGCCGGCGATGTCCTCTACCTCGTTGTTGGCGCGGCGCGGCCACGGCAGAGCAGGGTCTCGCAGAAGCCCGCATAATCCTTCACCTCGGTGCCGGCGGGGCAGGGCATCGGCGAAGCCGGCGGTGTCCTCTGCCTTGTTGTTGGCGCCGCGGGGCCTTGGCTGTAGCGCCCAAGATGCGGTTATATCCCAATCACGTGATGAATTCATTATTGGGGCACAACCGCATTTCGAGCGCATAGCAAGGTGGATATCATTACAACATACCATCTACTGAATAGATTACAATACAAGATAAAGGCTTACACTCGCTGTCGGTGTCAAAATCGGCGGATCTCGGGTAGGGGGTCCCAAACTGTGCTACTAGGATCGATGGTAACAGGACACAGGGGACACGATGTTTACCCAGGTTCGGGCCCTCTCTATGGAGGTAATACCCTACTTCCTGCTTGATTGATCTTGATGAATATGAGTATTACAAGAGTTGATCTACCACGACATCGTAATGACTAAACCCTAGAAGTCTAGCCTATGGTTATGAGTATATATGGTGTCCTTTCCAGACTACCCCCTTCGGTTTATATAGACACCGGGGGGTTCTAGGGTTTACATGGAGTCGGTTACATAAGAAGGAATCTTCGATCGCTAAGCTTGCCTTCCACGCTAAGTAGAGTCCAATCCGGACACGATGCAGTCTTCGTCCTTCATGTCTTCACAGCCCATCAGTCCGGCCCAAAGGATAATAGGCCGGACGTCCGAGGACCCCTTAGTCTAGGACTCCCTCAGTAGCCCTCGAACCAGTCTTCAATAATGAGGTGCTCGGCACACATACTGTCTTCGGCATTGCAAGGCGGGTTCTCCCTTCGATGATCTCCAAGTATGTATTCGGCCATTGATCCAATGTCACCTCTTTGGCTTCCGCGTGTTGAATAGTCTTTGTCCTCCATGTGTCGAGTGAATGAGGGAAGTCAGGGTATTTTTTGTGAATAACACCCCCTTCATGCAAGGAAGAGCGCCTATTTAAAGAGATTGGACCCCAGATCCATTCAGCACTACGCAGAAGAAATCCCCAGAGACTGCTTTAGGAGAAACCATTCCGGCATGGCTAATGCTCCCAGCTCCTCCGCTCGGCCCGGCCCAGAGAAAGGCGAGTGGGAAAGGTGTTCCTTGTCTCATAGCCATTTGACGAAGTTGCAAATGCAGGGATTCCTTCCCCATGCAGATCTAATCCCTGTTCGATCGGGGCTAGCTTCCTTCAATGAGGGGACTCAGGCAGAGGACTTCCCCAATTCGTCCGGGGGGAGCGAGTGTGCTTTGTCCCCTACCTGCTAAGAGGCGTCGGATTTCCAATCCATCTGTTCCTCCGACGGCTTCTGGAATATTACGGCCTCCAGCTGCACAACTTCACTCTGGCCTCTATTCTGGACATTGCGGGTTATGTCGCTTTATGTGAACTTTTCCTGGGCGTCGAGGCTCACTTCGAGTTGTGGAGGAAGTTGTTTTGTCTTGTCCCGCGCAATCACGAAGGGTCAATATTTGAAGTGGGCGGAGCTGAACTGTGGCGGATCACCGATACCGGATATCCATCCGGCACACCAAGGAAGGCACCTGATGAATGGCCTTCCGAATGGTTTTATATAGAGGACATTGCGCTTCCTAACCCGATTCGAAAGGGTCTTCCTAAATTTTCTCGTGTCTCGCTGAAGAAACGCCACAGTTGGCATCCCCGGAGTCTTGAAGAGGAAGACGGCACGGAGGTTCGTCAGCTGATGAGCAGGATAAGAGAGCTCACTCAGTCCGGACTCACAGTAATTGAGGTTATGGCGATTTCCATAACGCGAGGGGTTCAACTACTCCAATACAAAGGGATTCCCATGTGGCACTATAATGGGGAGGACGACGCTTCTCGCTGCGGCCGGAAATGTCCGGATACCCCTGCCGCTTTGGCTTAGATATTAGCCGAACTGTTCAAAGGGGAGGAAAAGGAATTTCTCCACATCAAATCTAGAGACGGGTACTCTATGTATAATGCTCCCACCTGGGTAAGGCCCGACCCCTCCGTTTTTTACTTCTTCCATCTCCAAATTGCTTTTGATAAACTTCTAGCTTGTTTGCTGATGATAACACTAGCGAAAGGTCACCTAGGGATTTTATAGTCCCGCCCCACAGCCGAAGGACCACAACCGGGAGCTAGATCCCGGGTTCGAAGAGGACACGGATATATTTGTGGTGCTTGCAGAGGGAGTGTTCTACCAGACCAGCTAGGATGGCACAGAAGTGGCCATTACCGCAAACTTTCCAGGCCTTCTTCCTGCTTCTCGGGTAAATAATTAAGAAATCGCCTTCTCTAAAAGAGTGCTCTGACTCCGTCTCACCCATCGCACCGTATCGTGCTTCACAGGGGAGACGTTTGGTGGCTTCGAAGAGATCGGCTCCCGCGCCGGACAATCCTTCCAAGAGGAAAGCAAATGAAGACACGGCCACGCCTTCATCGAAGAGGTATGAATTCTCCAACCTACCCCTGAGCAGTCACGTCCAACCATGACCTTCCCGTTTTCCATTTGTCAGGAGGAAGGCGCGCCGGACTATATTCGGGGGTCCGAGTGGCCGTACTTCCCACAGGAAGGATTCAAATCCCACCGTGAAGATGGGGGCTGATGCAGGGGCGACACTGGATTGTCCTCCAGCCGAGGATTCAGACGATGTATCGGTCACCAACTCAAAAGTGGAGAGTGCTATGAATCATCGGCACCGCTAGGCCATTTTACAAGATCCCGGCTTTTCGGAAGAGTCGTTTAACGCCTTCAACGTAGCCGATGCATACATCCGGGCTGCTCGAGATGGGATTAGCAGGGCCGCAAAGCAACATCTGAAAGATGTGCAGGTAAATTTGCTTTGTCTGACTATGACAACCATATGCCAATAGCCCCCGAGACTTAAAGGAGTTGAATCAACTGATTTAAGGGTCAATGTACAACCAGGTTCTTACGGAGAAGAATACCCAGCTGGCTCAGGAACTAGAAAAGTGTCAGCGCCAGCTGCTTGCTGCTAACGCCGAACTGGAGAAATACAACGCATCTCCAGGTAATATTTTCCTCCATCGAAAATTCATAAGGCTACATCGATAGTGTGAATCTGGGTTCTAATTTTTGCATTGGGTTGTTTAGACTAAGTACGAAAGCAGCTGGACGCCGCTCGAAGCGAAGAACACGGAGCCAAAAAGCTGCTAGCAGCGGGCGAGCGTGTGTTGACAAAGGTCGTTGAAAAGAAAAAGAAACTCCAAGATTCGAACATCAACCTAGGCGAAGAACTTAAAGATGTGCGAGCGCAGCCAGCCAACTCTGTGAAGGAGAACAATAAGTTCCGAGGGGGCATATTCAGTATGTAGCCGCTTTTATCTTACAACAGTTTGGAGGTAGAGGTAGCTGATATAGCTGTAATTGCAGGTTTGTTGATGAACCGTCCCGAAGAGGAAGTGTCCGGATCATCAAATGATCTTCTGTAGGAGTTATCGCAGTTGCATAAGCAAGCTCGGCAGGCTATGCGGAGTGTAGCCAAGGATTTATGGCCATCCGACTCCCCTCCAGGAAGCATGGAGAAGCTAGTAGAGATGTTCAAGGGAGCATGGTGGCGTATCTGGCTGTGGAAGATATCTGCCTGCCGAGAGGGTGTGCGAGAGGCCTGGGCCATGGTGAAGACGCACTATACCAAGCTGGATCCTAATCACATGGCTCGTGTCGGGCCGGTGGGGCTGAATGGGGAAGAAATTCCCGTTAGTACAGTATATGACCAAGTAGAGGAGGCTGCCAAATATTCTCAACAGGATTGTAAGTTAGACTGCCTGTTGGAAGGTCTAGAGGAAGAGGTGTTCGAGTCCAAGTGACTGTGTACTTTTCCTCATCTAGCTGAATTGTATATCATTTATCATGGCAGACCTTTTCGCTTCAACCTCCGGACTCTAAGGTGTGGCGTGTTTCCGAATACCGTCGCGGTCGAATAGGCTGGGGTATGCTTGGAAAACTAGGCCTAGGGGTCATAGTTGCTTGAATAGACAAGTTGTATCCGGCTAGCTATGTTATATTACATGGATATCGTAAGAAACATCTTTTAGGGAGAATAGTTCCGTTAAGGGTTCCTTTCCTTGGGTTTGCATGCATTTAATGTACATGTCGGGATTGTGATGCGAGCACCATAGTTCGTATAACTTCTGGGGGTGCACAATGGAGTGAGTTTAGAAAACATCTTTAACTCACCGACCGAATATTCCCTTAAGAATGCTAGCTTTCGGCTTCACCTAGTCTGAGGTACACATCCGGATGACTTGACAGTAACAATCGCAGAGGAGCTCCCTTTATGCCCTAGCCGAACTAACGGGAACGTAGGGCATAAGCACAGGAGCCAGGCAACCCAGCTTGGCCAAAACTTAAGTCATATCGATGCATATAGTGGCGAAGAAAAGGTACATATGGAAAAACTCATATGTGAGGAGCTTGATTCTCAAGGAATGATAAGAACTTCTGTCCAAGAAGCCCCCAGGTACAAGTGGCGTACATGTTTGAAGATGTATGTGCCAATGGTGTGAGGTCTAGCCGCACTAAAGCTTTAAAGAGAGAAAATAGAAAGTACTCGGAGAAAATAAAAAATAAAAAAACAATGGAAACTATAGGGGAGGTGGAGACAAACAAGGGGTTTAGCGCTAGGCGTAGAATCTCCGGAGTCTGGCCGTGTTCCAGGGGTTCGGCTCGAGGCGATTGTCTGATGCATCACGAAGACAGTACGCTCCTCTGGTGAGAACTTTGTTAATTATGAAGGGACCCTCCCATTTGGGCTTGAGTTTCTCCTTTTTCTTCTCCGGGAGCCGTAGAACGAGTTCGCCAACGTTGTAAGTCTTGGCCCGTACTTCTCTGCTTTGATATCTTCGAGCCTGTTGTTGGTAAATTCCTGAGCGGGCTTATGCGACATCACGTTCCTCCTCCAGGGCATCTAGGCTATCCTGCTGATCGAGCTCAGCTTCTCTCCCCTCGTACATATGCACTCTAGGTGAGTCGTGAATAATATCATAGGGCAGTACGGCCTCTGCACCATACACCATGAAGAAAGGTGTGTACCCGGTAGTATGGTTGGGCGTGGTCCACAGCCCCTAGAGTACGGAATCGAGCTCCTCAACCCTATGCTTGTCTGATTCTTTTAAAGACCGCTCTAGTCTGGGTTTGATGCCACTCATAATAAGACCGTTGGCGCATTCCACTTGACTATTGGTTTGTGGGTGGTAGACGGAGGCATAATCTAGTTTAATGCCCAGATTAGTACACCAGGTTTTTACCTCCTCGACTGTGAAATTGGAGCCGTTGTCAGTAATGATGCTGTGTGGGACACCATAACGGTGCACAACATCAGATATGAAGTCTATCACTGGACCGGTTTAGCCTCTGCCCACTTAGTGAATTTGTCCACCATAACCAGCAGATATTTTTTCTTATGGCTCCCCCCTTTAAGGGGTCCAACCATGTCAAGTCCCCAGACCGCGAAAGGCCAAGTGATGGATTGTTTGTAGGGCGGTAGGGGCATATGGCTTTGATTGGCAAAGAGTTAGCATCCGACGCAATGTTCGACAAGGTCCTGTGCATCCGCTCGGGCCGTCGGCCAATAAAACCCTACACGGAAAGCCTTGCTAACAAGGGCTTGAGCTGCGGCGTGGTGTCCGCCGAGTCCGGCGTGAATTTCAGTCAAGAGCCGCCGCCCCTCTTCCTCAGATATACATGATACGTCCATTTTGCATCATGCTTTTATATTGATATTTATTGAATTATGGGCTATTACTACACATTATGTCCCAATACTTATGCTTATTCTCTCTTATTTTACAAGGTTTACATAAAGAGGGAGAATGCCAGCAGTTGGGATTATGGGCTGGAAAAGGAGCAAATATTAGAGACCTATTCTGCACAGCTCCAAAAGTCCTCAAACATCATGGAAGTTATTTCCAGAATATATAAAAAATATTGAGCGCAAGAAGTACCAGAGGGGGGCCACTCACCAGCCACGAGGGTGGGAGGCGCGCCCCCTGCCTCGTGGGCCCCCTGGTGGCCCTCCGATGCCCATCTTCTGCTATATGGAGTCTTTCGTTGAGGAAAAAATCATAAGCAAGCTTTCGGGACGAGACTCCGCCGCCATGAGGCGGAACCTTGGCGGAACCAATCTAGGGCTCTGGCGGAGCTGTTCTGCCGGGGACACTTCCCTCCGGGAGGGGGAAATCATCGCCATCGTCATCACCAATGCTCCTCTCATCGGGAGGGGGCCAATCTCCATCAACATCTTCACCAGAACCATCTCCTCTCAAACCCTAGTTCATCTCTTGTATCCAATTCTTGTCTCTAAGTTTGGGATTGGTACCTGTAGGTTGCTAGTAGTGTTGATTACTCCTCGTAGTTGATGCTAGTTGGTTTATTTGGTGGAAGATCATATGTTCAGATCCTATATGCATATTAATACCCCTCTGATTATGAACATGAATATGATTTGTGAGTAGTTACGTTTGTTCCTGAGGACATGGGATAAGTCTTGCTATTAGTAGTCATGTGAATTTGGTATTCGTTCGATGTTTTGATGAGATGTATGTTGTCTCTCCTCTAATGGTGTTATGTGAACGTCGACTACATGACACTTCACCATTATTTGGGCCTAGAGGAAGGCATTGGGAAGTAATAAGTAGATGATGGGTTGCTAGAGTGACAGAAGCTTAAACCCTAGTTTATGCGTTGCTTCATAAGGAACTGATTTGGATCCATATGTTTCATGCTATGGTTAGGTTTACCTTAATACTTCTTTTGTAGTTGCGGATGCTTGTAATAGGAGTTAATCATAAGTGGGATCCTTGTCCAATTAAGGACATCACCCAAGCACCGGTCCACCCACATATCAAATTATCAAAGTACCGTACACGAATCATATGAACGCGATGAAAACTAGCTTGACGTTAATTCACATGTGTCCTCGGGAGCACTTTCTTCTATATAAGAGTTTGTCCAGGCTTGTCCTTTGCTACAAAAAGGATTGGGCCACTTTTCTGCACTTTATTTACTTTTGTTACTTGTTGCTCGTTACAAATTATCTTATCACAAAACTATCTATTACCTATAATTTCAGTGCTTGTAGAGAATAGCTTGCTGAAAACCGCTTATCATTTCCTTCTGCTCCTCATTGGGTTCGACACTCTTACTTATTGAAAGGACTATGATAGATCCCCTATACTTGTGGGTCATCAATACATCGTTGGAGGACTCCGGTGGCGCTTTTCTTGTAGAGCTCTCCATCATGAACCTTGTAGGCCTTCGAGCACCGGACAATGCAGCGGGCCTTATTCTGGTCCTCAGGAAGCTCCTTCCTATTAATGTAGGCCAGGAAGGGCTCGGTCCATGGGGCAATGACTGCCATGATGAGATGCGCTGATGGTGTTATGTCGATGTTTCCAGGATCCGGGGTTATGTTTGGGTCCGGACTAGCATTGCCTTTTTTCCCCTGCCACAACACGGATGGCTTAAAGAGCCTTTCGAGGAAGATATTAGGTGGGACGGGGTCGCACTTAGCGCCAATACGAGCAAGAACATCCGCCACTTGATTACTTTCTCGAGCCACATGATGGAACTCGAGCCCCTCGAACCAGGCCAACATTTTTACGAATGCAACGCGATACGCTTCCATCTTCGGATCTTTAGCGTCGAAATCTCCATTTATTTGAGATATTGCAAGGCTTGAGTCCCCGCGCACTTCTAGGTGTTGTATGTCCATGGAGACAGCCATCCGGAGACCATGAAATAAGGCCTCGTATTCGGCTACATTATTGGAGTCTGTGTATAGTATTTGGAGAACGTACTGGACAGTGTCTCCGGTAGAGGACGTTAATACGACACCCGCTCCTAACCCTGCCAACATTTTGGAGCTGTCGAACTGCATGACCCAATTGGAGTATGTGCCGTACTCTTTAGGGAGTTCGGCCTCTGTCCATTCGGCGATTAAGTTGGCCAGTAATTGGGATTTGATAGCTCGACATGGTTTGTATGTAATGTCAAATGGTAGGAGCTCAATGGCCCATTTGGCAATCTGGCCCATATCATCGCGGTTATTTATAATTTTGTTGAGTGGCACTTCGGAGGCCACCGTGATCGAACACTCCTGGAAGTAGTGACGGAGCTTCCGGGATGCCATGAAGACCGCGTATGCTATTTTTTGATAATAAGGGTACCGGGATTTGCATGGTGTAAGGACAACAGATACGTAGTATACTGGCTTCTGAAGCGGGAATTTATGTCCGTCCTGTTCTCGTTCAACAACGAGTACGGCGCTCACCACCTAATGTGTTGCCGATATGTATAATAACATCGGTTCGCCAGTGTTTGGTTCGGCCAGGACTGGATTGCTTGCAAGAAGGGTTTTTATTTCTTCCACTTCGGCTGTTGCCACGTCCGTCCACTCGAAGTGGTCGGTTCGCCGTAGAAGGCGATAGAGAGGCAGTGCCTTTTCTCCTAATCTGGAGATAAAGCGGCTTAGAGCTGCCACGCAACCTGCTAGTTTTGTACTTGCTTAAGGTCTGTTGGCTTAGCCAATTGTGACAAAGCTTGGATTTTGGCTGGGTTTGCTTCGATTTCTCTGTTGGAAACGATAAAGCCCAGCAGTTTTCCGGCGGGGCCGCTGAAGACACACTTTTCCGGGTTGAGCTTAATGTCATACGCCCTGAGGTTGTCGGATGTAAGATGTAAGTCGTCTATTAGTGTTTCCACGTGCCTAGTTTTGAAGACAACATCATCAACGTAAGCCTCTACTGTTTTGCCAATCTGTTTCTCCAGGCATGTTTGAATCATGCGTTGATATGTGGCACCGGCGTTCTTGAGCCCGAAGGGCATGGTATTGAAGCAGAATGGCCCGTATGGGGTAATAAATGATGTTGCAGCTTGATCGGATTCCTTCATTTTGATTTGATGGTATCTGGAGTAAGCATCGAGGAAACATAGTGAGTCATGTCCTGCGATGGCGTCAATGATTTGATCAATGCGGGGGAGGGGGAAGGGATCCTTGGGGCATGCTTTGTTGAGGTCTTTGAAATTGACGCACAGGCGCTAGGATTTGTCCTTCTTTGGTACCATCACCAGGATTTGTCCTTCTTTGGCATCGATGAGTTTGGCCAGCTCCTCCCCCATGGCTTGTCTCTTGGGTTCGGAAAAGCGCCGCAGTGCTTGCTTAACTGGTTTAAACCCCTTTAATATATTGAGGCTATGTTCGGCCAGCTTGCGTGGGATCCCTGGCATATCCGAAGGGTGCCAGGTAAATATGCCCCAGTTTTCGCGCAGGAATTCTCGTAGTGCGGCGTCAACTATTGGGTTTAGTTGAGCTCTGAGGGATGCCGTCTTCTTGGGGTCTATGGGGTGGACCTGGAATTTGATTATTTCTTTTGCCGGTTTAAACGAGGTGGATTTGGAGCATTTGTCGAGGATCACATCATCCTTGTCCATTGTGGAGCGTAGTGCGGTTAGTTCTTCGGTCGCGAGGGCTTCGGATAGTGCCTCCAGGGCCAGTGATGTGGTTTTGTTTTCAGCGCGAAGTGCTATGTCCGGATCACTGACGAGAGTGATTATACCGTTTGGTCCGGGCATTTTAAGCTTCATATATCTGTAGTGAGGTATAGCTTGGAAGCGTGTAAAAGCATCCCTCCCCAACAGGGCATGATATCCGCTGCTGAAAGGGACCACTTGGAAGGTTATTTCCTCGGACCGATAGTTCTTCAGCGATCCGAATACCACGTTAAGTGTGATTTTGCCCGTGCACCGCGCCTCCCGACTAGGAATAATTCCCCAGAAGGTTGTGTTACTTTGTTTGATGCGGCTCCTGTCTATTTCCATTTTATGGAGTGTGTCCTCATAAATGAGATTTAGTCCGCTGCCGCCGTCCATGAGGACCTTGGTGACTCAAAACCCATCCACGATGGGGCTAAGGACTAACGCGTCTGGTGCTCGTGCTGCTCTATACTTTGGTTCGTCATCGGCGTTGAATGTGATTGACGTGTTGTTCCATGGGTTTATTACAGCAATTTGGCAGACTTCGTTGAGGTTGCGAAGTGCCCTTTTGTGCTTGTTATTTGAAGCGAATGTCTCGAAGACTGTCAATATCTTGGGTCGTGATCTTCTGGGGGGTGTTGTTTCGGGGTGTCCTTGATAAGGATGTCCTCGCCGCTCTTGGCTACCTGTCGTAGTATCCAACATGCTCTAAGGATGTGGGTTGCTACGATATCTGTTGGTGTATGTATTTTGCATGGGCCGTCGAGCCACCCTTTGTGTTTTTTGAGTGTTGGACTGGTCGTGCCCCGAGGGTACGCCTTTTTCGCCTGTAGGGGAAGTTGGATTGGGGCTGGTGGTTCCCAGCGAGCTGCCCGAGTTTCCCATGCGCTTTCCATCGCGTAGTATTTTTGTATGATTGTTGCTAAGTCAGCAAATTTGAGTATGCGGCGTCAATTGATGGCGTTGAGGATTCCTTTGTCCGCACAGTTTTTGCAGAACGCTGATATTGCATCCTCGTCACGACAATCTTTTACCTTGTTCTTGACAAGGAGGAATCTGGCCCAAAAGTGGTGGACCTTTTCCTGAGGTTGCTGCTTTATGCTCATGAGAGCCTCTATGTCCGGGTGGGTCGGTGGAATTAAATCCGAACCCTGACCTAACCGGTTGTCCGGAGTCCGACGACCTTCCGGACTAGAAAGTCCGGGTCCCGGAATATCTTCTGATTGTTTGGAGCCACTGTACAATGCTATGTTCGGGGGGCTGGTTGCGTCCTTTCGCGGGTGAGTATCCGGCTCTTTATGAACGGCGACCCAAACATAGTCTGTCTTCGATATAGAAGAAGACTTGCCGTCTTGCTCCAGGACTGCCGCGATCTGGTGGGTGACAAGTGGAGCTTTGGTTTCTCCCTGATTGGTTTTAGGCCCAATCAGATCATAATCTGTGGCGATTCCCAAAGCAGCGATGCGATCTAGGAGCTCGTTTAAGTACGAAAACTCGACAGGATCCATCTGCTTGGAGTGCTCGGAGTTGATGCGAAGGGGATTTTTGATGGCCCGAGAGGTCATCGTCGGCTTCGCAGCCGAACGGGCGATCATAGTAAAATTGCCCAGCCGGAGGGTTTGGCCCGGGGACAAAACTACCCCTGCGGTAACGTTGTATTTAACGACAAGGCGAGCCATCAAGGCTTTCATCGACGGCACCGTGGAACTCTCAATGAAAGCACCAATGTCGGTGTCAAAACCGGCGGATCTCGGGTAGGGGGTCCCGAACTATGCGTCTAGGATCGATGGTAACAGGAGACAGGGGACATGATGTTTACCCAGGTTCGGGCCCTCTCTATGGAGGTAATACCCTACTTCCTGCTTGATTGATCTTGATGAATATGAGTATTACAAGAGTTGATCTACCATGAGATCGTAATGACGAAACCCTAGAAGTCTAGCCTATGGTTATGAGTATATATGGTGTCCTTTCCGGACTACCCCCTTTGGTTTATATAGACACCGGGGGGTCTAGGGTTTACATGGAGTCGGTTACATAAGAAGGAATCTTTGATCTCTAAGCTTGCCTTCCACGCTAAGTAGAGTCCAATCCGGACACGATGCAGTCTTCGTCCTTCATGTCTTCACAGCCCATCAGTCCGGCCCAAAGGATAATAGGCCAGACGCCTGAGGACCCCTTAGTCCAGGACTCCCTCACTCGCCATAAGCTACATGATGAATACATGAATACATCAATACATAGCAATCATCATACAGAAGAGTAGGATCAACCTACGGATGAAATCAAATGGAAAAGGAGAACAACATCGACCCTACTAATCCCAGGCTCCCTGACCCGGAACCTAACCCTTGTTTGAAGAAGAAGAAGAAGAAGAAGAACTCCAAAAGCAAGCACGCATCACTCTCACGTCAATGCTTTGCATAACCTGCACCTGCAACTGTTGTTGTAGCAATCTATGAGCCACGAGGAATCAGCAATCCCATTACTGTGGGTATCAAGACTAGCAAAGCTTAAAGGTTGACATGTACCATGGGCCTTGTCAGCTTAGTCAATATAAATGATTCTAGTTGTAGTGACCGTACGATGTCCATCCAACGACCGTCATGCTTCTTCAACCTCTGGTCTTCTTGCTCCAGCCGCCCAAACCAGCGCCCGCCGTGCCGCCTGCTCTTGCCTCCCGCGTCCGGCTGTGCTTCCACCGCTGGCCATGCCATCCCTCTATACTCACCCACACCTCCTGTTATTCTCCGGCGACGACAACCTCAAACCCCAGCCAAAGCAGTCAACCCACATACTCCCCTTTGCATGCGCATCCACTATCGCGTCTTCCCCGCTGCCGTGTCATTCCCTTCCTAGGCCTCGCCGTCGTCCACCACCTTGGTGCTCTCGGCGCGGCGTGGTCAACGTGGTCAACGGAGGACAGCCATCGGAAGAGGACTTTAGGCGGTGAGGCTGACAGCTGGACCCACCAGCTACATCTTCGAACACAAGGAAGTGCCTCCTTATTACTCACAAAATAAAAATGATTCCTTCCCCTGATAGCTGGGACCGAGGAGCTATATCTTCGCATGCAAGGAAGTGTGTCCTTATCCTCCCTGACCGCTGGGAACAACCCAGTCAGAGCGTACATAGTGTTATCTATCTGGTCGTGAATGTTTACGTACATACTAGTCGATCAGTCGCTCTGCAAGTATGAACCATGGCCGAGTAAGTAGCGGCATGTGTCGTTGTAGAGCACCTGACATAGCAGTTCACGCAGTCCTGTCTAAGTCTTGTACACGTACGTATGGCCATAGGGCAAAAAATATGGCCACGTACGTACATACGGGCGGGGTCTCGAGCGCGTACTCGCGCATATATATACGGACGGCCAGGGCTTGTGTACATGGAGAGGCAACGGGCGGCAGCAACGGCATCCTATTCATCAGGGAGCGAACTTGCTGGGTCGAAACAGAGAAACAACGTCATGTTCATCGGGAGGCAACCGAGTAGGTCGGAATGCGTTGTGTTCATTGGGAGTCAACCGGCTTGGACGGAACAGCCGATCGAAACAAGGCCTGGTGTACCACAAAACAGAGGAAACGGCCTTGTGTTCGACCGGCCACAGTCGAAATGGGATCCTGTTCATTGGGAGGGTCTGGCATACCACAAAACAGAGGAGAAGAATTCTACTGGACCTCCTACGGATGAAACGGGGTCCTGTTGATTGGGAGGGGTGTGGCGTACCACAAAACGGAGGAAACAGACTTGTGTTGGAGTGCTACAGTCAAAACGGGGGTCCTGTTCATTGGGAGGGGTGTGGTGTATCGCAAAACAGGACTCCACGGGATACTGTTCATCTCCACCGTCGACCGCCTCCAGCCTCCCCGGGAAACTGTTCATCCACCGTCGACCTCGTCCAGCCTCCACCTGCGACTGTTCATCCACGGGCTCTTGTTCATCAAGCCTCCACTGCTCCTCCACCGGATACTGTTCAACCAACCCTATCCACAGGGTCCTCTTCAACCACCCCTCCACGGGCTACTGTTCATCCAGCCCTCCACTGGCTATTGTTCAACCAGCACTCCACGGGGTCCTATTCATTCAGCCCTCCATAGGGTCCTATTCATACATCCCTCCACGGGGTTCTATTCATCCATCCCCTACTGGCTCGATTGATCGGGGTACTGTTCA
>NC_041392.1:205785672-205841797 GCF_002162155.2 Triticum dicoccoides
CTGTTCATCCACCCCCCAACAACGCTCGCTGTTCATCAATGGAAGGAGGCAGTAGGGTTCGATCAGCTTCAGTTAGCAGGAGTAGTGAAGGAATCGCTTGATCGGGTTCAGTTAACAGCCAGATCGATCGATCGCTCGGGTTCAGTAGGCGAACGCCTCACTTGGGTTCAGTTAGAGCCCAACGCCTTGCACCCACGCGCGTACATGTACGAGACAAACGCGCATCGCTCGACCCCCGACCACCCACCGTAACCGGGAACTCCCCGATATTTTCCTCGCCCTCGCTTCTACCATGGTTTTTCCCGTCATGGATGGCCCAAAGAATGTCATGCAGCTGCGTCTTTGGCCCGCCCAGGATGGAAGACCATTTTCTATCATGATTTTTTGTCATAGAAGTAGGAGCCCACCACATCTATGATGATACTTGGTTTTGTCACAATTATTGTCATAGAAATGTCATAGGCATGACAGAAAAAAAATTGGCCCAAAATGTCACGGATGTGTCTTTTTTTGTAGTGCCTCCACCCCTTCTCTATTCAAGAGAGAGCCATCAGAACCTGCCTACACTTCCACTACTAATTTTCTGAGAGAGAACCACCTACACATGTGTTGAGACCAAGACATTCCAATCCAACCACAAGAATCTTGGTTCTAGCCATCCCCAAGTTGATTTCCACTCAAATCATCTTTCCACCATAGCCAAATTTGTGTGAGAGAGTTGAGTGTTGGGGAGAATATCATTTGAAGCACAAGAGAAAGGAGTTCATCGTCAACACACCATCTATTACCTTTTGGAGAGTGGTGTCTCCTAGATTGGTTAGGTGTCACTTGGGAGCCTCAGACAAGATTGTGGAGTTGAACCAAGGAGTTTGTAAGGGCAAGGATATCGCCTACTTCGTGAAGATCTACCCGAGTGAGGCAAGTCCTTCGTGGGTGATGTCCATGGTGGGATACACTAGGTTGCTTATTCATGGACCCTTCGTGGGTGGAGGCCTCCGTGGAGTTGCGTAGCCGTTACCCTTCGTGGGTTGAAGTCTCCATCAACTTGGACGTACGATAGCACCACCTATCGGAACCACGCCAAAACTCTATGTGTCTACATTACGTTTGCCTTATCCAAACCCTTCCCTTTACCTTCATATGTAATGTTTTACTTTCCGCTGCTACACTCTTAGAATTGCATGTGTAGGTTGATTGCATGACTTGTACTAAGTTGCTAAAATCTGCCAAGACATAAAATTGGGAAAAGGCTAGATTTTTATTTGGTCAAGTAGTTTAATCACCCCCCTCTCGACCTAGTTTCGATTCTACAACCGATCTCCCAGTCGGGTTGCCTAGGTCCATGCCGTTCGGGCAGATCAGACTACTCGCATCACCCCGAGAAGCACCCACAGCAAGCCACCAGGCGCGCGGTCCATCCCTCATGGGCGTACTGGCTAGGACGGCCGAGCATAAGGGCTCGCCTGCGAGAGCACCTAATGCTGCCCAATGACGTTGGCCCTGGACAATCCACCGGTCATGGACTTGACAGGTCACCCAAGAGTGATATCCGGGCAGTTCATATGATCCGGAGCACTCCCAAATGGCTCCCGTGGCAAAGCACTACATGACAGACTGCTAGGAGGCTCTCTCCGCATGTGAGCAGCACACGGAGGCGGCTACTCCACCTTCCATTATACGAGAAGTGACTTAGATGTATTATTTCAATACCCTAAGGTGAGAGTCATAACACGAGAAGTTTTCTAAGTGAAGCACTTAGATTCTTCACAGGACACAAAGTCATGAAATTTTAAGGAATGATGAGCGGAGGGAGGTGGTCGAAGGGAGATTCCTCGTCATCAAAATCCTTCAAATGTCCATGAAACCATCTGATACAAACAGGAAGCAATGTTCAGAGTCATGCCACTTTGAATCTTTTTGAACCTTATGCCACTTCGAATGTTTCTGCTACATTGCAAACTCTCCCAAGTTGAACTCCCTGAATTGGTAATATCACCTAGTTTTCTTAACCCATTTACTACTCCCAAATCTTAACTCATAAGAAATTGAACTTTAGCTACTCATAAGGTACTACAATAAATGTTTACTAATGTTATTTCGTCTATTCCATCGGCTCTTTATCTTTTTGTGCAGTAGTTATCTTATTTCTCTAAATATAAATAAAAATAAATGAAAATTTATTTCGTTCCTCGCATTCCCTATTTAGGGCTACCAGGAACCTCTTTAAAAGCATCCACTTGGCCTATACGTAGCACATAGATCTCGAATCAACTTATAGATAGTAAACTAGCAAAGGTCTTTCGTTGAAGCTCGCATAAAATTCATGGCAACCGGCTCCCATGGATCATGGCGGTCCAACGAGACACCAATGATACCAAGCCCAGTATACACTTGCTCCTTCTGCCCTAGGACCTTCACAAACCTCCAAGCTCGTGGTGGACATATGACGAAACATCGTCAAGAGGTCCTAGAGAATAGGAGGAAGCATGAAGAATACATGACCAAAAAGGCCAAGGAGTTCTCGATGGAGCCACTATCACCAAACACGACTTATTGGAGAAGGTATCGCAAGGGTAAGGAGAAGCCTGAAGAGATTATATTTTTTCCAATACAAATGTCCAGGGAGTTATCTGAAGATGATGGTGGATCAAGCAATGTCCCCATGCCATATGGGAGTGTGGCAACTAATACCTCTATGATGTTGACCGTGGAAGAGAAGGAGATAGGAGATGAAGAGGAGAACCTGAACATTGATCTTACCTTGAAGTTGTGATTTGATTCGTCACTATGAGTTTGCTGGTATCGGGCGAGGCTCTATGTTCCATTTCACTCTTTGCTGGAAGAATTTGATTTATTAGTTAGTTTGAACAATCTATTTTGTTCTTAAAGCATTTTTGTTATCAACAAGTTTGATTTAGTTATGTAAAACACACCATATCATGTTATCATTTTTATCGTTGTACGAAATACTTCTTATCAACATTCATAGTTTGGCGAATAAATTCATATAATGGTGAGTCTGTTCGCAACATTAAATGTATCACAAATATCTTGCATAGCATTTCAGATTTTTGTTTGATATCTTGAACCAATCATAAAAGAATGAGTAAGTTTGTTGTAATAAATCTAGGCCTAGATGGAATCGACTAAATGGATGGGAAACTAATCAAACCTTGCATCATATAGTCACTAATGCAATAATTACCTAGTTAAATACAAAATTATCTCCATTAAAAAATGCATAATTACTCTCTTCAAATTCGAGCAATGATTGCCATTTGCATCCTTTCGGTGTTTCAAACATCATCAAATACTTTCAAACACCACCAAATCCTTTCAGTGATACATACATATATATAATAGCCATTCTATTAATATTCATAAAATATTATTCGGTTAACGTCTTTGAACTGTCCCTGCTCCAGTAGCTAAACTGCATACGACCAAATGTCTAGGTCAAGCATTTTTTTTCTAAACAAGGCGTGTAATATACCATTAAAAATTTGAGCACAAGAAGATAAATTCTCATATACATCATTCTTGCAAATTGGTCATAGTTGAAAAGCAGTCTAAAAAGATGATTTTTTTCCATATTAAAAACCTGAAATGAAATTTTGATCGCATTTTCAAACCACTTATTGGTATGACACAAATGATGTGGTGCTGGAAATCTGCTACAAACATGCCCCTTTAGAAACATTTCTCCAGTTCGATACAGTTTAAAGATATTTGAAAAGTGGTGGATTTTTTTACCAAAAATACAAGACATATTTTGCTCTAACTTTGAAACGGCTTGTCAAAATTTAGCAAATAATGTTTCATAAAATACCTATGGAAAATGCAAAAAAAATTGTATATATCCTTTTTTTCAAATTTCTTATAGTTTAAAATAAAATATGAGAATAGGGGAATTCTTTTCAAATGCGGAACCTTTAAAAGTTTCTCAGATGGGGCAAATGATATACTTTGGAAAATATTAAAAATGCTAAAGCTTTTATGTTACGTATTTTGTCAGATTCATAATTGCTAAATTCAAATTTTGAATATGGAAACATGGATCGTGTTGTTTCTCCGTCCCCTAACAGAATAGATGAGTAGAAGAGTATGTGGGCTTGAACTGACGGATTTTAATAGTCTGAACTTCACTCTATTATTAGATTCTATTTTTTCTCGTAACTTTTCAAACATCTATCATAACTAAGAGATGATATACAATTAGACAACTGTTGAAAAGGGCCAACCTTTTCATGTGAAACATTTCACCAAATTCACCAGGTTTATAAGAAGTTTTGAATATGGTAAAATTCATTAGTAACCTTTTGTTTTTTTGAACCTCCCAATTCAGAGGGGGCATCTATTTCACATTGAAAGTGCAAGTTTTGGTAATTCATAACAACATATAACTCATTGAACTAATATCCATTCAAGTTTAATATTGCAGAAAGTTCAATGAATGGCATGGCATGGACTAGAGACGTGGACTCCTCAAAGTGCTGAGGACACACATTGGCAAAAGCTCAAGACTCTTCATTTCTATTTTAGTGATCCAAGATCACATTGAGTCCATAGAAAAACCAATAGTATTAAAAGGGGATGAGGTGTTTCTTAATGGTCTACTTGCTCAAAATGCTCAGTGATATTACTCCAAATCCCTGAACCACTTTCTCATCCCAAATATGTCCAAAACTCAAATTCAAACTTGGCCCCACCAAATTATCCTATCCATAGCTACTGAGTTCATATGACATAGCCACTACCAGAAACCCTAATAGTTTAGTCGCACCGATACGGATCTCAGTCTCACCGAGATGGCCTTGCAAACTCTTTGTTGCTTGTTGCAATTATTTCGGTCTCACCGAAATGTGCAATCGGTCTCACCGAGTTTGCTTGACATCTTCTCTGTTGTCCTATTGCCTCACTTTAGTCTCACCAAGTTGATGCAATCGGTCCCACTGAGTTGATGTTTGCCCTAAGCCCTAGCACATCGGTCCCACTGAGTTGTTCCAGTTGGTCCCACCAAGATTCCTAACGTTCACATTTTGAACTGAATCGGTCTCACCGAGTTCTTCTATTCAGTCTGACCGAGTTGGGTCAAATGTGTGTAACGGTTGGATTTTGTGTGGAGGCTATATATACCCCTCCACCCCCTTCTCCATATGTGACAGAGCCATCAGAACATGCCTACACTTCCAGCATACATTTTCTGACAGAGAACCACCTACTCATGTGTTCAGATCAAGATATTCCAATCCTACCACAAGAATCTTGATTTCTAGCCTTCCCCAAGTGTTGGGGTACACAAATAGGGGTGTATGTTTCCCCTGACATGTGCATGGACGACGGGCCTCCGGTCCAACAAGATGGCAACATCCAAGACAAAGGCCAAGCCAGAGAAATAGCCCTTTCAGAAATCAAATGGTGGATCAAGAAGACCAAGACCAACTAAAGGAGCAATATACCACCAAGGAAGAACCTCCCTTGCTGGGTAGGCAAGCCTGGCAGGGTCGTGGTTGCCCCGAAGACAAGTCTCAAGACTGCCTCGGAAAGCTTGCCGGGGACGCTGAGGGCAGATTACCCCGCCAAGGCTCCACCGCTCCACCTCACAACAACGCAAGTCACTGATGGATGCGGTGTCGAGCCCCCAAGTGACTAAGTGGCTGTTATTTGGCACGTGGCAGCCACGTCCGAAGGAAATAACCTCCAAATGACACCCATCCATGGACGTGTCATGCAGGCAGGCAAGAAGGTGGCCGAATGGTACGGCAAGGCTTGCCGGGCTACACTATGATGTGACACTAAGCGATGCATTTAATGCACCTTATCCTGTCCGCGGAGTTAGGTATGATAGCACCGTTTGCTATCTAATCAGTACACAATGACTAATTTGCCATTATGGTGACCCCTTGACCTACAAAAGGAGGGCTGTGGCAACCTTAGAAAGGATTCAGACCCTTGTACACTCATACGCACGTACCTGCTCTCGCCCCGAGGCAACCTTGCTGGGCTAGGGCGACGCGTCTCCACCATGGTCCTCTCATCAATTCACCAAAGCAGGAGTAGGGCTTTATGCCTCATGGCGGCCTAAACTGAGTAAAAACTACCTGTGTGATCGTCGTCGTGCTGCTCCACGCCCTCCGCTCTCTGTGCAATGTGCTCTTCCCCCCTGCTGAACCACAAGGGGCCGATGGTCCCATAGGTGGTCGTGTTTTCCCACGACATCTTTGGCATGCTACGTAGGGGGAGCGCTTGCGCAAACCCGAGAGCATAAGTAGCGCATCATTTTCATCATCGTTCTCTCCAATGACGACTTCATCATCCATGACGCCTAAGAAAAGGCGGGGAATTGTGGAACGGGAGGGAAGCGATATCGCTCCCCCGCCCACCCTGTCCAATCTCCATTGTGTCTCCCGCCACGGCTGCAGCGGCGGCGGGAACCAGGAATGATGGCGGCATGACAATCCCAAATGGTTTAGGCAGCATGGTCGCCATGCAAGCCTCGTTCAGGAAAAGGAGCAAGGTGTATTGTACAAGGTTTCTCTCTCTTCGACTCTCACTTGTCAACGATCGAGCTACTCTGGGTTTAGCATCATCAATGTCGATGAGCCCGCGCGATACTCGGTCCAGCATTTACCGTGCTTAGAGAAATCTTGTGTAGAGTGCTGGTGCGAATCCATTGATTGATGCTCTGGCAAGGCCGTCCACATTGGCATGATTTTTATGCCAGCTGTCGTCAGATTATTTAAAAAAATGTAAACAGGAGGATAGGGAATCAGACCGTGCCTTACATCGCGACCTACTAATATGTCTCCATCGTATTTATAATGTTTTATTGTTCCATGCCAATATTATTCAACTTTCATATACTTTTGGCAACTCTTTATACTATTTTTGGGACTAACATATTGATCCAGTGCCCAGTGCCAGTTCTTGTTTGTTGCATGGTTTATGTTTCGCAGAAACCCCTTATCAAACGGAATCCAAACGGGATAAAAACGGACGGAGAATATTTTTGGAATATTTGGAGAATTTTGGAAGAAAAATGCACGCGAGACGGTGGCTAAGGGAGGCACGAGGCAGGGGGCATGCCCCTGGCCCTCATGGGCTCCCCGTAAGGCGATTGATGCCCTTCTTCGGATGCAAGAAAGCTAATTTTTGGAGAGAGAAAAATCACGGCGAATTTTTCAGTCCAATTGGAGTTATGGATCTCAATATATATACGAAACGGTGAAAGGGCAGAAGAAGGGAACACAGAAACAGAGAGAGGCAGAGAGACAGATACAATCTCGAAGGGGCTCTCGCCCCTCCCACGCCATGGAGACCAAGGACCAGAGGGGAAACCCTTCTCCCATCTAGGGAGGAGGTCAAGGAAGAATAAGAAGAAGAAGAAGAAGAAGAAGAAGAAGAAGAAGGAGGAGGAGGAGGAGGAGGGGGGGGGCTCTGTCCCCCTCACTTCCGATGGCGCCAGTGTGCCATCGGGGGCCATCATCATCACCGCAATCTTCACCGACAACTTCACCGCCATCATCACCAACTCTTCCCCCCTCTATGCAGCGGTGTAACCCCTCTTTTACCCGCTGTAATCTCTACTTAAACATGGTGCTCAACGCTATATATTATTTCCCAATGATGTATGGCTACCCTATGATGTTTGAGTAGATCTGTTTTGTCCAATGGGTTAATTGATGATTGTGATTCGTTTGATTTGCATGTTTTATTATTGGTGCTGTCCTATGGTGCTCTCCGTGTCACGCAAGCGTGAGGGATTCCCGCTATAGGGTTTGCAATATGTTTATGATTTGCTTATGGTGGGTGGCGTGAGTGACAAAAGCACAGACCCGAGTAAGTAGGTTGTTTGCGTATGGGATAAAGAGGACTTGATACTTTAATGCTATGGTTGTGTTTTACCTTAATGATATTTAGTAGTTGCGAATGCTTCTAGAGTTCCAATCATAAGTGCATATGATCCAAGTAGAGAAAGCAAGTTAGCTTATGCCTCTCCCTCATATAAAATTGCAATAATGATTACCGGTCTAGTTATCGATTGCCTAGGGACAAATAACTTTCTCGTAAGAAAAAGCTCTCTACTAAAACTAACTTAGTTGTGTCTTTATCTAAACAGCCCCTACTTTTTATTTACGCACTCTTCATTATCTTGCAAACCTATCCAACAACTCCTACAAAGTACTTCTAGTTTCATACTTGTCCTAGGTAAAGCGAACGTCAAGCATGTGTAGAGTTGTATCGATGGTCGATAGAACTTGAGGGAATATTTGTTCTACCTTTAGCTCCTCGTTGGGTTCGACACTCTTACTTATCGAAAGAAGCTACAATTGATCCCCTATACTTTTGTTTTATCAAGACCTTTTTCTGGCGCCATTGCCGGGGAGCAATAGCGTGGGGTGAATATTCTCGTGTGTGCTTGTTTGCTTTATCACTAAGTAATTTTTATTTGCTGTTCTTAGTTGTTCTTTATCTTTAGTTATGGATATGGAACACGAAATACCAAAAAATAGGTGTATCTGCTACTCATGGAGATGGGGAACCTCCTAAAACCCTCGATGCTCATTATGTGAAAGATATTATGTACTACTTTGATAATCCTGAGAAAACCCCATTCAATTATGTTATGGGAGACACGTTGGATCAATGTGAATACTTTAGGGATTATCGCTTGACTCAAAAGGGGAAACTATTATGGGATCAAATTCATATGTTGCATTGGTATGCTCGGCAACTTTGCTTGAGATATGATTATACTTGTTGCTCTAGGATGAAGGCTCCACACCTTCCCTTTTCATGCAAATTTAATGACGATAAAACCTTGGCTTCCTATGCTAATGGTATATATGATTGCTATGATGTGGAACAAATAGAATAATTTGTTGCTTTTATGGGTGCTTATGAAATTGAATCTTTGTTTAAAGAGTGTGAAAATTTTGATGATTCAGTTTATAGACCTGAAAATTTAGCTATCCTTAAACATTGCTATGAGAATTATGAATTCAATGCCGATATTGATGCATTTATTGAGAAAGTCTCCACTGTCCAAGAAGAGACTAATATTTTGCAGGAATCTATGGAAGAAGACATTGATGAAACTATGAGCTCATTGGATGAAAAAGATGATCAGGAGAACGAAGAACAAAAGGAGGAAGAGAGGATTAGCTACCCGTGCCCACCTTCTAGTGAGAGTAACTCTTCAACTCATACATTGTTTAATTTCCCTTCGTGCTTACCGAAGGATGATTGCTATGATGACTGTTATGATACCGTTGATTCTATTAAAATATCCCTTTTTGATGATGCTTGCTATGCTTGTGGACAAGATGCCAATATAAATTATGCCCATGGAGATGAACTTTCTATAGTTCCTTATGTTAAACATGAAATTGTTGCTATTGCACCCACGCACGATAGTCCTATTATCTTTTTGAATTCTCCTGACTACACTATATCGGAGAAGTTTACCCTTATTAAGGATCATATTGATGGGTTGCTTTTTACTATTACACATGATGATTTTGATGAATATAATATGCATGTGCTTGCTTCTCCTGTTTGCAATTATTATGAGAGAGGAACTATATCACCACCTCTCTATGTTCCCAATACGATAAAATTGCAAGAAACTGTTTATACTATGCATTGGCCTTTACTATGTGTGCATAAATTGTACTTTTATGACATGCCGATGCATAGGAAGAGAGTTAGACTTATTTGTTGCATGATATATGTTACTTTGTGCTCACTACTAAATTACAAATCATTGTTGATTCAAATTGGCTTTGATATGCCTTGGGATCCGGGTGGATCCATTACTTGAGCACTATATGCCTAGCTTAATGGCTTTAAAGAAAGCGCTACCAGGGAGACAACCCGGATGTTTTAGAGAGTCATTTATTTCTGTTGAGGTCTTTTATATAGTTTAAAAACAAAAAAATAAAGAGGGGAACCTAAAACTTTTTCAAAAAAGAAAAGTGAAAGTGAGATAGACGAGAATTGTGAAAGTGGGGGACGTCCTTGAACTTTGTTCATGCCCATGGAAACTTTGTGAATCTTAATTACAGAAAATTTTCAACAAAAATAATTATCCCCTTGTACAATTCCATTGTATCATAAAAATAATGTGCCAAGGTTTGCCTTTAGGATGTTTACTTTGCTTGTTGGTTTGTGCGGTGCAGGACAGAAACTTTGGCTGTAGCGCGTGATTTTTCCTTTTTTATTGGAAAGTCAAATGTTTCTGATTCTTTTTGCACTGTATTTATATACAAATATTTTTATTTTTCCTAATTTTGTTACAATTTTTGGAGTACCAGAGGTATGGTGAATGTTCAGATTATTGTAGACTGTTCTGTTTTAGACAGATTCTGTTTTTGATGCATAGTTTGCTTGTTTTGGTGAAACTATCGAATTATATCAGTGGATTAAGCCATGGAAAAGTTATACTACAGTAGATATAATGCAAAAACAAAATATGAATTGGTTTTCAACAGTACTTAGAGTAGTGATTTGCTTTGTTATACTAACGGATCTTACCGAGTTTTCTGTTGAAGTTTTATGTGGATGAAGTGTTCAATGATCGAGAAGGTCTCGATGTGAGAAGAAGGAAGAGAGGCAAGAGCTCAAGCTTGGGGATGCCCGAGGCACCCCAAGTAAATATTCAAGGAGACTCAAGCGTCTAAGCTTGGGGATACCCCGAAAGGTAACCCTTTCTTCAACAAATGTCGGTATGTTTCCGGATTCATTTCATTCATGTGATATGTGTAAATCTTGGAGCGTCTTTTGCATTTAGTTTTCATTTTTTTCTTTTATGCAACATGCTGGTATGAGATAGTCCTTGGTTGACTTATAGAATTCTCATTGCACTTCATTTATATCTTTTGAGTATGGCTTTATAGAATGCTTCATGTGCTTCACTTATATCATTTGAAGTTTGGATTGCCTGTTTCTCTTTACATAGAAAACCGCCATTTGTAGAATGCTCTTTTGCTTCACTCACATTCGTTAGAGCGTGGGCATATCTTTTGTAGAAAGAGTTGAACTCTCGTGCTTCACTTATATCTGTTTAGAGAGATGACAGGAACTGGTCATTCACATGGTTAGTCATAAAATCCTACATAAAACTTGTAGATCACTGAATATGATATGTTTGATTCCTTGCAATTGTTTTGCGATATAAAGATGGTGATATTAGAGTCATGCTAGTGGGTAGTTGTGGATTGTAGAAATACTTGTGTTGAGGTTTGTGATTCTCGTAGCATGCACGTATGGTGAACCGTTATGTAACGAAGTCGGAGCATGAGGTATTTATTGATTGTCTTCCTTATGAGTGGCGGTCGGGGACGAGCGATGGTCTTTTCCTACCAATCTATCCCCCTAGGGGCATGCGTAGTAGTACTTTGCTTCGAGGGCTGATAAACTGTTGCAATAAGTATGTGAGTTCTTTCTGACTAATGTTGAGTCCATGGATTATACGCACTCTCACCCTTCCATCACTGCTAGCCTCTTCGGTACCGTGCATTGCCCTTTCTCACCTCGAGAGTTGGTCAATCTTCGCCGGTGCATCCAAAACCCGTGATATGATACACTTTGTCACACATAAGCCTCCTTATATCTTCCTCAAAACAGCCACCATACCTACCTATTATGGCATTTCCATAGCCATTCCGAGATATATTGCCATGCAACTTCCATCATCATCATATACATGACTTGAGCATTCATTGTCATATTGCTTTGCATGATCTTAAGATAGCTAGCATGATGTTTTCATGGCTTGTCCCTTTTTTTATGTCATTGCTACGCTAGATCATTGCACATCCTAGTACACTGTCGGACGCATTCATATATAGTCATATCTTTATTCTAGTATCGAGTTGTAATATTGAGTTGTAAGTAAATAAAAGTGTGATGATAATCATTATTAGAGCATTGCCCCATCAAAAAAAAGAGGCCAAAGAAGCCTAAATAAAAAAAGGGGGCCAAAGAAGCCCGCAAAAAAAGAAAAAAAGAGAAAATAAAAAGGGGCAATGTTACTATCCTTTTACCACACTTGTGCTTCAAAGTAGCACCATGTTCTTCATATAGAGAGTCTCTTGAGTTATCACTTTCATATACTAGTGGGAATTTTCATTATAGAACTTGGCTTGTATATTCCGATGATGGGCTTCCTCAAATGCCCGAGGTCTTCATGAGCAAGCAAGTTGGATGCACACCCACTTAGTTTCAGTTGAGCTTTCATACACTTATAGCTCTAGTGCATCCGTTGCATGGCAATCCCTACTCCTCACATTGACATCAATTGATGGGCATCTCCATAGCCTGTTGATTAGCCGCGTCGATGTGAGACTTTCTCCCTTTTTGTCTTCTCCACACAACCTCCACCATAATATTCTATTCCACCTATAGTGCTATGTCCATGCCTCACTCTCATGTATTGCGTGAGGGTTGAAAAAGTTGAAGCGCGTTAAAAAGTATGAACCAATTGCTCGGCTTGTCATCAGGGTTGTGCATGATGTGAATATTTTGTGTGGTGAAGATGGAGCATAGCTAGACTATATGATTTTGTAGGGATAAATTTCTTTGGCCATGTTATTTTGAAAAGACATGATTGCTTTATTAGTAGGCTTGAAGTATTATTGTTTTTATGTCAAATGATAGACTGTTGCTTTGAATCACTCATATCTTAATATTCATTCGATTATTAGATACATGATCAAGATTATGCTAGGTAGCATTCCACATCAAAAATTATCTTTTTTATCATTTACCTACTCGAGGACGAGCAAGAATTAAGCTTGGGGATGCTGATACGTCTCCATCGTATCTATAATTTTTGATTGTTCCATGCCAATATTATTCAACTTCCATATTCTTTTGGCAACTTTTTATACTATTTTTGGGACTAAGATATTGATCCAGTGCCCAGTGCTAGTTCCTATTTGTTGCATGTTTTATGTTTCGCAGAAACCCCATATCAAACGGAATCCAAACGGGATAAAAACGGACGGAGAATATTTTTGGAATATTTGGAGAATTCTAGAAGAAAAATCCACACGAGACGGTGCCCGAGGGAGGCACGAGGCAGGGGGCGCTTCCCCTGGGCGCGCCCCTGACCCTCGTGGGCTCCCGTAAGGCGGTTGATGCCCTTCTTTGAACGCAAGAAAGCTAATTTTTGGAGAGAAAAAATCACGGCGAAGATTTCAGTCCAATCGGAGTTATGGATCTCCATATATAAATGAAACGGTGGAAGGGCAGAAGAAGGGAACATAGAAACAAAGAGAGACAGAGAGACATATCCAATCTCGGAGGGCCTCTAGCCCCTCCCACGCCATGGAGACCAAGGACCAGAGGGGAAACCCTTCTCCCATCTAGGGAGGAGGTCAAGGAAGAAGAATAAGGAGGGGGCTCTCTCCCCCTCGCTTCCGGTGGCGCTGGAGTGCCACCGGGGGCTATCATCATCACCACAATCTTCACCAACAACTTCACCGCCGTCATCACCAACTCTTCCCCCCTCTATGCAGCAGTGTAACCCCTCTTTTACCCACTGTGATCTCTACTTAAACATGGTGCTCAACGCTATATATTATTTCCCAATGATGTATGGCTATCCTATGATGTTTGAGTAAATCTATTTTGTCCAATGGGTTAATTGATGATCGTGATTGGTTTGAGTTGCATGTTTTATTATTGGTGCTGTCCTATGGTGCTCTCCGTGTCGCGCAAGCGTGAGGGATTCCTGCTTTAGGGTTTGCAATATGTTCATGATTTGCTTATGGTGGGTGGCGTGAGTGACAGAAGCACAGATCCGAGTAAGTAGGTTGTTTGTGTATGGGATAAAGAGGACTTGCTACTTTAAAGCTATGGTTGGGTTTTACCTTAATGATCTTTAGTAGTTGCGGATGCTTGCTAGAGTTCCAATCATAAGTGCATATGATCCAAGTAGAGAAAGTATGTTAGCTTATGCCTCTCCCTCATATAAAATTGCAATAATGATTACCGGTATAGTTATCGATTGCCTAGGGACAAATAACTTTCTCGTAACAAAAATCTCTCTACTAAAACTAACTTAGTTGTGACTTTATCTAAATACCCCCTACTTTTTATTTACGCTCTTTATTATCTTGCAAACCTATCCAATAACTCCTACAAAGTACTTCTAGTTTCATACTTGTTCTAGGTAAAGCGAGCGTCAAGCGTGCATAGAGTTGTATCGGTGGTCGATAGAACTTGAGGGAATATTTGTTCTACCTTTAGCTCCTCGTTGGGTTCGACACTCTTACTTATCGAAAGAGGCTACAATTGATCCCCTATACTTGTGGATTATCACCTACCGCCCACTAGATATGTATGATTCCTCCTGGCACCCGCCGGGAGCCGGAAAGCAACATGCATGGCGCCATACTTCCCGAAGCATGCGAACCCGACGAGCGGACGCACCTGAAGGGAGTGGAAGGAATTGAGGATGAAAGCTAAGTCCACGCAATCTTACTCCATTATAGACCTAGAATTTGCATTTTCTTATCCCTTGGATACCCAAGGTGTTCGTATGAGGAAAACTTTTGTGTGATGGCACCTTACTAGTCTTTGTGTCCGCCCTCGCTCTGTTCTGAGCCCTGCTCACATAATGGGTGGCCGCGTCGAAAACTACCAAGGAAAACTTGTCAGGACACATCCTCACCAGAATGAACGCTAAGGGCCCGACCCTTACAACAATTGTAGCAGTGTGATAGCGGTAGGCACCAACAAATACGCAAGGAGACTAGCAATACGGATGCCCAGGGTGAACACAAGAGGGATAAACATGCAGTTGAAATAAAGTAAAGACATCAGTTCCACACAAGCATAAGCAGTACAATGTCTAAACACAGGACATGCATTATGTTTTATTATAGGACATCCAAAGCAACAAGAAACATTCAAGGTCATGCCAGGCGGGGTCGCGAGGCCCTGGGGACAGCAAGGACCTTGTCAGTGAAAGTAGTGGTCCTCGGCAGTGGAAATGTTCCTTCCCTCCAGTGGGTTCCTGAAGCCATCAGCGAGGTCGAGGTCTGGGTGGCGGTAGGCGATGTTACTCAGGACCATGAAGAGGGCGTTGCAGGAAAGCTTTCGTGATTCACTTGCAAAACGATCAGCCCTTCCTCCTTCATGGATCTTTAGATTTTCGATTAACTCATTGAAGGAGAGCCCCAACTTGACGCTGGGGACCTCATGCCTGTTGGCCGAGAAGACTGGCCCCTCCATGCCCATCGTTGTAGTTTGGGCAGTAAGGCGCTCGGCGATATCAATCAAGCTTTTGATCCAAAGGTCGACCTGCCCAGAGTGGTTCACCAGCTTGACCTCTACATCTTTTCTAAGGAGCCTTGCGGTATCCAGGTCCTTCATCCCCTGCTTCTCGTGGACCTCGCCAGACTCGATCGAGCTCTCCAAGGTGCCAACCCTGGCCTTCATGTCTTCAGTGGTGCCATTGGCAGTCTCAAGGTTTTGACTCTTGGAGGAGAGTTACGATTGCACCTCCTCTAGAAGGGTCTCTACTTTCTGCACATCCTCCTTGAGGGTCACAACTTCCTTGGTGCTTCCGGCAAGCTCTTCTATCAGTTTGGCCACCTGTTTTTCGAGATCAGCCTTGGCAGTGGATGCAGTGGCAAGGCCGTTAGCAAGCTTCTTTAGTTGGGCGGCAGAGTCAGCAGTAAGAGCATACATGGCTACCTTGTGCTTGTCCTCCAGCTCCTTGGTGCGCAGCTGGACAAGGGCTTCTAGTTCATCATCCTTGGTGCGGAGGGTGGCCTCGAGGTTTCCCTCCCAGGAAGAGATGCTCTACTCCCTGGTATCCAGAAGCGTCGTGCGCTCCGGCAGGCGGGCCTCCCGGGCAATGATGTCCTCCCTTTCCATGGAGATCGTCTCTTGCTGCGTTATAAGGAACTAGAACTTCTTGTTGTGCCACTCGCACAACTCGCTACCCTTGCCCCTCAGCTTCTGGTCCACCTTGTTGGCGGACTTGCGCAGCTCCTTAAGCAGCTTCTATTTCTGGCTGTGCCAATTCTGCTTCTCCTTAATGCCTGCCGCCATGGACTCCAGGAAAGAAAAGTCCATGGCAATGGCGACGGCGTCATCTGCATCTTCAACCTCCTGGTACAACAACGCCAAGATACGTTGGATCTCTCCATCGAATTCCGTGCTTGTCGACACTAATGAACCAGGGGTTTCGAGCCCAGGCTGCGCAAGCACCAGTGCTAATTGACTCGAAGCTAGCGGCAGGGCCCCGCCAAAGTGCCAAATGAAGGAAGGGGGTCCATAGTTTGGAGGGGGGTTTTCTCTTCAACCAATACCCCCGACCCTGACGCGCTACCGGGGGTTTTCTCTGATTCCTTCGAGAGCTCCTGGGTACCCCCGGCAACATGCTCCTACCCCTCCGTGGCAGCAATCTTGGTGGCTTCCACCACGGCATCCTTCCCTATGCTGGCCACCTCTTCCAGCAGTTCAGGCTCTTCAATCAGAGGGGCTGCAGGCAGAGTCAACAAACAATGATAAGGGTGCAGAATTACTGGCAAGCTAGTGACATCGAGTGAGATGGTAAGAGAAGCAGAACACAAAAGAGCAAATGGATTATCCGGAGATGCCTGCCATGGTGGAGCTTCGGTTTCCCCGGTAATGTCAGTTGCCGGTCCATGGCCATCATCCCTTCCCTCGGTAACAATGGCATCGTCTTGGGCAGACCCCTCCATGGAAACCTTTGCCGGGGACCCATCAACTCGATCGGCGGGCAGAGTGGGCCCCTCTTGGAGGGGCTCGCCCTGAGTGGTCTCCCCTACTCCTTTGGCTGAGGAGATGGGGAGTTCTCCCGCGTCACCTCTTGAGGAAGGAGTCAGTCCTACGATTTCGAGTTGGGAGCTGGGCTGGGGCTTGATGTCAATTCGTTCGTGCTGCTCCCTGTCAAGCCCCCATCCTCTATGGACTTTGGCGGCTCCACGTGCCTGAGCCGCTTGGTTCGATGGATGAGGGTCTCACCTTCCTCCTCCTCCTCCCTAGAGAGGACAGCAAGCAGGATCAGTCAGCAAAACAGGTGAACATATAGAAAATGCAGCAAGGAAAGGAGATGTGTTCTTTCTTATTCTTCATCGATACGCATGGAGCTGAGCTCAACTCCATGGTCATGGAGGGTGTTTTGTTCCTCTTCAGGGTCGGGGGAGCAGAGCTTCCCGGCAACTCCAAGCCCTGCCGAAGTGCAGGGGGCTCTGATGAGGACGAGCTATCCGAGAAGCTCGAGCCTAACTAGGAGCTAGAGTCGACTCCTTGGCTGCCAGTTGCTTGACCGGAGGGGTCTTGGCCCCGGAAAGGCAAGAGGACTGCCGGCGCACCGTGTCTGTCTTGCTACCCTAGGAGGTAGTCTTCTTTACCTTCTTGGCGGCCGTCTCAGGATCGGGGACCGCTGCTCCCCGGCTGGCCACCCGCCTGCAAGGGCGCTGGTCCAAGATTGGCTAGGGGACTTGAGGGCCTGCCGAAAGCCACTCCTCCCCAGCCTGCTCCGCTTCATCAGCTCCGTCCTCTTCCCAGGCTCTGTTGCTGCGGTGTATAAAGCCTCAATCTCGGTAGGATCATCCTCGACGGGGTCGTCCCTGGCAGGCTCGCCCTCGACGTGATTATCCCCGACAGCCTCCTCTATGGCATGCGCCTCGCCTCTGCCATGACAAGAGCCTTCGTCCTCAGCCTCCTCCTCCTCCTCCGCTTTCCCGATATTCCCCTTTGCAGCGGCCCAGAGTGCCTTGTCCTCCTCGATCCGCCTCTTGATGAACACCTCCTCCACCATGGAGGTGCGCTTGTACATATTGATCTCCACCCTGGTAGACCTTTCTACTAGGCTGGAGGACCACGCAAGCTCTTCGTTAAGCTTAGGTAACTGCCAGTCACCCGAAACTCCATGAGCGTTGCAATCAGGCATCCATTTCAGAATTTGGTTCCAGGCGGAATTGATGTTCAGCAGGATGACGCCTGCCGGCAACTTAAACGGCCCAAGGCTGCCGAATAGTTGTTTGCACAGCCAAGTGTGGCCATAGACTGACAGATTGTTGGTCAGGCCAGGGTACAACCTCAACCTTTCTAGAGCATCTCCGTACTGTCAAGAAAACATGTCCCTCTTCTGCAGTGGCATGATGCGACGTCGGAGGAAGTCGGCCTCCACATGCCTAATGGTTAGCCCGGCATCCTTTAGCTGGATAATCCTGTTTATTGCCGAGCGGAGCCTATCGTCGGTAAGGCCAAATTCCCTCCATTCGTTGCCTCGCACAATGCACTATATCCACGCCTGGCAAAATTCCGGGGCCTCTTTGTCCTTGATCCAGCACCAGTCTGCCCTCCACTTCTCCCATCTGCCACGCTGCTGCCTGGTGACGTAATCCCAATTTTCCCTAGCCACCCGAGGAATCTAGCTTATGTTCCCGAAACAGTGGGCTTTGTTCTCCACCCGTGGAACGAAATAATGCTTGAAAAGCTCTACATTGGGGGCGACTCCAAAAAAATTCTTGCACAAATGGGTGAAAACCTCCATGCACGCCATTGCATTCGTCGTGAAGTCCAGGAGGTGGAATCCATAGATCATCATCATCGCTTCAAAGAAATCCGAAAAGGGGGACAGAGGCCGCAGATGAAGTACATGCAAAAGAATCGATACGAATTAAGCGAATCCTTTTTCCCCTCACCTAGAACCTTGGGTGCACCATGCCCCTTTGGGACATCCCTCCCCCACAGATATCCATACCTCACTTTCAGTATGTCGCCATCCAGATTCGGCGGGAAGAAGACCACGTCTCCCCTTCGCTTCTTGTCCAGCACTACAAAAAAAGACACATCCATGACATTTTGGGCCGAATGAATTTTTTTGTCATACTTATGACAGTTCTATGAAAATAATTGTGACAAAACCCGGTATCATCGCAGATGTGGTGGGCTCCTACTTCTATGAAAAAAATCATGACAAAAAATGGGCTTTTCATCCTGGGCGGGCCGAACACGCAGCTACGTGACATTCTTTGGGCCGTCCATGATGGAGAAAACCATGGTAGAAGCGAGGGCGAGGAAAATATCGGGGAGTTCCCGGTTACGGTGGGTGGTCGGGGCCGAGCGATGCTTGTTTCTCTCATACGTATGTACGCGCGTGTGTGCGAGGCGTTGGGCTCTAACTGAAGCCGAGCAATTGCACTGCAGGCTACGCGTTACTGAACCCGAGCGATCGATCGATCCCTTGTTGTTAACTGAAGCCGAGTGATTCCTTCGCTACTACTGCTAACTGAAGCCGATCGATACTACCTCTGGATGAACAGTGAGCGTTGTTGGGGGGTTTGGATGAACAGTTCCCGGTGGGGGTTGGATGAACAAGAACCCGTGGTAGTAGAGGCCGTTGCCGCTGGATGAACAGTACCCCGATCGATCGAGCCGGTGGATGAACAGGACCCCGTGGAGGGCTGGATGAATAGGACCCTATGGAGGGCTGGTTGAACTATAGCCGATGGAGGGCTGGTTGAACAGTAGCCGGTGGAGGGTTGGATGAACAGTAGCCGGTGGAGGGTTGGATGAATAGTAGCCCGTGGATGAACAGTCGTAGGTGGAGGCTGGAGGAGGTCGACGGTGGGTGAACGGTAGCCCGTGGATGCTGGAGGAGGTCGATGGTGGAGATGAACAGTATCCTGTGGAGTCCCGTTTTGCGGTACGCCACACCCCTCCCGATGAACAGGACCCCCGTTTCGATAGTAGCGCTCCAACACAAGTCTGTTTCCTCTGTTTTGTGGTACCCCACACCCCTCCCGGTCAACAGGATCCTGTTTCGACCATAGGAGGTTTGTTTCCTCCATTTTGCGGTATGCCAGACCCCTCCCGATGAACAGGATCCAGTTTCCATCGTGGCCGGTTGAACACAAGGCCGTTTCCTTCGTTCTGCGGTACACCAGGCCTCGTTTCCATCGCCTATTCCATCCAAGCCGGTTGGCTCCCGACGAACACGACGACGCATTCCATTCCAACCCAGCCGGTTGGCTCCCCATGAACACGACAATGACGCAGTTTCTCCGTTCCGACCCAGCCACAGCCATGTACATGAGCCCTGGCCGTACGTACGCGTGAGTAGGCATTCAAAACCCTACCCGTATGTACGTACGTGGCCGTATTTTCTTTCTTGCACCCTGGCCGTTGTATGTACATGTACATGCTACATGCGCACCTCTACTACGACATGTGCCCTTTCCTTACACGGCCACGGTTCATCACTGCAGCCTGCAGACAGACCGATCGACCAATATGTACGTACACGTTCACGACTAGAATGACAACGCTACGTACGCTTTGACCAGGTGGATCCCGACTGTCAGGCACTTCCTTGCGTGCGAAGATGTAGCTGGTGGGTCCCTGCAGTCAGGGGGCGAATCATTTTTTTGCCCGTAATATGGATGCACTTCCTTGCGTGTGAAGATGTAGCTGCTGGGTCCCAGCAGTCAGGGGGCAAATCATTTTTTTTTGCCCGTAATATGGACGCACTTCCTTGCGTGCGAAGATGTAGCTGGTGGGTCCGAGCAGTCAGGGGGGAAACATTTATTTTTTGTGAAATATGGTGGCCCATCTGGTGGGTCCTGCTGTTAGGTGGAGGAATAATTATTTTCCGCGTTATAAGGAGGCACTTCCTTGCAGCGGCCGTGGACCCAGCTGTCAGCCTCTCCACGTACAGTACTCTTCCTATGGAAGTCGGTCATTGACCACACTGACCACGCCTCGCCGAGAGCACCAAGGCAATGGACGATGGCGAGGCCTAGGAAGGGGACGACGCGGAGCCAGGGAAGACGCGGCAGTGGATGCCCACGTGAAGAGGAGTACGAGGGTTCACTGGTTCGGCCGTGGTGTGAGAATGCCGTCGTCATAGGGCCTGGCTAGCGGTGGCAGTAGTAGGGGGCTGTGAGGCCTCCGCGGCAGCATAGCCAACCACGGGAGGTAGGAGCAGGCGGCACGACCGACGCTGCTTTGGGTGGTTGGAGCAAGAAGACCAGAGGTTGAAGAAACACGAAGGCCATTGGATGGACATCATACGTTCACTACAGCTAGAATCATTTATATTAACTAAGTTGACAAAGCCCTCGGTACGCGTCAACTTAGTAGGCCCACAGGTCAGCCTCCGAAATGGTGCACCCCAGATGTCAGGGGGAGGAATCATTTTTTCGGTGGTTGAAGCTAGAATATTTGAGATTGAAGAAGAAGCACGACATCCGTTGGATGGACATCCAACGACCACTGTTGCTAGAACCGTGTGTTGACAATAAGTTGATAAAACCTTGCATACGCCTCAACTTATTTTATTTTTGAGGGGACGCGTCAACTTAGTAAGCCCACAAGTGTGTGGCAGAGAACTTATAGCCCATTTGAGATTTGTAAGAATGTACAACCCATTTTTGTATTCTAATGGGATTTACTACATCCCATTTACAGTTTGTTAAAAGTACAACCCATTTTCTAGCTAGGACAACGATTAATAATTTCAACCAAACGTTCAAAACAGAATTCAATAAAATTTCCCACATTTTGGTGGGATCCAAAATATTTTTATCCAAAAATTTCTAGTCAGATTAAATACAATTTCAATATAAATTTATCTTACGTAAAAATCCAACGAAACATTGTGTGCGCAACAATTAATGAAATTAAAATTTACAAAATCCAAAAATAGTATTTTATAAACTAATTACGTGTTTGGTGCATTTTTTATAGTTACAGCCCAGTTTTCATAATTATGCCCCATTTATTATTTCTTAAAGCCCATTTTCTTGTTAATCCTAATGCATCCCTCCTAGGAAAGATTTTAGCCTAGCGGGGCGGAGAATAACAAGTTGACCTTGCCTGGTTATTTCTCAAAAAAAAGTATAGCTGGGCTAGCCATTTTCAGCTTGAAAAAAATTAATATTTGGGCTGGATATCTGGCTTGGGATAGACAGGCCACAACCCGCTAAGTTAATACCCTGCTCTGCTCTGAATAACAATGAAAACATCGCTCAAGAAAAACACAAATACTGCTCGAGCTGCTTGGTCCCAGCTGTCGGCCGCTCCTTGTGCAATTCTCTCGTTTATTGACTACATAGTTGACAATGGTGTGGGACTGTGATGTCAGGAAACTAGGAGGAAGCAAAAAATATAGTTGTACAAAATAAGGAGGCACTTCGTACGTACGACTATGGCCCTAGTGGGTCCCTACTATCATCCAATCAAAAATAAAGCCATCTCCTGAATCCTCATGTTCGTTGACCATGTTGACAATGCTCGATGCGACGGCGAGCGCAACAACTCGAAGGACGACGGAGAGGGCCTCACGGGCCCTACGGATGGTCTGATATAGCCCCCGCTGCTCATTCAGGAAGCCAGGATCATCGGACACCAATGAGCACGTTCAAGAGACAGAGACGGCATGAAACAATAAGGCCACGCTTGGGAGCTCTGGGTTATTTCACACCTGTATTAAGATACAAGTGTAATTTACTCATCATCGGAAACAACGCGTAAAAATACAGGCATAATGAAATCGAGGGCCCGAGGTCTATAACAAAAACCGGCGAGTTACACGTGTAATTCGAGAGACCAGTGTATATTTTACTAGTCAAAATCAACCAACCAAACGCTTCACCCGAGACCATCTACTTTTATTTACAAGCATCTGTTTTACAAGCGGTTTTGGTTCGAAAACGATGATCCAATCATGGCCTAAGATACTGAATTGGTTGGAATATCATATGGTTTCACCTCTAACCTACCCGAGTTGTCGTAGAGGCTATGAATGAAACATAAGACCATGAACTTCTTAAGCACAGAAACACCAGAAGAGGATGATATTCTTAATATGCAAATCACAGGCATTAGCTCAACATGCAAACCAATATGAAGCATTATTCTCACGAGGCATGGTGAACTACTCGTGATGTCGCATGCCACATCATTCCAAGCTCAACTTTGCAATCAAACTCATAGGGCCTGGCATTACATAGACAACATTCAGAACAAACTCTTAAAATACCTTACATAAGTCAACATTCATATGACTATGCATCTCAGCAGAGTAATTATTAACTTCTAAAATGAAGACATGAATAGGAAAAAACGATCGACGTTGCTCACAGCAAAGGGCATCCCACTCAAAAATATCAAATGCATGTCTTCTGGCTAACATTAATGAGTAAAATTTGACAAGGTTTTCCAATTCCAATATATTAAACTAATGTCTTCTGGCTAACATCAATGATTAAGCTTTGACAGGCTTTTCCCATTCAAAATATGTAATGCCTATGATTGTGGAACGGGCAGGGTTTGTCATCAGTTTGTCATTTGATAATCCGGTGGCTCTAGGTGACGACGAATGATTAGAGAACCATTTGATGTATTTTGCATTATATAGAGAATTGGGATTGAGTTGGAGGAACCTTCTCAATATTTTCAACCAACTTTGTAGTTAAATAAAATATATTCCTTTGCACTAGGGAAAAATTGGCTTTTCGCAAAAACTATAACCATAGAGCTTTTCCACCAGCCAAATATGCATGTAGTGATAGCCTTTATTCATCATTCTCCTATGGTGTGAATTTGCCAGTACATTCAATGTACTGACCCTTTGTGGCTGCAACGTCTCATGTTGCAGGACTTCTTATGACGAGTAAGTGATACGTTAGGGTTATGATTTCTACACTCAACTTTGTCGTTGGTGTTGATGGGAATCCACAACCTTTGTTACTTCCGCTATTTGGATTAAGGTAATAGTATTTACATTATTTTATACATGTGATTTACCTCTGTTATAATCCTCGAGTACTGTGTGTGTCAGCATACCGATCCAGGGATGACACTTAAGCACAGAGACTTGACCGTCTGAGGTCGGGTCGCTACACCGGGTCTATTCTCATCATATCAATCTCCATCACTTTAATCTTGATTTGCTTTTTACTTTGCCTTTACTTTTCACTTTGCATCTCTATACCAAAAATACCAAAAATATTATATCTATCAGATCTCACTCTCGTAAGTGACCGTGAAGGGATTGACAACCCCTAATCGCGTTGGTTGCGAGTAGCTATCGTTTTGTGCAGGTACGAGGGACTTGAGTGTGGCCTCCTACTGGATTGATACCTTGGTTCTCAAAAACTGAGGGAAATACTTACGCTACTCTGCTGCATCATCCATTCCTCTTCGGGGAAAACCAACGCAAGCTCAAGAGGTAGCAGCAGGTATTCCCGATGGTGTTGCTAAGAAGAAGGTCTTCCCTTTATCTTTGAAGGGAGACGCATTGACATGGTATAGGCTATGTGATGATATGGGATCATGGAACTATAGAAGATTGAAATTGGAATTTCATCAAAAGTATTACCCTATGCATCTTGTTCACCATGATAGCAATTATATATATAATTTTTAGCCTCGTGAAGGAGAAAGCATCGCTCAAGCTTGGGGGAGGCTTAAATAAATGTTATATTCATGCCCCAATCATGAGCTTCCAAGAGAAACAATTCTTCAAAAAAATTATGCTCGGCTTTCTGATAACAATCGCACCATGCTTGATACTTCTTGTGTTGACTCTTTTATGATGAAGACTATTGAATTCAAATGGGATTTATTGGAAAGAATTAAACGCAGCTCTGAAGATTGGGACCTCGACAATGGTAAGGAGTCAGGTATGACACCTAAATTTCATTTTGTTAAATCTTTTATGGATACCGATATTTTCTGTAAGTTTAGCACTAAATATGGACTTGATTCTGAGATATTAGCTTCTTTTTGTGAATCTTTTGCTACTTATGTTGATCTCCCTAAGGAGAAGTGGTTTAAATATCATCCTCCCATAGAAGTAAAAGTAGTTGCACCTATTAAAGTTGAAGAAAAGACTGTCACTTATAATGATCCTATTGTTCCTACTTGTTATGTTGAGAAACCACCTTTCCCTGTTAGGATAAAGGATAATGCTAAAGCTTCAACTATGGTTCGTAAAAGCAATATTAAAACATATACACCTCCTGAGCAAGTTAAAGTTGAACCTAATATTGCTATTGTTAAAGAGCTCTTGTCTGATAATATTGATGGGCATGTTATTCAGTTCTGCGGTGAAACTGCTAGAATTACTAAACCTTGTGCTAAAGATAAACATAGACCTGTGGTAGGCGTGCCTGTTATTTCTGTTAAAATAGGATATCATTGTTATCATGGCTTATGTGATATGGGTGCTAGTGCTAGTGTTATACCTTATGACTTGTATAAAGAAATCAAGCATGAAATTGCACCTGCTGAGTTAGAAGATATTGATGTCACAATTAAACTTGCTGATAGAGATACTATTTCAGCAATGGGAATTGATAGAGATGTTGAAGTCTTGTGCGGGAAAACTAAATATCCTGCTGATTTTCTTGTTCTTAGTTCTCCACAAGATAGCTTTTGTCCCATTATATTTGGTAGACCCTTCTTGAATACAGTTAATGCTAGGATAGACTGCGAAAAGAATGTTGTTACTATTGGCTTGGATGATATGACTCATGAGTTTAATTTCTCTAAATTTAGTAAACAACACCGTGAAGAAGAGTTGCCTAGTAAGGATGAAATTATTGGTCTTGCTTCTATTGTCGTACCTCCTAATGATCCTTTAGAACAATATTTGCTAGACCATGAGAATGATATGTTTATGAATGAAAGAAGGGAAATAGATGAAGTATTCTTTAAACAAGAACCTATGCTAAAACACAATTTGCATGTTGAAATCCTAGGGGATCCTCCTCCACCTAAGGGTGATCCCGTGTTTGAGCTTAAATCGTTGCCTGATAATCTTCAATATGCTTATCTTGATGAAAAGAAGATATATCATGTTATTATTAGTGCTAACCTTTCAGAGCATGAAGAAGAAAGATTATTGAAAACTCTGAAGAAGCACCGTGTTGCTATTGGATATACTCTTTATGATCTTAAAGGCATTAGTCCCACTCTATGTCAACATAAAATAAATTTGGAAGAAGATGCCAAACCAGTTCGTGATCCTCAACGACGTCTGAATCCTAAAATGAAAGAAGTGGTAAGAAAAGAAATACTAAAGCTTCTAGAGGCAGGTATAATTTATCCCGTTGCTGATAGTCAGTGGGTAAGTCCTGTTCATTATGTCCCTAAGAAGGGAGGTATTATTGTTGTTCCTAACGATAAAGATGAATTGATTCCACAAAGAATTATTACAGGTTATAGGATGGTAATTGATTTCCGCAAATTAAACAAGGATACTAAGAAAGATCATTACCCCTTACCTTTTATCGATCAAATGCTAGAAAGATTATGCAAACATACACATTACTGCTTTCTAGATGGTTATTCTGGTTTCTCTCAAATACCTGTGTCGGCTAAAGATCAATCAAAGACTACTTTTACATGCCCTTTTGGTACTTTTGCTTATAGACGTATGCCTTTTGGTTTATGTAATGCACCTCTACCTTTCGAAGATGCATGATGGCTATATTCTCTGACTTTTGTGAAAAGATTTGTGAGGTTTTCATGGACAACTTTTCCGTCTATGGATCTTCTTTTGATGATTGCTTGAGCAATCTTGATCGAGTTTTGCAGAGATGTGAAGAAACTAATCTTGTCTTGAATTGGGAAAAGTGCCACTTTATGGTTAATGAGGGTATTGTCTTGGGGCATAAAGTTTCTGAAAGAGGTATTGAAGTTGATAAAGCCAAGGTTGATGCTATTGAAAAGATGCCATGTCCCAAGGACATCAAAGGTATAAGAAGTTTCCTTGGTCACGCGGGATTTTATAGGAGGTTCATCAAGGACTTCTCAAAAATTTCTCGGCCTCTGACGAATTTATTAGAAAAAGATATACCATTTGTCTTTGATGTTGATTGTGTAGAAGCATTTGAAATACTTAAGAAAGCATTAGTCTCTGCACCTATTGTTCAGCCACCTGATTGGAATTTACCCTTTGAAATTATGTGTGATGCTAGCGATTATGCTGTAGGTGTTGTTCTAGGGCAAAGAGTTGATAAGAAATTAAATGTTATCCATTATGCTAGTAAGACTCTAGATAATGCTCAAAGAAATTATGCTACTACTGAAAAGGAACTTTTAGTAGTTGTATTTGCTTGTGATAAGTTCAAACCTTATATTGTTGATTCTAAAGTAACTATCCACACTGATCATGCTGCTATTAAATATCTTATGGAGAAGAAAGATGCTAAACCTAGACTTATTAGATGGGTTCTCTTGCTACAATAATTTGATTTGCATATTGTTGATAGAAAAGGAGCTGAGAACCCCGTTGCAGACAACTTATCTAGGTTAGAGAATGTTCTTGATGACCCACTACCTATTGATGATAGCTTTCCTAATGAACAATTAAATGTCATAAGTACTTCTAGTAATACCCCTAGGTATGCTGATTATGCTAATTACATAGTTGCTAAATTTATACCACCTAGTTTCACATACCAACAAAAGAAAAAGTTCTTCTATGATTTGAGACATTACTTTTGGGATGACCCACATCTTTATAAAGAAGGAGTAGATGGTGTTATTAGACGTTGTGTACCTGAACATGAACAGGAACGGATCCTACGCAAGTGCCACTCAGAAACTTATGGAGGACACCACACGGGAGATAGAACTGCACATAAGGTATTGCAATCCGGTTTTAATTGGCCTACTCTCTTCAAGGATGCACGTAAGTTTGTCCTTTCTTGTGATGAATGTCAAAGAAATGGTAATATTAGTAGACGTCTAGAAATGCCTATGAATTATTCACTTGTTATTGAACCATTTGATGTTTGGGGCTTTGATTATATGGGACCTTTTCCTGCCTCTAATGGATATACACATATTTTAGTTGTTGTTGATTACATTACTAAGTGGGTAGAAGCTATTCCAACTAGTAGTGATGATCATAATACTTCTATTAAAATGCTTAAAGAAGTTATTTTTCTGAGGTTTGGAGTCCCTAGATATTTAATGACTGATGGTGGTTCACATTTTATTCATGGTGCTTTTCGTAAAATGCTTGCTAAATATGACGTCAATCATAGAATTGCATCTCCGTATCACCCACAGTCTAGTGGTCAAGTAGAATTGAGTAATAGAGAACTCAAATTAATTTTGCAAAAGACTGTCAATAGGTCTAGAAAGAATTGGTCCAAGAAACTTGATGATGCATTATAGGCCTATAGAACTGCATATAAAAATCCTATGGGTATGTCTCCGTATAAAATGGTATATGGAAAAGCATGTCACTGACCTCTCAAACTAGAACATAAGGCATATTGGGCTATTAAAGAGCTCAACTATGATTTCAAACTTGCCGGTGAAAAGAGGTTATTTGATATTAGCTCACTTGATAAATGGAGAACCCAAGCTTATGAAAATGCCAAGTTGTTTAAAGAAAAGGTTAAAAGATGGCATGAGAAAAGGATACAAAAGTGTGAGTTTAATGTAGGTGATTATATATTGCTATACAACTCTCGTTTAAGATTTTTTGCAGGGAAACTTCTCCCTAAATGGGAAGGCCCCTATGTTATGGAGGAGGTCTATCATTCCGGTGCCATAAAAATCAACAACTTCGAAGGCACAAATCCGAAGGTGGTAAACGGTCAAAGAATCAAACATTATATCTCAGGTAATCCCATAAATGTTGAAACCAATATTATTGAAACCGTAACCCCGGAGGAATACATAAGGGACACTTTCCAGAACGTTTTAGACTCCGAAAAGGAATAGGTATGTGGTACGGTAAGTAAATCGACCCCAAAACAATTTTTAAGGCAATATTTCTCAGTTTTGGAATATTTAGAAAATAGAAAATTAAGTAGCAGTCCGGGAAGGACACGAGGGCCTCACGAGGGTGGAGGGCGTGCCCTACCCCCCTGGGCACGCCCCCCTACCTCGTGAGCACCTCGTGTGCCTTCCGGACTCCGTTTTCTTGCACGATACGTATTTTAGTCAGTAAAAATTCATTATATAATCTCCCGGGGGTTTTGACTCTCGTATCACGCAAAAATCTCTTGTCTTTGTTTCGAGCTGTTTTCTGTCAGGGTTATCAAGGCCAGGCACTATGTCGTCTCCCTCCTCCTCCAATCATGAGGGCAATGATGCTTGGCTAATGAAGATAGAGCTGAAGAGAGAAGAACCTATGGAGATCAATAAGGATGAAGGGATCAAGAAGGCCGTGGAGGACCAATTTCCAGCAATAGAAGACACCCTTCAACTGGATCATAATCTTCTTACCCCTGCAGAAATTGATGCTTTCAAGATGATTGAGTTGGCTTGTATACAAAATAAGTATCTCACATGTGAAATTTTTTTGTTGAAGGAGCATATCATCGCACTTAAGAGCATTATCCGCAAGTTAGAAGACCTTCTACGCTCGATGTGCGACTATCCATCATCAACAACACCTCCACCTTCTTCACCAACCAAGGAGATATAATAACATGGGTATGGGCACTCCCCTTGGCAACTGCCAAGCTTGGGGGAGTGCCCCGGTATCGTATCACCATCACTTTCAATCTTTACCGTTTTCCTTAGTTCGATCTTACTAGTAGTATTTTGATCTAGTGGAATAAAGTTTATGGCATGATCCAGTTGTGAGTTTTGCTTTATTATCCTTCTATGTAATCGAGTCCGTGAGCTATATAATAAAGATTAGTATTGAGTCAAGGGCTTGATTATTTTGCCATGATCCTAAGTGAATAAAAGAAAGGAGAAAGAAATAAAAAGAAACAAAGAGATCCTATGGATCTCATGGAGAGTAATGAGCTCACATAGAAAAGTATGATGAATAAAAGTTGTTGAGAGTTGACAAGCATAGTTTTGGTCATCGTTGCAATTAATAGGAAGTAATAAAGAAAGAGAGGTCTTCACATATAGATATACTATCTTGGACATCTTTTATGGTTGTGAGCACTCATTAAAATATGACATGCTAAAGAGTTGACATTGGACAAGGAAGACAATGTGATGGGTTATGTTTTATTACATCTGAGATAAATTATATTGTCTTGGATCCTCCAACATGTTGAGCTTGCCTTTCCCCCTCATGCTAGCCAAATTCTCAGCACCAAGTAGAGATACTACTTGTGCTTCCAAATACCCTTAAACCAGTTTTGCCATGAGAGTCCACCATATCTACCTATGGATTGAATAAGATCCTTCAAGTAAGTTGTCATCGGTGCAAAGCAATAAAAATTGCTCTCTAAATATGTATGATTGATTAGTGTGGGAGAAATAAGCTTTATACGATCTTGTGATGTGGAAGTAATAAAAGCGACGGACTGCATAATAAAGGTTCATATCACAAGGGGTAATATAAAGTGACATTCTTTCGCATTAAGATTTTGTGCATCCAACCATAAAAGCGCATGGCAACCTCTGCTTCCCTCTGCGAAGGGCCTATCTTTTATCATTATCTTCTACCATATGCAAGAGTCATGGTGACTTTCACCCTTCCTTTTTCCACTTTATCCTTTGGCAAGAACAGTATGTTGGAAAGATCCTGGTATATATGGCTAATTGGATGTGAGTTTTCATGAACTATTACTGTTGACATTACGCTTGAGGTAAAACGTTGGGAGGCAAAACTATAAGCCCCTATCTTTCTCTGTGTCCGATTAAAACTCCATACCCACAAGTATTGCGTGAGTGTCAGCAGTTGTGAAAGATTATATGATAGTTGAGTATGTGGACTTGCTGAAAAGCTCTTATACATTGACTCTTTCCTATGTTATGATAAATTGCAATTGCTTCAATGACCAAGATTATAGTTTGTTAGTTTTCAATGAGGTTTATGATTCATACTTGATATTGTGATTGAATTATTACTCTAGCATTAGAGATCATATGACAAAAATTATATAAGTTGATGTTATAAGAATGATCATGATGCCCTCATGTCCGTATTTTATTTTTATTGACACCTTCATCTCTAAACATGTGGACATATTTTTCGATTTCGGCTTTTCACTTGAGGACAAGCGAGGTCTAAGCTTGGGGGAGTTGATACGTCCATTTTGCATCATGCTTTTATACCAATATTTATTGCATTATGGGCTATTATTTCACATTATGTCACAATACTTATGGATATTCTCTCTTATTTTACAAGGTTTACATAAGGAGGGAGAATGTCGGCAGCTGGAATTCTGGGCTGGAAAAGGAGCAAATATTAGAGACCTATTCTGCACAACTCCAAAAGTCCTGAAACTCCATGGAACACCTTATAATAAATAATGAAAAATCCTTGCCAAAGATGAAGACCAGGGGGCCCACACCCTTCTCACGAGGGTGGGGGCGCCCCCCCCAGGGCGCGCCCCCCTGCCTCGTGGGCCCCCTGGTGGCTCTCCGATGACCATCTTCTCCTATATGAAGTCTTTCGTCAAGAAAAAAATAAGAAGCAACCTTTCGGGACGAAACTCCGCCGCCACGAGGCGGAACCTTGGTGGATCCAATCTAGAGCTCCGGCAGAGCAGTTCTGCCGGGGAAACTTCCCTCCTGGAGGGGGAAATCATCGCCATTGTCATCACCAACGCTCCTATCATCGGGAGAGGGCAATCTCCATCAACATCTTCATCAGCACCATCTCATCTCAAAACCCTAGTTCATCTCTTGTATCCAATTCTTGTATCCAAGTCCGGGATTGGTGCTAGTAGGTTGCTAGTAGTGTTAATTACTCCTTGTAGTTGATGCTAGTTGGTTTAATTGGTGGAAGATGATATGTTCAGATCCTATATGCATATTAATACCCCTCTGATTATGAACATGTTTATGCTTTGTGAGTAGTTACGTTTGTTCCTGAGGACAAGGGAGAAGTCTTGCTATTAGTAGTCATGTGAATTTGGTATTTGTTCGATATTTTGATAAGATGTATGTTGTCTAGCCTCTAGTGGTGTTATGTGAACGTCGACTACATAACACTTCACCATTATTTGGGCCTAGAGGAAGGCATTGGGAAGTAATAAGTAGATGATGGGTTGCTAGAGTGACAGAAGCTTAAACTCTAGTTTATGCGTTGCTTCGTAAGGGGCTGATTTGGATCCATATGTTTCATGCTATGGTTAGGTTTACCTTAATACTTTTGTTGTAGTTGCGGATGCTTGCAATAGAGGTTAATCATAAGTGGGAGGCTTGTTCAAGTAAGAACAGCACCCAAGCACCGGTCCACCCACATATCAAATTATCAAAGTACCGAACGTGAATCATATGAACGTGATGAACACTAGCTTGACGATATCCCATGTGTCCTCGGGAGCGGTTTTCCTTATATAAGAGTTTGTCCAGACTTGTCCTTTGCTACAAAAAGGATTGGACACCTTGCTGCACTTTATTTACTTTTGTTACTTGTTGCTCGTTACAAATTATCTCATTACAAAACTATATGTTACCACTTATTTCAGTACTTGCAGAGAATACCTTGCTGAAAACCGTTTATCATTTCCTTCTGCTCCTCGTTGGGTTCGACACTCTTACTTATCGAAAGGACTACGATCGATCCCCTATACTTGTGGGTCATCAGACATGCCCGGGTATGGAGATACACATCGCTGTTTGCAAAAATATAAAAAAGGGATATAGTGTTGTTACTTTGTTTTGGCAATGGTACAAGATTAACAACGACATCTCAATTGCCAAAAAGAATTGATGAAAAGTACACCAACAAACAGAAGCATCATGCTTATCTTGATGGGAACTAAACCAGGATACCCGAGAAAAAAAGCATTTCTTCATTTAACCAGTGATAGTATTAGATTAGCAACAGCAATAGGAGCATATGGACAATGACCGCACAACCACCATGTACTTTTTGTCAAAACAACATGTATACCTCCACCGAGGCATAAATCAGGACAACTTTTCGAGTGGCATTTCCTCGATAATAGTAGGTGATGTTGGACCAGCCGACGAACCCTAGCTACTATACATGGGGAGCTGGGGAGTAGTTGCATAGAAGAAAACCTGCATGCAGTAACCTGGGGAGCTGGACCAGTACACGAAGGTATACCTTAGGTGGGCGAAATGTCGCTTAGGCGGCCGGGCGGGATCTGCCTACACAACGGCACCGAACAAGGATGCGGAGGACCTTCGTCCGCGCCAGCGCTGGCTCCGAGAGGACGGTGCGCATCGGCTTCCTCCATCGCTGATGGCAACAATGTCAACGCTGCACCTCTTCACCTCCCGCAGCGGATGGGATTCGGCCGGATCTGTGACCACCGGTGAGGAGAGACATAGAGTGGACACTGTCATGTTGTTTTGATATGGAGAGGGTGAGAGAGCAAGACGCGAGAAACCCTATCAAACAAGAGGCTATCTATCTATCTATCTATACCTCTATACCTATACTAATTACAGACTTCCTAGAAATTGCACCGTTAATTAGAAATTACGAGCAGTAGATCTGAGATGGGACCAAGTTATTACGGTGCAGATTAACTTTTGTTAAAAAAATGACAAACCTTTCAGCCAGATTAGTACGTCCAAAAATAAATACACTAAAAAGCCCAACATCTTTGAAGCCCAAAACTCTTACGCACGTAGTCTCTCTCAATCTCTCAATCTCTCACGTCTCTCTTTCTATCTCAGGTCTCTCTTTGCCTCAAAAAATATATCTAATGTCTCTCTTCCTCCCCACATGAAAAACGGATCAGGCCATCGCTCCCGTAGGTCTCCTTCGGACGCCGCGGTTCCCAACCGCAGCAGCATCCAGCATCCCCAATTGCCACTCTTCCTAATCCTCTTTCTTGATGAGTCTTATCTTTGGGACGTTTCTCCCTTCGGTCTTTCATCCATGCTGGAATTGATCTGAAAAAACTAGGTACGACACTACGACACGATCCAATCCATCCTCTACTACCTCTACTACTTAGGTATATGGTTCGATCCATTATCCACCGTTGCCTGTGATTCAGATTTTAACTTCTGGCCATGCAGTAATCTAATATATATTCTCAGGACGAAATCTGTCCAATATGGTTGATGCATCAGAGGAGGTGTACCATGTACCACAACAGTTCCTGATTTGGATAATTTCTACTCCTAAAATTTATCTCTAATACTCTGTCCAGAAGGTTGGTGCTAGCTCTGCAATTTTGAAAGGCTGATTTATGGAAAGTGTGTGTCCACGTAAACTTGGATTTGTGGTGATTATGTAAGGCTGATGAGGATGACGGATGATATAGCCTGATTTATTTCCATCCGCTATGAGGCACTTGAGCCGGGTCGATGCCTACGCCATAATCCGAGCTGCTTAGTGTGTACCTCTCAATGCCGCAGCCGGAACAACCATGGCCACGTACCTGTTGAGGACAACCTCTCCGCGACTCCAATGTTTTATTACGATCTCTCAACTAGGCATACAATAGACCGTGAAGTGTGGCATCAAGAACCTCAGCATGCTGCAGGAGAAGACCATGAAGATCAGCAAGGAAGTGGTAGGTGGTGTGCTTCAATCTCTTCTACGAGGTTTGTACTGTTGATTGATTTTTTTTGTTATCTCATGTCATCTCTGTGAGTGTTCTATTGCAGTTGCATGTGTCATAAAGGTTGGTCAAGAAGGTGTGAGACTGCTGCTACTTAAAGGTCAGTGTGGCCTGCAACCACAACAAGACACTCGCCATGCATGTTCCTTGCAAGCAGCAGCAGCATGAATTTGTCGTCAATAACATAACAAGGACCAAATCGATCACCGTCTACATGTTTTACTACTCTCAGCAGAGTGGAATAAATGTTTGTAAAGTAACCTTTTCTCTGGCCGGTTCAAATCATCCCTCCTCCGTTTAGTCATTTACCTATTGGACGTGCTCGCCATGTGTTTAAGATAATGTTTAGAGAAATTGATACACATGTGTTATTTTCTTTTCAGATGATTCCCGTGATTTATACTTTTACATGTAAAAAATTATATATATATATATATATATATATATATATAAGCAACGAATATATCCTTTGAATCAATGCACAAGGTCCTGAATTTAATTTAGGATACGGTGAAATACATAGTATATTATCCAACAGTAGGTACTGTTGCACATATCGATATCTTTTCTATACATGCTATATGTTATGCAGATTTTACTGCTGCAAGTAAATTATTGTATAGATTCGGTGTACTGATTAAGTACCAGTACCTTTTGTGTTGTATGCAGGTTAAAAAATTTGTGTACTGGCCATTGTTTTCTTATAGACCCTCATCTCTCAAATTTTCTGCTACAAATTTGGTGGAGGTAAGTCCATAGTTCTGTGGATACGACATCGGCATGTCCAGAATTATGGGTTTACATTTTAGTTTTATTTCTTGCCAACTTACATGAGAAAACAGTAGAAAGGTCAGTTCATTTTCCCCTGTTATGCATGGATATGATACCTTCTCATGTTCTACTCCTAAATAGTTAGTGGTTTGGTCCCCTTTTCATGGTTCCCAGGTTCGTGCTTCTCTTCATCATCTATCTCTTATCAAGTTCTAGGCGTAAACCTATCAAATTTTATATCTAACAAGTGTTATTGCTTTGCTACCAAGGTTGTTCTGACCGTGTCTTGGCCTTGACTTAGATGAAAAAGAGTCAGTTCTTTGGTGTCATGCCTAGCTACAGTTGGTTGTTTTGTAAGTTGCAAGGTATCTCATAAGGCACATGAACAGATATCCATGGTATTAATTTGGATCTCCATGTCGCGGGGTAGAAAGGACAGAAAGGAGCAGCAGGATAGCCGGTCCAATATTGAGCAGATTCTGTCTTGGGGATCACTACCTCGGTGCAAGCATCCTCTTCCCCACGCCTCCTGATTTGGTCATGGCGGTTAAGAGGTATAATACTATAATCATGCCCGATTGGATAAGAATCCTATGTTTCATGCAATTTCTTTGAGTTGATTTCCTCTGCAGAAGAATTTACATGCAGGCTGTCCTCACTAGGAGGGAAATTTGATCATGTGTGCTGTCAGTAGGTCTTCCAGAACTAATAGTTTTTTGTATAAAAAATCAGGAGCTTCAACCGATTCGCTCGCATGGCAAGCGACTAGCTCTAGCAAGATGGGTTCTATTTCAATTACAGCTTAGAGATAACGTATTTTGGAACAAAACGCTTATGTTATTTGGATTGCCGCAGACAGATGATTAGGTTGTCTCTTAGTTTTTTTCAAGTTATATAAGCGCCTATTGAATAGTTCTTTGCATTGGACCCTTAGTGTATGTAGCTGTTTTTTTTCATATTGGCATTTAAGCACCTATATACAAGCACTCTGCATATTATAGATGGTCTAACATGATGTAGTTTTACTGTTGCAATGAAATAAATGAGAAAATAGCCGTTGTTCGGCAGGAAACCTGGAGTCAGCATCTAGCACCCTGCATTGCAAACCATCGGTTTGTGGTCACTTTGGTATCCCGATGGTGAAAATTGGAGCATATATACTCTACAGCCAATCAAATCATTTATAAGTATGACATGAACCATAGAAAGGTAACTGAATTTGATCTGACTTTGGTTTAGGTCCAAATATAACAACCTTACATTGGTAAGCGCATTCGAAATTGTGAACTAAAATTATGCTTAACATGAGAGGAAATCAAGTTTTTTGCTACGGTATGGTTAACAGTAGTAGCATATCAAGTATAACAGTGGACTGCACTATTGTTTGTTCACCGTGTTGTTCTTCTTTAGTTAAAGATTTTCTGAACATTGATACCTATCTCTTAATAGCACTCGCCTAAACACTTTTTTCTTCATCTAAAAGTGTTATATTTTTTACATAACAGCATCTTGACGCGGCCAAACAGTGCAGCAATTATATTGTAATCGTGATTGCATATGTAGCTCTTTTGTTTCCACCCCGAAATGTCATTAAACTTAATTTAAATTTTAGTTCGATCTGAAGAGGTTATGCCCTTTCACTTAGTATCGACCAGCATTGGTTCTCAATGTTTATGCATCATTAGTTTCATAAGATACCAGAATGCATGTGTGGAGAGAATATTAGTTCAGTTGTTAAAAACAACCGTTGTATTGTTCCTAAATTTTGTTAGATTAACTGGTCCGCTACATTCATAGAATGCTAGACTTGAACTATTTATAGATTCCCTTTCTTTGCACACTTTTAGTCCTACAAGAAGTTCTTTGTTACTACAAATAATTGATTTATTCCTCATATAGATATCCTCCTGAAAGATATTGATAGCGGGAGAAAGAAATTTTATGTCAGATAGCTATTGCTCATTCCACATTTTACCACTTTTCATTTCGTGGCCTTCCTTCAAACACATAAACTTGATGCAGTCTGTAGGCACTGTATGTTGATCTCACATTTCTCTTTTCATTTCTTGGTCTGCATGAATTTTACTGGTATAGTGCATATTCGTGATAGGAACTCTTAGCATTGAGGAAACACAAAGAGTCATTTTGTATGTACAATCTGTAATTTACATGCCTAAAACCACAAAACCAGAATACAAATATATGGCATCAATATAGGGAGAATGTAGATAACACTTACAGATTCAATTTTTTTGTTCACGGAAATAAGGGATGGACTAGCGGTAGTAAGACCTTCGAGAGGCTTTCGAAACCCCACGGAAAATAGCAAGTAATCTTCCCATGATAAACAAAATCCTAATACTCTCCAAACACACAAAGTTAGCATTTTGTATATCCTAGAGTCAACCACATTTGAAATTATTCACTCCTGTTTCATGCAATTTTTACAAATGCGAAATAAATCAAGACTTTTTTTCTAAAGCTTATAAAAAGTATACTTACATTATCGAATGGCTATAATTCCTTTGTATGTGTACCGTAATATATATAGGTACATGGAAAATTGTGACATGCCTGCAATAACATATGATATTTATTTATGTTTGCCCTGCAATAAAACTATTTAGTAAATTCTAAGCCATCAAGAACTAATAATAGTATAATAATATTGTTAACTAAACATATACAAAGTAAATATTCATAATATGATAGCCGTGCGAATGCACGGGTTGGCGACTAGTATATATAATGGAGTAAAAAAATCTCTCCATAGCAGTGGTTTTAAATAGAATACGCGCGTTCCTGAAAAAAAAGAAACTAAAACTGGCGGACAATTTTTTAACGTACCAAGAAAGAAAAGTCGATCAAAAACTTGATGCAGTCTGTAGGCACTGTATGTTGATCTCACATTTCTCTTTTCATTTCCCTTCCTTCAAACACATAAACTTGATGCAGTCTGTAGGCACTGTATGTTGATCTCACATTTCTCTTTTCATTTCTTGGTCTGCATGAATTTTACTGGTATAGTGCATATTCGTGATAGGAACTCTTAGCATTGAGGAAACACAAAGAGTCATTTTGTATGTACAATCTGTAATTTACATGCCTAAAACCACAAAACCAGAATACAAATATATGGCATCAATATAGGGAGAATGTAGATAACACTTATAGATTCAATTTTTTTTTCCACAGAAATAAGGGATGGACTAGCGGTAGTAAGACCTTCGAGAGGCTTTCGAAACCCCACAGAAAATAGCAAGTAATCTTCCCATGATAAACAAAATCCTAATACTCTCCAAACACACAAAGTTAGCATTTTGTATATCCTAGAGTCAACCACATTTGAAATTATTCACTCCTGTTTCATGCAATTTTTACAAATGCGAAATAAATCAAGACTTTTTTCTAAAGCTTCTAAAAAGTATACTTACATTATCGAATGGCTATAATTCCTTTGTATGTGTACCGTAATATATATAGGTACATGGAAAATTGTGACATGCCTGCAATAACATATGATATTTATTTATGTTTGCCCTGCAATAAAACTATTTAGTAAATTCTAAGCCATCAAGAACTAATAATAGTATAATAATATTGTTAACTAAACATATACAAAGTAAATATTCATAATATGATAGCCGTGCGAATGCACGGGTTGGCGACTAGTATATATAATGGAGTAAAAAAATCTCTCCATAGCGGACAATTTTTAAATAGAATACGCGCGTTCCTGAAAAAAAGAATACGCGCGTTCCTGAAAAAAAGAAACTAAAACTGGCGGACAATTTTTTAACGTACCAAGAAAGAAAAGTCGATCAAAAATACGCCCCCGCTTCCAGGTCGCGAGAGTCGTCGCGCACACACACATAGACATAGACATGCATCTGAGGATGGCTGGGTAAAACTGAATATGGATGGTTCCTTCTTGCCAGAGAACGGAACTGCTGGTACATGCATGATACTAGGGATCATGGGGGTGCTATAATTTTCTCTTCATGTAGAAGCTTGTGTTATTGCGCGAATGCACTGGAAGCAGAATTGTTGGCCATCAAAGAAGGTTTGTCGCTCGCATTGCAGTGGAGTAATCTTTTTTTTACCCACACACCGTTATATTCATATAATAAAGTACATGGGGAGTCTAAGCTCCAAATATCAATATCGAGATCAACTGCCTTGAAGCTACAAATATGGTGAGGATTAGGAATGAAGATCTTGATAGATCTCGGTTTGGTTTTTTGGCGCGTGAGATTAGATCGCTAATGACACTCCAAAATACATGTATTGCTCATGTTCGACGAAACAACAACATTGTAAGTCATACTTTAGCTCATTATGGTAGGACTAGTGGTCGTATCGCTATTTTGCTAGGTTCAGGCCCTGAAGGCATTGCCGAACTTTGTAACCCCGAGTGTAGCCTGGCTACATGAGTAATAAAAGTTTGTTCCCGAAAAAAACAAAAAATACATAGACATGCATATCCGTGTTTACGTAAAATTCCATCTCCATCTCCATCTCCATCTCCAATCATACTTGTCCAACTGGCACATTATTTACGTTGTTAATTATATACGCAGCAATATTAACATACAACATCTCTTGTTTGCAGGTATCCGGACCGCTGCCGCGCCCGCTCCTGACCAACCCGAACCCTCTGCATCACCTGCTCGTGCTTCCCGCCCGAAACGGTCAGTGTCGCATTCATGCCCGGCCAGAGCGGACGCGACCTCTCTCTGGCACCGGCATTGAAGCGGCGCATCGGCTGAGAGAGCATGGCCCGCGCCGCTTCCCGGTGCACGTGACTGCTCCGTGTTCAAAGGTCGCAATAGCCAGCCACAACATGCATGTAAAAAGTTCTTGGGAGTCCGTGCTACAGCTAGATGTCCTCCCCCAACTCGTCAATCTCTTCCAGTAGTGCTAGTACTCCATGGCGCGATCCATCGACAAGCAGGCGGGAAAGTTATCGTATACTCGGTTTGCAGTGAGTGGCATGTCGAGCGACCATGTGGGGTCGAGCCGTGGAGGAGGGTGAGACACGAACACGACAGACGTGATTTAAACGTTGGTTTTGCTCGATGGCGTGATCCAATGAAACGAAACATTGGTTTCTCTCTGTTTCCATTTTTCTTTGGAAAAACAGAAAGTTTCCACTCCATTTTTGTTCCTACTCCAAGGTTGCCCCGTTACAACATTCCATTAAATACAAAGGAAAACTAACATGCTGGTATCACTACAACTTAAACCCTAAACCCTAAACAAGATTTAATTTCCTAGCTAGGTAGAACATGTCGAAGGAAAGACGACTGGCACCCTCAGATCATACGATGCTTTTGTGCAGTTCCACTAAAATCGAGCTGAGCATCCCTGATGGCAAAGATATTGAAGAAGTGTGATTAGAATAATAGTACTGGCACTAGTTCATGAGACATCAACTCATCACAAATAGAAGCCGGTAGAAGTAAAGAAAGATCGACATGGAGATGGAGCTATGTGGGGAGCTGCGGTAGTGGAGCAAGCCGGCTCCAAAAGGAAGATATACTACCTGGGACATCGGGCTATAGCTAGAAGGGCGGTTGGGACGCGGCATCATCCCATACCGCGGGGACCCCCGAGTGGGACGCACTGACTATGGGTTTTCTCCCTCGCCGATGTCGACCGCATCTACGCAGAACATTGTTCCCTTCCCCCAGCGGCAAGATCAGGACGGATACGTGACCAGCGGTGTGGTCACCGTCGTTCTATGCTTGTGAAGAGAGCAACTCAAGCAATCAGGCTTATAGCTTAGGCTCCTGCTAGTGTATATAACTATATGTAGTGGTTTTCTTTTTCTCTCCATATCAACCATTTTATATTGTGTACGTGTCATTGAAGAGTGAAATGATGGTTGTTTCTTCCGACTAACTTACTGTGTGATTTAACTGCTCCTTAGTGGCCCCTACACGTACTCCCTGTCAGGACCCCGACTCGATGTCACATTGATCTAGCCGGTAACACCTCATATCACTTTGCGGCCTCACACACGGTATCCCCACGGGTGTCGCCTTACCTTTGCCCGGGACCGTTTGCGCCTTTTGGCTCACGTATATGATAGTGTCGCTAGCATCCATATGATAAGGAGCCCGGGCTGACATGACTAGTCGTAAACCCAAAGTGGCACAGACTTACAGGGACAGGCATCCATGACCCAGCTTCGAACGTGTCGGTCATCAGCAAGTGGGTCCGGGCTGTAGCACTGGGCTAGCAGGACTCCGGTAAACCGGGCTGTAGCGGGCTAACAGGACTCCGGTACTCAAAGCGTGACATTTCCCCGAAGGGACAGACACAGGAACGAAGAAGGACACATGCCGGCCAGCCTAAGTGTTCCGGAGCAGTAGCAAGCTACCATGGCTCGGTGGAAACACTAGGAGACATTTCCCGGTAAGAGAGGCTACTAAAGATAAACAACTAGATGGTCAGATCCCACACATACCAAGCGTTTCAATAGCATACACACAATATGCTCGATATGTGCAAATACAACATGGCATCACATCATGACTCTACGACTCAAGTAATTTATTCAATAGGCTCCGAGGAGCGAGATATTACAAACATGGGTCTCATGACCCAACAATCAGAGCATACAAGTCAAAGCACAAGCGGAAGCTATCATGTCTGAGTACAGACATCTATAAATGAAAAAGGCTGAGAAGCCTGACTATCTATCAGATCCTGCCGAGGGCACAAGATCGTAGCTGAGGTATCAAGCTAAACGTCGAAGTCCACGCGAAACTACTAGTGAGACCGAAGTCTCTCTGCAAAAACATAAAATAGGCAAACGTGAGTACAAATGTACCCAGCAAGACTTACATCAGATCTAACTACATATGCATCATCATCAACAAAGGGGTGGTGGGGTTTAACTGCAGCAAGCCAGCTTTGACTCGGTGGCTATCCTGAACTACGACTGCAAGTAACTCTTTTGAGGTGGCGCACACGAGTCCACATATTCACCATATCAATACACCACTATGGATCCGCCCCCGTCTCCCTACGAGGACGCCATCCATAGCACTCACGCTTATCTTGCGTATTTTAAGGTATCCACTTTCACTTGTCTATGAACTGATATAAGCAACCCAGAAGTCCTTTTCCGCGGACACGGCTATTCGAATAGATGATGTTAACCCTGCAGGGGTGTACTTCTTCACACACGCTCTCACCACTTACCGCCGTTTACACGACATGTACTCGGCAACCTTCAAGCGGAAGCCCAACGTGGGTGTCGGCCACGGCCTACCTAAACACTCGAGTCTCTAGTCCAGGTTTATCGCCTATTCGGGTTCCATCCATGAGGAGATCCGGCCGGAGTTTCGCTCACAGCCCCAAACGATGTGAACAGGGTTCCCGAGACACCAAACGGGCGCCCGGTACACCGTGCCACGTGCCTACCGCATCACAGCCCACCCCTACGGTCAGCGCTGCGCACGGCCTCCAGCATACTACAAACACCAGAAACTACTTGCAACTCCTGGACAGAGGACAAGGGTGATCAAGAAGCCGAGAGGGTCCATTGGTTTCGGGCCCAATGCGTGGTAGTAGCTGAATCATGGATCACAAACACAGAACTCAGTTCCTGAGGATGGCTGCAATGAGACAACCCACCATGTACTCCTACATGGCCTCTCACCGCTACCTTTACCAAATCGTATTCACACCCTTAGCTCACACACAGTAGGACAGGTTCACACGCCTCTGATTCCTCCCCGATGAATCAGACCCGACTCAACTCTAAGCAGTAGCAGGCATGACAGACAAACATAAATGAGTAGGCACATCAGGGCTCAAACAACTCCTACTCATGCTAGTGGGTTTCATCTATTTACTGTGGAATGACAGGTCATGCAGAGGATAAAGGGGTTCAGCTACCGCAACAAGTAACAGATGATTCGGTGTTGTCCTAATGCATTAAAAGAGAGCAGGAGCGAGAGAGTAGGATTGTATCAAAATGAACAAGGGGGGGTTTTGCTTGCCTGGCACTTCTGAAGATAACATTGAGTCTTCATCAGTGTCAACGATCACATCATCGGTATCACGTCTATCGAGAGGGGACAAATACCGGCAACACAGAAGGGAACACAATCAATGCAATGCACAATATGATGCATGCTCATGACATAGCAATATGAATGTGTTTTGAGCTAATGCAACTAGCAACAGATTAAATGAAGTTGGTTTGAATACAAGATTCAAATTCAAACTCCATATGTGGTTATTTAAATGTCATTCACTTGATTTGTGCTAAACAGCAGCTATAAGTTATTCTAACATGCATGACAATGGTACAGATGGATTCCTTGAATTTTTCTGATAATTTTTCATATATAAATTATTTAATTTGGAGTTACGGTTGAATTTCTATGATTTAAGGAAGTTTTAGGCATTTTCTGAAAATATTAAATCATTTAAGATTTATTTAAATTCCAGAAAATACTTATTGCGTCAGCCCCACGTCACAGTGACGTCAGCAGGGTCAACTGGGCTGGCTCGGTCAAACCTGACGTGTGGGGGCCACACGTCAGTGACACAGGAGCTAATCCCGGTCAAACCCAGCGCTGACTGGGGTTTGACCAGGGGTGGGGCCCGCTGTCAGTGTCCTAGGGGGTTGGTTAGCGCGTCATTAGTGGCTAATGACAGCGCCATGTCACTGGCCACCGGAGTTCGGCCGGCGGCGACCCGAAACGCGGCGGAAGTTCACCGGGGTTGCGCTACGGGCGGCGGCTGGACGTGCGAAGGGCACCAGAAGGTAGCCCGTGCCCGTGCGCATCTAGGGGGGCCAACGGGAGGTGCGGGGGTGGCCGGGGTTCGCCGGAATGGAGCCCGAGGCGGCGGCCGGAGCTCGGGTGGGTGCGGGGTTAGCGCTGCGGCTTGCAAACAAGCTAGCTGCCACGCTAGCGTTGCTCCACGGGTCGTTGCGAGTGCAACGGGCGCACGCGCGGGGCCATTTGGTCACCGGGGCTTCGCCGGCGACGAGCCCGCGCGGCGACGGCTACGGTAAGCAAGGGGGCGGCGGCTACGGCAAACAAACGAAGGCGGGATTAGGGGGAAGAGGACCGGGGGCTCACCACGGTCACGAAGAGATGCTCGGCGAGGTCGGGGACGGTCCGGAGCCGGCGAATTTGACGAAGATGGCCGGCGGGTCCGAGGTAGAAGACGACGGCGATGGCGGCGATGCAGGGCTTCCGGAGGGCTGTGGATCGGTGGGGAGGGAGAGGGGGTCGGGGCGGAGCTCCCTGGGGCGTCGGTGAGGCGTGGGGAGCACGGTGGCTGCGGCAATCGGCGTCGGTGGTGGCGGCTCCGCTCGGGTCCGAGGTGCGGAGCGAGAGGGAGAGCAGGAGAAGGGGATGAGCACGGGAGGGAGTTGAGAGAGGCCTGAGGGGGTGCGTGGCATCCTTAGCCGATCCAGGGCGGGGCGGCAAGCAGGAGGTGGCTCGGGCGCGTGCGCGCGCGCTCCGGCCACGCGCCTCTGTCCTACTGTCCCGAGGAGGAAGACGACAGGGAGGGCGCTGGTGGGCTGGGCCGGCCAGGTGGGGGGGGAGGAGCTGGGCCGGCTGGTGGGCTGCACGGGTGAGGCCAGGTAGGCTTTACTCTTTTTAATTTTTTTTCTATTCTGTTTCTTTTATTTAATATCTTTTGCCATTGTTTGAATTTAAACAAATTCAAACAATGCCAAAAACTCCTCTGAATATTTTTTATTTTGCTAGATGGACTTTTCCAAAAGCTCATAAAATATTTCAGGGTATTTGAAATTATATTCTAATTATATGAATATAATTCAAATTCAAATAGCTAATGATTTAAATTCAAAGTCCCAAAAATAAATCCTTAAAAATGTTCAATATTTTGGTTGGGACCAGAACCCTTACCAAAAATTATCAAACATTTAAGAAGAGCCTTTTGGAGCAATGAATGAGATTTCTAGGGTTTTTGCCCCTCTTTTATTTAGGGTTTTGAGGCTTCCAATATTCCTCAATTCAAGTTTCAAAAATATAGACATGATGCACACATGAAGCTAACCTAGAGCAATGCCAGAAGCTAGGGATGTGACACTCCCCCTACGTGTATGACCGTTCCTGAGTCTCACGTGTACTTATCTCTATTTTCTTGCATGACACGTGAGTAGACATGATGGGCATAGAGGAATTTTGTTACTGCACATTGTTACGTAGTACTGTACTACTAGTACCTACTCCCTCCTTCCGGTTTACTACTGGTACTCCCTCCGTCCTGGCTTAATGGTCCTCTTTGTACTCAATTCATGGGCACGTTTTCCTCAAGAAATTGTCTTTACCAACGTATTAATACCGGGAATGCATGCGTGAATAACAAATGATTAAACCTTGCATGCAACATTTTGACAAAGCATTGACTTATGAACATGTGAATGTAAGGAACTACAACCTCATGCATGCATGCAATAGTCACACGTACTCATGGACGCAAAAACGCGCGCGACGCCCTAATGCATGCATGTCCGAGCACACGACGGAACACACACGGTCACGCTCAAGTGCTCAACCTACACGTGCATGCACACACATACTCAGCCAGATTGAGCTAGTGACCGTATAAACACCGGAAAATGTATATATTGAGCGCAATGTGCATATTATGAAGTCCGCTGATTGTAGTTTTACAAATATACAGTGACGGACAGTGTATTTATCTCGTTTGAAATTAAGCCATATTAACCGGAAAGGAGGTAGTATGGAGTAGCATTACTTTGTTGTGTCCCGTCAACTTGCCAAACAAGGAGAAGCTTCCGCGCGGTGGCTTGCAGGACAAGGAGAAACTTTGGACTAATGTAAGCTCTCCCTCGCTCAGGCGATGGACGTGCAACAGTTAATTTGGTGTCAGATCGCCAGGAGCATACACTATACTAGTACTAGTATTATTGTTCGACTTCCCGAGGAGGCGAACAGCCAAGCGCAAAGTTTACTAGTACTAGTACTACTACTATAGAGGTATGTAGTATACTATACTAGGAACCGGATGGAGGAGCGTTTGCACTCTTATTATATTATAAAAATGTGATAAAGCAATCTTCAACACATTTCGTTCTCTTCGAGGGTTCTCGCATGTGATAATGGAAGTTGATTGCATGGAACACACGCCACAATTCTGTTGGGGAACGTAGTAATTTCAAAATTTTCCTATGCACACACAGAGGATCATGGTGATGCATAGCAACGAGAGGGGAGGGTGTGTCTACGTACCCTCGTAGGCTGAAAGCGGAAGCATTAGCACAACGCGGTTGATGTAGTCGTACGTCTTCACGATCCGACCGATCCAAGTACCGAACACACGGCACCTCTGAGTTCAGCACACGTTCAGCTCGATGACGTCCCGCGAACTCCGATCCAGCAGAGCTTCACAGGAGAGTTTCGTCAGCACGACGGTGTGATGACGGTGATGATGATGCTACTGACGTAGGGCTTCGCCTAAGCACCGCTACGATATAATCGAGGTGGATTATGGTGGAGGGGGGCACCGCACACGGCTGGAATAGATCAATAGATCAACTTGTGTCTAGAGGTACCCCCCTGCCCCCGTATATAAAGGAGCAAGGGGGAGGCCGGCCGGCCCCTGTAGGTGCGCCTTGAGGAGGAATCCTCCTCCTAGTAGGAGTAGGATTCCCCTCTTTCCTACTCCTACTAGGAGGGGGAAAGGAAGGGGGAGAGGGAGAAGGAAAGGGGGGCGCCACCCCCTCTCCTAGTCCACTTCGGACCAGAGGGGGAGGGGCGTGCGGCCTGCCCTAGGCCAGCCCTCTCTCTCTCTCCACTAAGGCCCATAAGGCCCACTATTTCTCCTAGGTGGCTTCGGTAACCCTCCGGCACTCCGGTTTTCTCCGAAACCATCCGGAACACTTCCGGTGTCCGAATATAGTCATCCAATATATCGATCTTTACGTCTTGACCATTTCGAGACTCTTCATCCTATCCGTGGTCATATCTGGGACTCCGAACTACCTTCTATACATCAAAACACCAAAACTCATAATACCGATCGTCACCAAACTTTAAGCGTGCAGACCCTACGGGTTCGAGAACTATGTAGACATGACCGAGACACGTCTCCGGTCAATAACCAACTACGGAACCTGGATGTTCGTATTGGCTCCCACATATTCTAGTAATATCTTTATCGGTCAAACAGCATAACAACGTACGTTGTTCCCTTTGTCATCGGTATGTTACTTGCCAGAGATTCGATCATCGGTATCTCAATACCTAATTCAATCTCGTTACAGGCAAGTCTCTTTACTCGTTCCATAATACATCATACTGCAACTAACTCATTAGTTACAATACTTGCAAGGCTTATAGTGATGTGCATTACCGAGTGGGCCCTGAGATACCTCTCCGACAATCGGAGTGACAAATCTTAATCTTGATTTATGCCAACTCAACAAGTACCATCGGAGACACCTGTAGAGCACCTTTATAATCACCCAGTTACGTTGTGACGTTTGGTATCACACAAAGTGTTCCTCCGGTAATCGGGAGTTGTGTAATCTCATAGTCATAGGAACATGTATAAGTCATGAAGAAAGCGATAGCAGAAAACTAAACGATCAAGTGCTAAGCTAACGGAATGGGTCAAGTCAATCACATCATTCTCTAATGATGTGATCCCGTTAATCAAATGACAACTCATGTCTATGGTTAGGAAACATAACCATCATTGATTCCACGAGCTTGTCAAGTAGAGGTATACTAGTGACACTTTGTTTGTCTATGTATTCACACATGTACTAAGTTTCTGGTTAATACAATTCTAGCATGAATAATAAACATTTATCATGATATAAGGAAATATAAATAACAACTTTATTATTGCCTCTAGGGCATATTTCCTTCAGTCTCCCACTTGCACTAGAGTCAATAATCTAGTTCACGTCGTCATGTGATTTAACATCAATAGTTCACATCTTTATGTGATTAGTTCACATCTCCATGTGACTAACACCCAAAGGGTTTACTAGAGTCAGTAATCTAGTTCACATCGCTATGTGATTAACACCCAAAGAGTGATCATGTTTTGCTTGTGAGAAATTTAGTCAACGGGTCTGCCACATTCAGAACCATATGTATTTTGCAAATTTCTATGTCTACAATGCTCTCCATAGAGCTACTCTAACTAATTGCTCCCACTTTCAATATGTACCAGATCGAGACTTAGAGTCATCTAGATCGATGTAAAAAGCTTGCATCGACGTAACTCTTTATGATGAACTCTTTTATCACCTCCATAATCAAGAAATATTTCCTTAGTCCTCTAAGGATAATTTTTGACCGTTGTCCAGTGATATACTCCTTGATCACTATTGTACTCCCTTGACATAATCATGCTAAGGAATACAATAGGACTGGTAAACAACATATCATACTTTATAGAAGCTATAACTGAGGCATAGGGAATGACTTTTCATTCCCTTTCTATTTTCTGCTGTGGTCGGGTTTTGAGTCTTTACTCAACTTCACACCTTGCAACACAGGCAAGAACTCCTTCTTTGACTGTTCCATTTTGAACTACTTCAAAATCTTGTCAAGGTATGTACTCATTGAAAATATATCGAGCGTCTTGATCTATCTCTATAGATCTTGATGCTCAATATGTAAGTGGCTTCACCAAGGTCTTTCTTTGAAAAACTCTTTTCAAACACTCCTTTATGCTTTCCAGAAAATTCTACATTATTTCCGATCAACAATATGTCATCCACATATACTTATCAGAAATGTTGTAGTGCTCCCACTCACTTCTTGTAAATACAGGCTTCACAGCAATTCTGTATAAAACCATATTCTTTGATCACTTTACCAAAGCATATATTCCAACTCCGAGATGCTTGCACCAGTTCACAGATGGATCGCTGGAGCTTGCACATTTTGTTAGCACCTTTAGGATCGACAAAACCTTCTGGTTGCATCATATAAAACTCTTCTTTAAGAAATCCATTAAAGAATACAGTTTTGACATCCATTTGCCAAATTTCATAAAATGCGGCAATTGCTAACATGATTCGGACAGACTTTTAAGCATCAATACGAGTGAGAAAATCTCATCGTAGTCAACACCTTCAATTTGTCAAAAACATTTTTTCGACAATTCGAGCTTTGTAGATAGTAACACTACTATCAGCGTCTGGCTTCCTCTTGAAGATCCATTTATTCTTAATGACTCACTGATCATCGGGCAAGTCAATCAAAGTCCATACTTTGTTCTCATACATGGATATCATCTCAGATTTCATGGCCTCAATCCATTTCGCAGAATCTGGGCTAATCATCGCTTCCTCATAGTTCGTAGGTTCGTCATGGTGAAGTAACATGACTTCCAGAAAGGATTACTATACCACTCTGGTGCGGAACGTATTCTGGTTGACCTACGAAGTTCGGTAGTTACTTGATCTGAAGTTTCATAATCATCATCATTAGCTTCCTCACTAATTGGTGTAGAGATCACTAGAACTGATTTTTGTGATGAACTATTTTCCAATTCGGGAGAAGGTACAATTACCTTATCAAGTTCTACATTCCTCCCACTCATTTCGAGAGAAACTTCTTCTCTAGAAAGGATCCACTCTTAGCAACAAAGATATTGTCTTTCGGATCTATGATAGAAGGTGTACCCAACAGTTTCTTTTGGGTATCCTATGAAGACGACCTTTTTCGATTTAGGTTTGTGCTTATGTGGCTGAAACTTTTTCAACATAAGCATCACAACCCCAAAGTTTAAGAAATGGCATCTTTGGTTTCTTGCCAAACCATAGTTCACACGGTGTCATCTCAACGGATTAGACGGTGCCCTTTATAATGTGAATGTAGCTGTCTCTAATGCATAACCCCAAAACGGTAGTGGCAAATCCGTAAGAGACATCATAGATTGCACTATATCCAATAAAGTACGGTTATGACGTTCGGACACACCATTATATTGTGGTGTTCCAGGTGGCATGAATTTGTGAAACTATTCCACATTGTTTTAGTTGAAGACCAAACTCGTAACTCAAATATTCGTCTCCGCGATCAGGTCGTAGAAACTTTATTTTCTTGACGATTTTCCACTTCACTCTGAAATTCTTTGAACTTTTCAAATGTGTCAGACTTATGTTTCATCAAGTAGATATACCCATATCTGCTCAAATCATCTGTGAAGCTCAGAAAATAACGATACCCACCGCGAGCCTCAACACTTATCGGATCGCATACATCACTATGTATTATTTCCAATAAGCCAGTTGCTTGCTCCATTGTTCCGGAGGACAGAGTCTTAGTCATCTTGCCCATGAGGCATGGTTCGCAAGCATCAACTGATTCATAATCAAGTGGTTCCAAAAGCCCATCAACATGGAGTTTCTTCATGCGCTTTACACCAATATGACCCAAACGGCAGTGTCACAAATAAGTTGCACTATCATTATTAACTTTGCATCTTTTGGCTTCAATATTATGAATATGTGTATCCCTAGGATCGAGATCCAACAAACCAATTTCATTTGGTGTATAACCATAGAAGGTTTTATTCATGTAAACAAAACAACAATTATCCTCTAACTTAAATGAATAATAGTATTGCAATAAACATGATCAAATCATATTCATGCTCAACGCAAACACCAAATAACATTTATTTAGGTTCAACACTAATCCCGAAGGTAAAGTGAGTGTGCGATGATGATCATATATCAATCTTGGAACTACTTCCAACACACATCGTCACTTCACCCTTAACTAGTTTCTGTTCATTCTGTAACTCCCGTTTCAAGTTACTACTCTTAGCAACTGAACTAGTATCAAATACCAAAGGGTTGCTATAAACACTAGTAAAGTACACATCAATAACATGTATATGAAATATACTTTTGTTCATTTTGTCATCCTTCTTATCTGCCAAGTATCTAGGGGCAGTTCTGCTTCCAGTGACCAGTCCCTTTGCATTAGAAGCACTTAGTCTCAGGCTTAGGTCTAGACTTGGGCTTCTTCTCTTGAGAAGCAACTTGCTTGCTGTTTTTTTGAAGTTCCCCTTCTTCCCTTTGCCCTTTTCATGAAACTAGTGGTCTTGTGAACCATCAACACTTGATGTTTTTCTTGATTTCTACCTTCGTTGATTTCAGCATCACGAAGAGTTTGGGAATCATTTCCGTTATCCCTTGCATATTATAGTTCATCACAAAGTTCTAGTAACTTGGTGGTAGTGACTAGAGAACTCTGTCAATCACTATCTTATATGGAAGATAAAATCCCACTTGATTCAAGTGATTGTAGTACTCAGACATTCTGAGCACATGCTCACTAGCTGAGCTATTCTCCTCCATCTTGTAGGCAAAGTACTGTCAGAGGTCTCATACCTCTCAACACGGGCATGAGTATGAAATACAAATTTCAACTCTTAGAACATCTTATATGTTCCGTAGCGTTCAAAATGTTTTTGAAGTCCCGGTTCTAAGCCGTAAAGCATGGTGCACTAAACTATTAAGTAGTCATCATACCGAGCTTTGTCAAACGTTCATAATGTGTGCATCTTCTCCTGCAATAGGTCTGTCACCTAGCGTTGCATCAAGGACATAATTCTTCTGTGCAGCAATGAGGATAATCCTCAGATCACGGATCCAATCCGCATCATTGCTACTAACATCTTTCAGCTTTATTTTCTCTAGGAACATATCAAAAATAAATGGGGAGCTACATCACAAGCTATTGATCTACAACATAGATATGCAAATACTATCAGGACTAAGTTCATGATAAATTAAAGTTAAATTTAATCATATTACTTAAGAACTCCCACTTAGATAGACATCCCTCTAGTCATCTAAATGATCACGTGATCCAAATCAACTAAACCATGTCCGATCATCATGTGAGATGGAGTAGTTTTCATTGGTGAACATCACTATGTTGATCATATCTACTATATGATTAACGCTCGACCTTTCGATATCCAGTGTTTCGAGGCCATATCTGGATATGCTAGGCTGGTCAAGTTTAACCTGAGTATTCTGCGTGTGCAAAACTGGCTTGCACCCGTTGTATGTGAACGTAGAGCTTATCACACCCGATCATCACGTGGTGTCTCACCATGAAAAACTGTCGCAACAGTGCATACTCAGGGCGAACACTTATACCTTGAAATTTAGTGAGAGATCATCTTATAATGCTACCACTGAACTAAGCAAAATAAGATGCATAAAGGATAAACATCACATGCAATCAAAATATGTGACATGATATGGCCATGATCGTCTTGCGCTTTTGATCTCCATCTCCAAAGAACTGTCATGATCTTCATTGTTACCGGCATGAGACCATGATCTCCATCATCTTGATATTTTATCAATGTGTCGTCACATGGTCGTCTCACCAGCTATTGCTTTTGCAACTATTGCTATCGCATAGCGATAAAGTAAAGAAATTACATGGCACTTGCATCTTATGCAATAAAGAGACAACCATAAGGCTTCTGCCAGTTGCCGATAAGTTCAACAAAACATGATCATCTTATACAACAACTTATATCTCATCACGTCTTGACCATATCACATCACAACATGCCCTGCAAAAACAAGTTAGACATCCTCTACTTTGTTTGTTGCAAGTTTTACGTGGCTGCTACGGGCTGAGCAAGAACCGTTCTTACCTATGCTTCAAAACCACAACGATATTTCGTCAAGTTAGTGTTGTTTTAACCTTCAACAAGGATTGGGTGTAGCCACACTCGATTCAACTAAAGTTGGAGAAACTGACACCCGCCGGCCACCTGTGTGCGAAGCACATCAGTAGAACCAGTCTCGCGTAAGCGTACTTGAAATGTCGGTCCAGGCCGCTTCATCCAACAATACCGCCGAAACCAAAGTATGACATGCTGGTAAGTAGTATGACTTGTATCGCCCACAACTCACTTGTGTTCTACTCGTGCATATAACATCTACGCATAAACCTGGCTCGGATGCCAATGTTGGGGAACGTAGTAATTTGAAAATTTTCCTACACACACACACATGATCATGGTGATGCATAGCAACGAGAGGGGAGAGTGTGTCTACGTACCCTTGTAGACCGAAAGAGTAAGAGTTAGCACAACGCGGTTGATGTAGTCGTACGTCTTGACGATCCGACCAATCCAAGTACCAAACACATGGCACCTCCGAGTTCAGCACACGTTCAGCTCGATGACGTCCCACAAACTCCGATCCAGCAAAGCTTCACGGGAGAGTTTCGTAGAAGGACGGCGTGATGACGGTGATGATGATGCTATAGACGCAGGGCTTTGCCTAAGCACCGCTACGATATAATCGAGGTGGATTATGGTGGAGGGGGGCACCGCACATGGCTGGAATAGACCAATAGATCAACTTGTGTCTAGAGGTGCCCCCTGCCCCTGTATATAAAGGAGCAAGGGGGGAGGCCGGCCGGCCCCTGTAGGCGCGCCAGGAGGAGGAATCCGCCTCCTAGTAGGAGTAGGATTCCCCTCTTTCCTACTCCTACTAGGAGGGGGAAAGGAAGGGGGAGAGGGAGAGGGAGAAGGAAAGGGGGGCACCGCCCCCCCCCCCCATCCTAGTCCAATTCGGACCAGAGGGGGAGGGGCGCGCGGCCTGCCCTAGGCCAGCCCTCTCTCTCTCCACTAAGGCCCATAAGGCCCACTATTTCTCCGAGGGGGTTCCGGTAACCCTCCGACACTCAGGTTTTCTCCGAAACCATCAGGAACACTTCCGGTGTCCGAATATAGTCGTCCAATATATCGATATTTACGTCTTGACCATTTCGAGACTCCTCGTCATGTCCATTATCATTTCTGGGACTCCGGATTACCTTCGGTACATCAAAACACAAAAGCTCATAATACCGAACGTCACCAAACTTTAAGCGTGCGGACCCTACAGGTTCGAGAACTATGTAGACATGACCGAGACACGTCTCTGGTCAATAACCAACAGCAGAACCTGGATGTTCATATTGGCTCCCACATATTCTATGAGGATCTTTATCGGTCAAACCGCATAACAACATACGTTGTTCCCTTTGTCATCGGTATGTTACTTGCCCGAGATTCGATCATCGGTATCTCAATACCTAGTTCCATCTCGTTACCGGCAAGTCTCTTTACTCGTTCTGTAATACATCATCCCGCAAATAAATCATTAGTTACAATACTTTCAAGGCTTATAGTGATGTGCATTATCGAGTGGGCCCCGAGATACCTCTCCGACGATCGGAGTGACAAATCCTAATCTTGATTTATGCCAACTCAACAAGTACCATCGGAGACACCTGTAGAGCACCTTTATAATCACCTAGTTACGTTGTGACGTTTGGTAGCACACAAAGTGTTCCTCTGGTAATCGGGAGTTGCATAATCTCATAGTCATAGTTACATGTATAAGTCATGAAGAAAGCAATAGCATAAAAGTAAACGATCAAGTGCTAAGCTAACGGAATGGGTCAAGTCAATCACATCATTCTCTAATGATGTGATCCCGTTAATCAAATGACAACTCATGTCTATGGTTAGGAAACATAACCATCATTGATTCAACGAGCTAGTCAAGTAGAGGCATACTAGTGACACTTTGTTTGTCTATATATTCACACATGTACTAAGTTTCCGGTTAATACAATTCTAGCATGAATAATAAACATTTATCATGATATAAGGAAATATAAATAACAACTTTATTATTGCCTCTAGGGCATATTTCCTTCAAATTCTCGCTTAATTCTGGCTCAGATCCTTTTACAAATAGGACCGCTCGGTAATATTTCCTCTTTTTTTGTTATTCAGCATGTAAACAGGTCAGCAAACCTTGCGGCTCATCTTTGTGCGAACCATGCTTGTTGCACTTTGAATGTGGCCGAGAGCTGGCTTGATGAAACACCTCGTTTCGTTCTTCTTTTTTTGCGGGGTACCTCGCTTCCTAGTGACCAGTCTCTTGGCTGATCGTCCTAAGAATGCTTATATATGAATAAAGCTCTCTCATTTACCAGCAAAACATATTAAGCCATATTAACCGGAAAGGAGGGAGTATGGACTAGCACTACTTTTTGGTGTGTCCCGTCAACCCGCGGAATGAGGAGAAGCTTGCAGGACAAGGTGGAGCTCGCTTACGCCTTTTGACTAATGCAACCTACCCTCGCCCAGGCGGTGGACATGAAACAGTTCATTCAGTGTCAGATTGCCATAGGCATACACTGTAGTACCCAACATGCGGAGTACCATCATTGTTCGACTTCACGAAGTGGCGAAGAGCCAAGCGCAAGGTTTATAGTTGTATGAGTAGTACTACTACTAGAACCATATGGTGGAGCGTCTGTACTCTTATTTTATTTTAATCTCTGATAAAGTACACATTTATTCGGGAGAAGGGCGGAAAACGGCAGCCCAATGGTAGTGTTAAAAAACATCGAACATGTAATGATGATATCGATCAACCATGCTTGAACATATCTTGGCCTCCGTGCGATCCCGTCTGTGTGTTCTCGCTCCTCGTCTCTCTCAAGGAACGGCGGGTTGGCCATTTTGCCGTCAATTGAGATTGGTTTTCTCACACTCCGATCCCACATGTCAGTGATATGCCAAGAGGAAGTGCATTGACCGACTGGCCATACGCGTACTTGGTTTTGCACCTTCAGGCCATGATTGGAATGGTTGTATTTCAATATAGAGGTGTATAACTTACACCTGTAAGTTACTGGCCACTGTGCAAATTCCAGCCGCTATGCAAATGTCAGATATTGTACACAGTCATGCTAAACATGTAGAGAAAAAGAGAAGAGTTTTCCGCGGCAATACAATGTCATGCAGACATCGCACCATGGTGG
>NC_041392.1:205842108-205855061 GCF_002162155.2 Triticum dicoccoides
GATCCAGAGGAAGATATTTGTTCTGAGGCGGATTCAGACGTAGCTGACCACTGCTATTTACCCCCAAGGTGTTTGCTCTAACTTGGCATGATGATGTTAGTCATATCATGCATATGTTGCCTTGCAGTGCCTACTTTCGACATCATATATGTCATCACACTGGTGCGCGTCGGTCCTAAACAAACGATTTAAAACCCCTTTCCGCGAAGGCATCTGGAACCGTCGCCAAGTGAGTGTGGGTGATAGGGGGGTCCTTCCCACACGACCTAGAAATCGTCGGGGATATGCCCTCCTGGCACACACGTTCGGCACAAATGAGGTCATGTGCGACCGACGAGCGCTCAAATACGAAAATACATATAGTAGAGCTAAAAATACAATTATACAACCAAATTGTTTCCGGTCGCAAGTACATCCCACACAGTCAGTCCCCGCTAAACGTTTCCGTTCGTATGTACATCCCACACAGTCGCTCCAAGGAAAACGTTTCCGTTCATAGGTACATCACACACAATTTTTCCTGTTAAATCATTCGTGATAGCGTTGCCATTGCACATGATATTAATAATTTTATCATTTACATTATTGAATGCATCACATATGGTGCATAGAAAGAAACTGTGTGGCAAAGGCTGTCCGTCACTCACACTTTTTGTGTGATAAACGTTTGTTCAAGGTGGTATAATGCATACATTTTTCAAGAGAAAGTCGTGTGTGCAGTGGAGATTTATCGCACACATAGTAGATCCTAAAAACGTTTCTGATCTCCACGTATATCGCAAACGTTTCGCTTTCGCAAACTATGTGCAGTGTAATCCCTATTTAATCCATAATTAATCCAATTAATCCCTAATTTAAAAATCACATGTTATGAATTTGAAAGTAGGCAATCACTTATTTCATATCCAACCATGTTTATTACAAATATATGTTCAACCACAAATCCATAATTCAATGCACAGGTACATATACTGAAGAACTACAGAAGCACCAAGTAAAGAATGATGAACCACAGTTATACTAAAGACTATAAATAGAGAGGCGAAAAACATTCTGGTTGCTCGAGAAGGTGAAGCGGAATGCACATATTGTGCCGTCCTCCATGCGTAAGGCGTGCACGACTCTAGGCCAACCCCTTGTGATGGTTGCCCGTCCATCCTGCATTGTCTTCATTAGGACTTCTTGATGCTCATTGTAGTCTGGATGAAATAGTTTAACCTTCATTGGATGTCCACCAATCATGTACTTTGCGAGGTAATCTTGAGTGAACTGCTTCGGGAACCACTAGGAACAAAAAAGATTCAAACATTGTTGTCTAACAACTCATTATGGGCACTAAAAAGACAAGGCTGCAGAGTTTGTAGTTACCATCCTGCAGCTCATTGTTGTGTTGGATAGAGCATAAACAAATAATTTGCTTGCCATCATTCGTCTATTTTTGCTAATAATCATTATCAGTTTCCTCACTTGATGCTTGTTCATCAATATCTCATTGCCCCATACACAAAAAGGGTCGATGTGTGTATCCTTGCCAAGGGCATATGTACCTACAAGCAACAAGTCAATATTAGAAGCTAACTAGTGTCCAGGACTGGATCTATATGCACTACATTATGGCATGGTGTGGGAGTACAAGCCGAGGGATGAAGCTAACCCCGGCGGAAAATGGTGGCCACTCCCGTTGTTGTCCTGCATAAGTAGTGGAAAGCCATGATAAGTACAACAATCTTAACATCAAACAAATATAGCAAAGATAAACAACATCATCTCCAAATGATAGCTTGAATGTGTTGGTTTCAGCATGCTATTAAAGCAGATATAAAATGGAAGGCAATGTTACCGACAGCAGGCTTGATAGCCATTAAATATTGCAATTCAAACTGGTATTGTTGAAAATGAATAGAATGTCGGTAATGCTTAAACATCACACTGGATAAATGTGTAAAACTGGAAATAAAGGGCATGTGTTAACTACACCAGGAATAACTAAAAACAAATATAGCCATTCAAACTGGTATTGATGTAGTCGAGCGGTACAGTTCTGACTTGCACATAATGAATCACACATTGTGAATGACTGAAATAAACAAGGCATAAATGACTAGTATAACAACCAAATATAACCATAGAAAACTGGGCAGAGTCTCACTGCAACCAACCTGACAAGCAAATACAGATAAACAGGGCATTTGCTTGAAAACTGGACAAATGCTCACTGCAACCAACCTAACAAGCAGATAAAGATAAACAAGGCATATGCTTGATAACTGGAGAAATGCTAACAAAAAGTAACCTAACAACCAAATATAGATAAACAAGGCATCTGCTTGATAACTGGATAAATGCTAAAAAAGCAACCTATCAACCAAATACAGATAAACAAGGCATCTGCTTGATAACTGGACAAATACTCACTGCAACCAAACTAAGAACCAAATACAGATAAACAAGGCATCTGCTCGATAACTGAAAAGTGCTCACTCCAACCAACCTAACAACCAAATATAGATAAACAGGGCATCTACTCACTATAAACAACCAAATGTAGCCATTCGTGAAACTAAAGTGGACAATTCATACTTAAACATCACATAGACCTATTAAACAATGCATTTTTGCATAACTAAAATAATTAAACACGACATAGTTAAAGCACCGCACGGCAAATGCTACTACAACAAAGGGTACGGGTTGGCAAGCTAGAAAAGGTAATATTTGCTGATAGAATGTTGCCTCACATTTCATGGACGGGATACTTCCAGTTGGAAGAGCACAGGCCCATGGTGCGCTCTCTGATGTCACAAATGGGCTGTTTCACCTTGGAAGAACCTTCGTGGGTGCCCTCCTCGTGGTCGTGGTCGTGGTCGATGAGATCTGACTTGGCAATTGAGGATCCCAAGTCACCGCCGTAGAACATGTCCTTCAGAAGGGACAAAATGGGCTCGATGGCATATAAAGCTCACAAATCCTTGACCGCTTGGCGGAGGAGATCAGCGGCAGGGCCGTCGAAGAGATCGACGGTCGTTGAACCAAAGGGGTTGGGGATGGACCACTTAACCTGTGACATGGCCCGCGTGAAGCCGTCAGTGTGGACGAGCTTGATGTCATAGCCAACTTTCTCAAGATACAGTAATACGCTAGCCCGCTGACTTGAAGCCTTCGTCATGGCAACGTAGTCAGCGTCTTCTCCGGCTTCCGCAGCAACGTGTTGCTCCAAGATCGATAGGTCGGGGTGAACGGCGGCCACCTCGCCAACCTCCACCGGAGAGGCCATGATAAACCTCTTCTTGGCCGAGCGCTCGTCAGGCTCCTCGGGATACGTGGTCAAGCTTACGCTGTGACATTCTGGAGCAGGGGATACGGATCTGGTGGGGAGGGACACCGCAGGCCTCATCTAAAAAATTAGGGGAGTGGGGCGACGGTATGGGAATCGTTAGATAACCTGAAATTTATTATCTAAGCTAGGAGGAATGGGCAGACCGGCAGGGTTTGCGGCGGCGCCGGCGGTGGCCGCGAGCTAGTTTTCGAAGGGGGAAGGGACGGTTGGGGGACTGTGGAGGGGGGGTGTTATTTGAGGATACGCCGCGGCTACTGAAAATTTTAGTAATGGTGGGTGGAGATGGTGGTGGTCGAGGGAGGCGACGGTTCAAATGCCTCAGCTGCTAAAATTTTACTATAAGGTTGGTGCTGGAGGAGTGTGGGCGATAGTTGAAGTACGGCGGCTACAAAAATTTAGGTAAAGGGATTGATGCGGGGCAGGAGTGCCCAAGATTGCGCATGGTCCAATAACAATATGCGTGTATGATAATAAGCAAAAAGTGGCGCGGATCCGCCGATTTTTGCAATGCTCAAGGCGGGTAGTTTGTTTTTTATATTTCTAGCTAGTTGGTCTATCGCACACGTTTCGTCCTAATTTTCAAATAAACTTACCCGCCTTTAGCTTCCACGGGTGGTGGTTTTACAACGCACTTGCATCATACACGGTTAAGCCAGTACCTCCACCCTTTGCTCGCGCTTGCGCGGTCGTGGTGATTTCAGCGCACTTGCATCGCACACGGTTGAGCCAGTACCTCCACCTTAATTTGCTCGCGCTTGTGTGGTCGTGGTGATTCACATACGAATTGTATGGGACACGGTTTAGATATTATACCCTGTGTCCATTGAGGATCATCAGAGTCTTTGCAGCAAAATATAACATTAGGGAGGGTTAAAAGACAGCCACACCGGCATGTGGCCCAAATATATATGAGTGAAAAGGGTGGTATGTGATGTTCAAAATTCCAATCCACAACTTTGACCCCGCGGGCCCACGGTTGGGCGCGTCATTGAAGATCAATGAGAGGGGCCAGAATTCAAGAACCACCTGGAAGTGGCCAAATATATGTACGAATATTGGGGGTGTTTAAAACTTTAAATACACAATGCATACTTTGGTGGCACCTGCCTCACAAACCCGAAAGCACCCCAACAACGACCTAGCTAGGATATATATAATGAGATAATGTCGTACCTAGCTAGGATGCTTGGCCCACCACCTCCCACTTCGTGTCAGCGGGGCGGATGCACGTAATGATCGATACTTTGGTCATATATGCATGTCGACATGACCTACCATAAGACGGACCAATGAATCTTTCGTTTGGTCAAATGACAGTTGTTGTTGTCGATAAACCGCTTGGGCCAATAGATTGAACCATCATAAACATCGCACGAGAGGGACCACAAAACCAGCACCTCTTGCTTGCGGTCCAAAATGATGTGTGTTTTCAATATAGAATAATGTACAATTTAGATGTGGTGCCTACCTCTCGATACAGACAACAACCATGAAGGCAAGGTAGTTAAGGATGAGATATGTACGCAGGGTTTGATGTAGGTCGAACCCAGCAATCCGAGCATCTGGGAGCGAATCCTAACAACGCATGAGCTCGAGTTTTGGTTGACCGACATTTGACGATGACCGTCCCTAACATGAACTAGGAGGAATCCATTCATGGAAAACACATACCCCTCATTATGGGTCAAAGGGATGATATATATACACTCGGGGAGCCCACATATATCCGTGTCATCACAAAAAACCGCACAAGGGAGACATGGTCGATCAGAAGACCCCATATACACTGCATGCGGCCTGAGAATATGTATGGGTATGATGGTGTATGATGTGTTTAAATCCCAAATGCACAAGTTCGATGGGCCATGCCAAGTACATTACAAACCAAACACCGTACTCGACTCCAAGCCTGGTTCAATACCTATGATGCCAGTTTCCCAACTTCGAGGCAGCAGCGAGGGGGGGGGTCGTCCCACGCATGCGCTCAAACTTTATTTTGTCTAGCATGGGACACATCTATATATATACATCTATACACATATATAGTGTGTGAATAACTATGAAAGTTGCTCGTTGGATGAAGCCAATTCGACGGTACATAGATGGCAAATCCGAGCACTACTGGTCGTTGGATATCATCTATATTCCACCAGATTCTGCCACATGTACAATCTAGAAGACTCCATGGTTGAACATAAGCATAATGCACAAACCTCTAAACACAAGCACTTCTCCTTTGTTCTCTAGAATCTTCCATATCATAATTGCCCAAACTTTTTTTTTCTAAATGAATTGTCACTATTTGTTTTTACCTTTACAATGCACAATTCCATGAATCTTAAAATAGTTTTTTTACAAAACTAACTGATTTTGGATGAGATGAACTATAAGAATTAAACGAACATCTACATCATGCATATCTGGGAGAAGAGGCGGGAAACCGATGAGAGGAGTGGTGAGAAATGGTAACCTGTTTTGAGTGAAAACCTAGTAGAGAAGGAAGTGTGAGCTACATAACGCATGTGCACTGTGCTTACCCATCTACTGCATGTGCTATCGAAAGGGCTCAGGGTTGTCGTTCGATCTGGGAGCATCTAACGGTGCACACGTATGATCCGTGGGGTTTGGGTTCTGGCCAGTTAGAATGCAGGACTCAGATCGTGCGCGCAAGGGGGGGGGGGATATCATACGAAAACCAACATTCGGTGGAAACCAGTGAAGACCATGAGAAAAAGACGTTTTGAAGTTTCAAAAAAATGCTGGATATGAAGACGATGATGTTTTATTGGCTCACAAAATTTCAAGTTGAAACACATTAAGAGATGTGAGCTATGAAAAAGACAAAATCAGTGTTGAATAGTGGCGAATACTAATGTCATTATTTAGAGCGGAATTTGTCTTTTTCATAGCTCACATCTCATAATATTTTTCAACTTGAAATTTTGTATCGCAATAAAACATCACCTTCTTAACATCCCACATTTTTTTCAGATTTTTATGGAACTTTAAAATATGGTTTTCATTGAATATCGGCTTTCGTGAGTGTACCGTGTGCTATTTGAAAACATTTCGTGAGAAGAATCTCGGTTTTTAAATCCCTGTAAATCCAAAACTAAGCTGAAAATCATGAAACCTGCCATGGTATCATGACATCGCACTTATTTGTCAAGGAATTGTTTTTGTCCATTGTGGCACAAGTTTTATTATAAGCCTCTTACAAACGGGAGCTTCTCTCAAAGAAGCCTCGTGGTTCTGATAGGGAAATGTGTCCCCCTTGTGGGCGAAATGTAATCACTGTCTTTTTTCACTTTGTATTTTCTTCTACGGGCAACATGGAACGACAGGATATCCGTGCTGAAATTTGAACTTATTCAGGGTTCGTTTGGCCTTTTTATACACTAATTGAGTTTCCTAGGCATTTAATGTCCATGATTCAAATCTGAACTACAAATACATGCTCCAGTTGTAACACCCCAATAATTAAGCTACAGTAAACCCTGACAAATGATGCCAAGTCACCTTTTTTATTAAGCTTAATCGACTCTTATTGAAAACCAGTTCAAATTCAAATTCGGATGCAACTTGAAAATTTAAATGTTTCAAAAGGTAAAATAAAAATGTAGGTTGGGCTGCAAATATTCACTAGCAAATTTCCGTATAAGAATTAACATTTTTAAAAATATACAAGTGCCACTAAACACTTTAAAACTGACTCATAAGCTTTTATTGAAACAATCTAATTTAAATAAATTTGTAAACTATCCAAAAATATTTGACACTTGTTGGAATAGCCCAAAATATTGCCTAGAATTTATGTGATAGTTTGCACAATGAACTAAAATCATTTAGTACCTAAACTAAATACAAAACAATAGTAACTAAGAAAACAAAAAAGAAAAAGGGGAACCTACTAATAAAAAGAAAAGAAACCTAATCTACTGGGCCCCTTGGCCCATTTAGCAAAACAGCCCCAGCCCACCCGCATCTCCTTCAACCTACCGCTATAGGAGGCACGGGAGGCCGTGGCAGCGATCCCACGGCCATGGGTGTGCCCGGCCAGGTGCCGGCCATCCCGCGGCCCTCCCTGGCGGTTAAGTCCGACGCCCGCGACCCCTGGCAAACCCTAACGCCCATCCCCCTCATCTCCCTTCACGCCTCTCGATTTCGTCCGCACCCTAGACTACAGTTGCCGCTGCCTTCTCGATCCCGTGGCCACCGGCCTCACCTCGTCGCGCCAAGACTCCATGAGCTCATCCATCCTCTTCTCCTTCGCCCTCCCTAAGGGCTCGAGCTAGGAGGGCTGGTACGCTCGGCATCGAGCTCATCTTCGTCGGTACATCGCCGGTGTCCGACGTCGTTTGCCGCGGCTTCGGTCCACCTCTGGCCTCCCCGACCACATCTTCGAGCTCGCGGTGAGCTCCTCCTCCGATTCCCCCATTCCCGGCTTCGATCCATGCCCCCGTGCGTCATTGCTCGCCGAGGCCGAAGCTTCACGTTCATGTCACCTGTGTGTACTAATGTAGTTGCAGCCTCGCGCGCCTCTGCGCGTGCTCACGTACGCCAATGGCCGCCCCGCGCATGCCCCCGTCCGGGCACCGCACGCGCGACACACATCCACCCGCGCCCTGCCTCCTTGAAGCCTCGCCCCGCGCACCACATCAGCCGCGCCCCTGCGTGCATTGGTCGTGCCCTCTGGATGTGACCGCCTGCGCGTGGCAGCGCTCCCCTGGCCTCGCCTCCGTGTACCGCGGCGCGCCCGTAGCCTCCCTTGCCCACACTCGCCCGCAGCCGCTGTTGCCCGCTGCTACTTTTGCGGCTACTCGGCCGCCGCTATTGCTGAAGCCCGCCATCGCCTACTGATGTTGTTGCGTTGCCGCTGCTGCTTTGCTGTCCTGCTACCGCTGCTTGCTACTGCTACCACTGCTTGTTACTGCTGCCGCGACCGGTCGAACTCGTCGCTGTTGCCGCGACCGGCCAAACTCGCCGTTGCTCGTCGGCCCACGGCCTTCTGTGCACGCTCGTCGGGATGGGCTTCGTCCATGGCCGGCCAGGCATGCTATCACACGAGCATCCAATGCTCACGGGCATGCCATGCGCGCTCGTGTGTGTGCCTGAGCCAACCAAGCTTAATTTTTGGTGGGTAGGAGTCAGAGAGGAGGCTGGTTCAAAAGCTTTATGCCTAAGGGCCTGGAAAGACATTTGTACACCTAAAAAGGAGGGGGGATTGGGTACCAAAAACATGCTTGCAATGAATCAGGGGTTGCTGCTTGCGGCTGCTTGGAGATTGGCTGATAACCCTGATAGTCACATCTATCAAGTTCTCCGTGCTAAATATTTTCCAGATTCTTCCATTTGGAGAGCGAATTCCAATACCCCAAAATCTGCTTTCTGGGCGTCTGTTCTCAAAGTCATGCCTATGCTCAAAGCCCACTCCTTTTATCAAATTTCCCAAGGGAATGTTTCTGTTTGGAGTTCCCCTTGGTGCTTTACCTGGCACAATTTGTATGATCATCTTATCATTCAGCAAAGTAGCAATTTTATCTATCCGGCTAAGGTTTCTGATCTTTGGTTGCCTGGGAGAAAAGTGTGGAATACTCAGCTCGTCTCTAACCTTTTTTATGGAGCCCTCTACTTCGGCTATTATCGCTACTCCTATTCTTCTTGATGATTGCAGAGACATTCTTTGTTGGGACTTAACCCCTTCAGGAAAATGCAATTCCAAGAGCACATACAAGCTTTGTTTGCAACAAATTCACTCTGTGCAGGCCAATCAACCAAGACAGGTAAACACATCTATTCAGTCTATTCTTCAACAGGTATGGAAGGAAAAATTTATGGCCCCTCGGGTCCAGACTTTTGCTTGGAGACTTCTCAGGCGAGCTCTTCCATCAGGTGCCAGAGCTGGTAGATTTTCTGTTCACATTAGTACATTATGTGCTAGATGTAATATTGAAGAGGATGATCTGCATCTCTTTTTTCTTTGTTCTTTTGCAAAGGCTGCTTGGTTTGCTCATCCATGGTACATCAGATCTGAGTTTTTAGTTGCAAATCATACTTCTGTTGCAGATATCATTATTGCCCTTTCTACCTCTAATCATCCGCATGCCACTATTCCTAATATTTTTACATTCATGTGGTGCTTGTGGAAAGCTAGAAATGAGGTTCTTTTTTGCAGGAAATTTTCACTACCTCATCAAGTGCAACATGCAGCACTAGCTATCTCTTCTCTGCAGGATTTTCATGAACAAAAATTACAGGGAGTCAATCCTTCCTCTCCTACTCTTCATACAGGTTCTGAACAAATGGGACAGCCTCTTCAAGGATCAACTATAAAGTCTGATGCGATAATTTTAGGAACAAAAGTTTATTCGGATGCCTCATGGAAGAACAACAACATTCCAGGAAGAAGTGATCTTCAAGCAACAGGAATTGGAATTTTCATTTTTATTCCTGGAGATGACTTTGACACAAAAATCATGATACAAGCTTCTGCTAACTCTACACATTCCCCTCTTGTGGCTGAAGCCTTGGCCCTTCAATTTGCTGCCAAGGTGGCTTGTAGGTTACAACTCCATAATGTGTCATTCCTCACAGACAACCTTTCTTTGGCAAAGATGGTGGTTTCCAGAAATATTAAGGATAACTCTATAGCTTGGAGATGTCGACCTCAAATAAGTAGTTTCATGCAGGACTCTTCTAGTGAACTTGATGCTATCTATCACATTCCCAGGAATATCAATAGCATTGCCCACAACTGTGCTCACCAGGTTCTCAATTCAGGAATAGAACCTGTTTTTAGTTGTGCAAATTCATCTCATTCCCCTTGTCCTTCTATGCTTTCTCTTCAAGACTCTCAGGTTGAAGGATTTGTAATACACGCTGTACTTTGCAAATGAGTTGAATGAAATTTGGCGCCTGAATGCGCCTTCCTTGTGTTCAAAAAAAAAGATTAGTGCTAGGATTTGTTTAGTGTTTGGGTAGGATTAGATTGGGTATTTTAATTACTTAGTTAGCTTGTTGTGCGGCTGACACGTTGGCCCTCCTTTTTAATTAAATGTTAAATAAGATTAAAAGGTTCTGTGTGTATGACAAGCGGGGCCATAGTCATTATTCATCGGTTGACTAGTCAAAATATTGACCGGGTCAACCCAGCCCCTGACCCCACATGGCATGCACATTCACACATTGTTGGTTACACTCCTGTGTACCTATAGCAAATCTAGAAAATGTTTAAATCTTTGACAATTCATATAGAGTAATCTATAAGTCAGATGAAAAAATTTTGTACATGAAAGTTGCTCAGAACGACAAGACAAATCCGAATACGCATCCCGTTCGTCCACCACACATCCCTAGCTTAGCGAACACACAACTTTCCCCCTCCGATCCGTCTGTCCGAAAATGCGAAACACCAGGAATACTTTCCCGAATGTTTCCCCCCTTCGTCGGTAGCACCTAGTACTGCGTTAGGTCACCCATAGCATGTAGCGACCCGACCCGAATGGGTCAAGTCTCTGTGCTTAAGTGTCATCCCTGGATCGGTATGCTGACACACACAGTACTCGAGGATTTATAACAGAGGTAAATCACATGTAAAAGTAACGTAAATACTATTACCTCAAATCCAAAATAGCGGAAGTAATAAGGTTGTGGATTCCCATCAACACCAACGGCAAAGTTGAGTATAGAAATCGTAACCCTAACGTATCACTTACTCGTCGTAAGATAATCCTGCAACATGAGACGTTGCAGCCACAGAGGGTCAGTACATTGAATGTACTGGCAAATTCACACCATAGACAATGATGAATAAGGACTATCACTACATGCATATTTGGCTGCTGGAAAAGCTCTATGGTTATAAGGTTTTTGCGTAAAGCCAATTTTTCCCTACTACATAGGAATAAATTTTATTTAACTATCATGGTGGTTGTTGAACATTGAGAATGGTTGACAGCATTCTCAATCCCAATTAAGTAACATCATTAAACCCAACAATATTCATTTAAAGTAACGTGATGAGATCAACAGGATAATCCAAGAACTAGATACTCAAGATGTCCATAACCGGGGACACGGCTAATCATGATTAGTTTGTACACTCTGCAGAGGTTTGCGCACTTTTCCCCACAAGACTCGATCTCCTCCGTTGGTTTTTCTCGCACTACATGGTGTTTGAGAAACGGATGACCGAGACATAACCTTTCAGAAGCGCTAGCACCTTACGTTGGATAGACCGGTACACCTACTTTCCCCTACATCTGCTAGTCTACCCTGTAAGAGTTCGCACGACTTAATCAACTATGCCAGAGCCCATAATGGCTTGTGGCTGCACACAGAAGTTTCTAGTATGAATAATCTCATGATCCCTTTGAGCCTGGGTGGCGGACCGTAGGATGATCACACGGTATATCCCCGGGATCTCCTAGGACAACACTGGTATATCCCCAGGTGTCGGGGCAAGTCCACTGGTATATCCCCAGGGTGCCCCTAGCAATCCACCCAGATGTGTATTCAAGTTGCCACCTTAAGTTGAACCATTAAATAACAATCTCACATCTGTCATGGATTTCACTCATACCCAAACCACGTCTACGAGCATAGCATGGCAATATAAGCATAACATAAAAGTAACTCCCAAGGTTTGAATGCAGGGCAATAGGTTCCTACCTCATCAAATACTTCCCAATACCCACGATTTAATTAGATCCTAATCATGCAATGTTTGAGGTTTGATCTAATGCAATAAAAACTGGGTATGAAAGGGATATGATCAAGGTGTGAACTTGCCTGCAATGTTGATGAAGATGATTCGCACTCAAAACTCTTGATAGATCTACTCGTCACACTTCGGTCAATCTATCGTAAGCAAGCAATAGTAACCACACATAAGCAATCACTCAAAAGATCAGAAAGAATGAAGAAGACGATTCGAAAAACTTCAAAACCAAGCAAATAACTCTTGCAACATAAAAAAATTTCTAACAGTACCAAAATTATGTGAATTTGGCCTTATTAGAATGTTTAGGTCAAGAGCTTCGATTTGCAAAAAGAATCAACTCAAACGGAGCTACGAAACTCAAGTTATGATCAAACGAAGTTTGAATTCAAATCTGCTCTAATTCAAATTTTAAACTTTTCAAAAACATGTTTGAGTTGGATTACTGGATAGAGGAGATCGTAACGAAGACGTGAGCGTTGGTTTCGTTGGATTTGGACAAACGGTGTAAAAGTTATGAGGGTTTGAAGTACAGGGACTAAACTGTGAAGAAATTTATCACAAATAGGTCCCTGGCCGAAAATAACAGAAAAAGAAAAAGCTAAAAAGTGAACGTTCTCTAAATAGATCTAATTAAAAAAACTAATCCGTTTTTTTAAACAAAAACCGAACCCTAAAAAAAACCGGCGAACCGGGCGGTTTAATTACCGGTTTACAGCGGTTCGTGGATTGGGGCGGATCGGACCGGCGTCGGCGGTCAACTCCGGCGAGACGGGGCAGCGGCGACGGCGAGCTCCGGCGCGGTGCGGCTTCGCGACGAGGGCGAGGGCAGTGCGGGGCGATGGCAGCACGGGGAGCGAGGGCGGCGAGGTGGTGGCGGTGGCGCGCGGGGTGGAG
>NC_041392.1:205855601-205863540 GCF_002162155.2 Triticum dicoccoides
CGGCGGCGGATCTAGCGATGGGCGGCGGCGGCGGCGAAAACGGGACCCAGGGGTCCCGGGGTGGCCTTTTAAAGAGGGCAGGGGAGGGCGGTGGCGTGGGGGAGGGGCGAGGTCGACGCGGAGTCCAGCCGCACTCCGGCTGGCGGCGGCGATGCTCGGGACTCTGTCCCGAGCTTGGGGGCGGTGCGGCGCGGCTGGAATGCGGCCTCGCCCGGTTGGCTGGGCCGGCCCAGTCGGGGAAGGAGTTTTAAAAAAAAACACTTCCAGACAAATAAAATAATAAAACAAATTAAAAGAAAATATTATATAGGCATATAATATATCAAAATTTTCAGAAAAAGATTTTCCACAACTTGGACATTTTTATAACTTCAAATAAAATCCACACAAATTCAGATAAATCAAAGAGTGCTACTGGTCTAATAAAAACTCAATAAAATCATTTTAAAAATACCAAAATGATTTCAAATTAATTCTTCTCCAATTTTTTTATTGTAGGGAATCATGTTACCCTAATTCCCATATATTTTATTTTTGGAGAAAAATAATTTGAATAAAACTCAAATATCTCGAAAGTGAAAATAAATCCAAATGAACTTTGAATTTAATTCTTTGAACTCCCAACTCATATTTCATATAATTTGAAGAAGTCATTTTATCTTCTCTCATGAAAATCATTGAGCTGCATGAAGTTTCTGAATTGGAAATATTTTCCAAATGAAATTCAAATATTTTCAACACCCCATGTCATTTAAATAAATGGAAGAAGTCATGTCATCTTCTCTCCAGGGTTTTGTGGTGAAAAGAATTTGAATTCATGGAGATCAAAAAGCAAATATGAAAGTTTGGGAAAGTCCTTTTATTCCCTCTCTTTTAACTTTCAAAAAGTTTCGAATTCACTCACTTTCAGACAATCAATCAAACAATCAGTCAAATCTATCTATTTATTATAACATTCAAAATGTAGAATTTTGGGATGTTACATAGCACCGCGTATTGCCATGTTGTGCTTTGTGATGCTTTGATTGCTCTGTTATTTATTGTGTTCCCCCTTCGTTACTTCTTTCTGGTAGACCTCGAGACCGCGGTTGATCAAGTGATTGACTACTTCGCCTTCGAGGGTTCGTGTCTGCTTGCAGAGCAACCAGGCCAGCCAGCCCCCTCCCCTTGATCACCACATATCGCCTATTCCTTTTCTCTACTACTTGCATTAGAGTAGTGTAGCATGTTACTGTTTTCGATTAATCCTATTCTGCTGCATGGCCTGTCATTGTTGCTACAATTGTTACCCTTACCTGCAATCCTAAATGCTTAGTATAGGATGCTAGTATTCCATCAGTGGCCCTACATTCTTGTCCGTCTGCCATGCTATACTATCGGGGCGTGATCGCTCGGGAGGTGATCACGGGTATATACATACTACACTTTTATATATGATACATGTGGTGACTAAAGTCGGGTCAGCTCGTAGAGTACCCGCAAGTGATTCCGATGTGGGCGGATGAAAGGACAGGTGGCTCCATCCAGGTAGTGGTGGGCCTGAGTTCCCGACGGCCCCCAGTTGTTACTTTGTGGCGGAGCGACAGGGCAAGTTGAGACCACCTAGGAAAGAGGTGGGCCTAGCCCTGGTCGGCGTCCGCGGTTACTTCAATTAACACGCTTAACGAGATCTTGGTATTTGATCTGAGTCTGGCCAATGGCCTATACGCACTAACCAACTACGCGGGAACAGTTATGGGCACTCGACGTCATGGTTTCAGCCAAAGCCTTCTTGACGTAAACGAGTGAGCGGCGTGCGCCGGATTGGACCGTAATCTTGCTCTTTTATTAAGGGGATGGGTCTGCTTCCGGCCGCCCATGCAACATGCAGGTGTGCAATGGGCGATGGGACCCGACCCCTGCGCAATAGGATTTAGACTGGCGTGCTGACCTCTCTGTTGTGCCTAGGTGGGGCTGCGACATGTTGATCTTCCGAGGCCAGGCATGACCTAGGAAAGTGTGTCCGGCCAAAGGGGATCTAGCGTGTTGGGAAATTTGGTGCACCCCTGCAGGGAAGTTTATCTATTCGAATAGTCACACCCATTCAAGTGCCAGATACAACCCGGTGAATGCTCTCTCACAGGGCGACGAGGAGCGGGTTGTGGGGTAGGATTATGCTATCCGATGCTAATTGGTGAACTTACCATCTACTCTCTCCTATATGCTTCAAGATGGAGGCTGTCAGAAGCGTAGTCTTCGATAGGACTAGCTATCCCCCTTTTGTTCTGGCATTCTACAGTTCAGTCCACAGATACTACCCATTTCATTGATATCAATGCATATGTAGTGTAGATCCTTGCTTGCGAGTACTTTGGATGAGTACTCACGGTTGCTTTCCTACTTCTTTTCCCCTTTTCCCGGTCACTGCGATCATATGATGGATTCCAGGAGCCAGAGGATCCCGGGGATGATTCTACGTGGAGTTCGACTTCGAGGAGTAGTTAGGAGGTCCCAGGTAGGAGGCCTTGCCTTTTCGCCCGTTGCTACTTTTGTGCTAGCATTCTTAAGGCAAACATGTTTAATTTATGTCTATACTTAGATATTGTTGCTTCCGCTGCCTCTTGTGTCTTCGAGCATTTGTATTCGAGCCTTCGAGGCCCCTAGCTTCTAATATAAAGTTTGTATTATTTTAATTTGTGTCTAGAGTTGTGTTGTGGTATCTTCCCGTGAGTCCTTGATCTTGATCGTACACATTTGCGTGTATTATTAGTGTATGGTCAAATCCAGGGCGTCACAAGTTGGTATCAGAGCCGACTGCCTGTAGGAATCCCCCTTCCAAACTCCTTGGCCGAAGTTGAGTCCCGTCATTACAAAACTTTTACTAACATGGATGTGTGGCTAACGGGTCCATGTTGCCATTGGGTGGTGTTAGGATCTTTTGTTCCTCGTCTATACTCTGGGACTCTGATCTCTCTTATTTTCGGGTTAAATGATTTTGCTAACTCTAACTCTAGGTTCTCGTAATTACTTCCTCTCGGAGAGCCCCTCACTCTAGATGATTGCATGGTGCACCGAAGAATTCCGAAGATACTCTCCAATGTTCTCCCGAGACCTTGTGCCCGTTGCCTTTTCAATTCCCTACCATCGAAATGTCCCTATGGATAAATACATACATTTGTCGTTCATACATTCATCCCCAGTGGATCTTGTTATTACAAGATACACCGAAATTCTCTCAATTGTTCCAAGAATACTTTGTGCCTACTGCCTTGCAGTTCTTTACCACCCGAATAGCCCTACGGATAATTTCTCGCACTTATCGAGTATCCGCTCATCCCCAGATGATTCATCTATTTCACAAAAGTCTTTGAAATACCATTCATTCTTCCGAAAATCTTGAGCAGCCTATTGCTCCTGAAATTCTTGCATTCTTGCGTTATGGTTAATGCCATAAATCTCGTAATCTTATTGGCACCTTGTGTCATTTTTCATTTCGAGTCTATTGATTCAATATGTTGCGAATGCCCGCAATCCTCAATCAGATCCTAGAATTCATCCTTCTGGCTCAGGTGTCATTTTAAAACATGAGGTGGATCTCAACCAATCAAATTGCCACCGATTGTAACCCTAAGGATATTCAACTTATCCATCCCTAATCAGAGCATTGCTTCTGATCCCTTGTCCTGGAATTCATAATTTCTTTGCATTTGAGCTTTGAGTTAGTCAGTTGTTTCTATAATCTGATCTCCTTGCATTCTTTCTTCCTCTGGTTGAGTACTGATGCTTACATCAGATCCCTTCAGGACCATCCGATCCTTTGTTAGATTTTATCCTACAACGTCCTTCATATTCAATCACTTTGGAAGTTCTTCCTCTGATATATAATGACATTGGTAAATCCTATTCTCTTATTGGCCAACCATGCTCTGCTTTTGAGCTGGAGATATTTACTATTGAAGCTTGTGGTATATGTTTCCATGACCTGACGGTTTGAACCTATGCCTTCCTTAATATGTGTGAACTCGAAAGTTTTCACGAGTCATACTCTTCTGGTATTTTGCTAGATCAAATTTCAACACTACAACTCCTTCGAAGGTGAGAGGTGAATGGAAGGTTATACATTGAAGAAGTGGGAGTCGACCTTGAGCTTGTGTCCATGCCCATGGACACGATGTAGATCCTATCATGGAAGCTTCTTGTAATAATAACTATTCCCTTGGTATGATAACATCTGATATCGGTGAATTGATCCTTTGCAATCGTGGTCCCGACCATGTTATCCTTTAAATACCATTTCTCGTGCAAGTTTAAGCACTTGTCTTTTGCAGAGTAATAACCCAGTCCCACCTCTACTTTGATCTATCGTCGAGTATTACCCCCTGGTATCTCGAGATTATCTTGGAACTGCATAACTTCTTATGAGTTCTTCATCAAGTACTACATTCTCACTGACTACAATTTTTCATGGGCTATGAGTTATTAAACACTCAAAGACACCGATAACTGAACCGAGTCTGCACTACGGTTCAACAACTCTTATTAATCTTCTTTAAGTACGAGTTTGTACCTGATCACGCCATTCCTAGCCTGTTTGGCTATATCATTGTCGTGATGATTTTAACTGTGCTACCTGGTCCTTATTCTCATAGTACCACTTTCGATGATGAGCTAAGCTTATGTTGATTTTCCTCGTCATATTATTTCGCCTTGAACAGCAAGCTTTATTTCGAGTTTCCGTCGTACTCGTGGTTCCAATAACCTTTCACTTCATCATTCCTTTGACTTGATGTCATCGCCATTGATTACATCTTCATGAAATATCTTGACAATTGTGTCGTGATCATCATCAGCATTCTGAACTCTTCCAGGATATCAATTGAATTCATGATGAGAAAGACCATCATTCCCTCGATGATTAGTGTTATCATCGACCACTCTACTGTCTTCCCTCCAACACAAACTTCTTCGTGTTTTGTGTTATACCTTGTGTTCCTTACTATCCAACAATTGTTCTTCTTTATCTTGGAGTATTACCATCTTTCAAGAATGTCTTGAGAATTTCACCACCTCTTGAGAATTCTTGATACAAGTGATACTTATCACAATCACCATTCTTTTCTTGATGCCCGTGTTGTTTCTAACCGGAATAACGACAATTGGACTGTGATGTGTACTTTCAAAACTTCTAGCAACCGTATTACTTTAAAGTTACTGGTTGACAGTTCATTCTTCAACTATTGATTATTGAGTCACCATTCTGACATTGATCATGCTACCTAGCCCATATATCGGGTACACCTTTCAACCAATGTTTATTTGTGTATGTTTTCCTCGAGCATACATCATTATATCATTTGTTCTGTCAAATGTTATCTCCTTGTTCACATAATTGTGGAGATCCATCTTTTTGGAAATCTCAAAGAATTGTCACCGAGTCCATCATCCACCTCCTTATCCTCTCCTTGGTTTAATGATGAACTCTTGTTTCGAAACTCGCTTCCATAGTTCATTTCCCGAGAATCTTACAATGTCATCTCGGCAATTTGTGTCGCACCTTTTTCTTCTCAGGCATCCTGAGTCTGAGGTATCCTAACCCCAATCAGATTTGAATCTCGGTCGGATATGATGGTAGGAACATAATTCCAAGAGTTATAACATTGGTCTTTTATATGACCCGGTAAGATGATGTCATGCCTAGCACACCTGGTCATAGGAACTATTGTTATAGTTCCTTTCTTAACAAGGCTAGCGATTCTTCCATGAGGAAATTGTAAGACTTATTCTATATGTTGATCCTGATGAATCCTTTGTGTATCCAAAGTTCGACATTTGCTTGAAAACCATATCAATGCTATCTCAAAGCATGTCTGTGGTACTCCGATCTTCAATAAGAACATTTGAAGCACAATGCTAAATTTTCTTTTATCATTTATCATAACACCGTTGTATGGGTAATATCATGAAATTCCTGCCCCCTTACCCAAATGGTTTTCTACTTTCTATCATGTCATGGATGTCATGCTCTACTTGTCCTTGGGAAGGATATACCCCTGAAATATTTGTTTAAACACATTTTCCTTTCCATTGTTCTATTTAATCTGATAATCACATTTTCCTTTCCATTGTTTTATTTAACCTTTATTGTGGTCTATATGATTTAAGCAGTAATATTCTCCTGCTTATGTAAACACCTTGATGTGCAACCTAGTCAGTAAGGCCATGTTACTATTTGTTGATGACATTCCGGTAACCACCGATGGACAAGAACTTTGCCTATTGGTCCGGGTCGTTTAACGAGCATGAAAATGGTTCTCTTCGTCCCTCGCCCTTGGTACCGACGTTGTTGCCGACATAACTGACAGGCTATTCTTTGACATGCCTTGATCGTGCAAGATGACATAGCCCTTCCTACTTTTTAACCCACATGGTGGGCCCATAACCCACAGTTCCACAGGATATGATCCTGACTCTCTTATACACCCCTGTTTCCAAAGTTATTCCTCGCGCTTGATTTCATGTGTAATTCACGAGCCACCTCCTTTGAGCTGATCTAGTCTGGTATGAGATGCAACATCTATTCTCGTTGCTCTGGACCCCTATCACATTTAGTTTAAGGCATCGAACGATTGCCTACCCGCTTGACACTTGTCATGGTACCTTCTTACTTTGCTCTCGACATTCTCTTAAGTTTTAGTTCGAGAGTTACTTCCCGCCACCTTCCCCGATGTTAGCTACCAGATACTTAACCTTGCAGAGGTCAGTTCTTCCGAAGATACCCCTTATCCTTTTTCGTAAGTACGATGGAACCCACGAAGAAAGGATCACGACTTCATCATGATGCCCTGAAAATGAGAAATGAAGACGTCAACGTAATGGATAGGCCTCTTCGAGAAGAGCAACCAAGACCGAGAAGATTCGATAGAATTTCATAACCAGACCTTTCCCCCTTTGCTCCACCTCTTAAATCTCGGGACGAGATTTCTTGTAGTGGAGAGGATTTGTAACACCCAATAATTAAGCTACAGTAAACCCTGACAAATGATGCCAAGTCACCTTTTTTTATTAAGCTTAATCGACTCTTATTGAAAACCTGTTCAAATTCAAATCTGGATGCAACTTGAAAATTTAAATGTTTCAAAAGGTAAAATAAAAATGTAGGTTGGGCTGCAAATATTCACTAGCAAATTTTCATATACGAATTAACATTTTTCAAAATATACAAGTTCTACTAAACATTTTAAAACTGACTCATAAGATTTTATTGAAACTGTCTAATTTAAATAAATTTGTAAACTATCCAAAAATATTTGACACTTGTTGGAATAGCCCAAAATATTGCCTAGAATTTATGTGATAGTTTGCACAATGAACTAAAATCATTTAGTACCTAAACTAAATACAAAACACTAGTAACTAAGAAAACATAAAAGAAAAAGGGGAACCTACTAATAAAAAGAAAAGAAACCTAATCTATAGGGCCCCTTGGCCCATTTAGCAAAACAGCCCCAGCCCACCCGTAGCTCTTTCAACCTACCGCTACAGGAGGCAGAGGAAGCCGTGGCAGCCATCCCACAGCCATGGGTGCGCCCGGCCAGGTTCCGGCCATCCCGCGGCCCTCCCTGGCGGTTAAGTCCGACGCCCGCGACCCCTAGCAAACCCTAACGCCCATCCCCCTCGTCTCCCTCTCCGCCTCTCGATTTCGTCCGCACCCGAGACCACAGTTGCCGCTGCCTTCTCGATCCCGTGGCCATCGGCCTCACCTCGTCGTGCCAAGATGTCCATGAGCTCCTCCATCGTCTTCTCCTTCGACCTCGCCTAAGGGCTCAAGCTTGGAGGGCTGGTACGCTCGGCATCGCGCTCATCTTCGTCGGTACATCGCCGGTGTCCGACGTCGTTTGCCGCGGCTCCGGTCAACCTCCGGCCTCCCCGACCACATCTTCGAGCTCACGGTGAGCTCCTC
>NC_041392.1:205863821-205963484 GCF_002162155.2 Triticum dicoccoides
CTTCGATCCGTGCCCCCGCGCATCCTTGCTCGCCGAGGCCGAAGCTTCACGTTCATGTCACCTGTGTGTACTGATGTAGTTGCAGCCTCGCGCGCCTCTGCGCGGTGCTCCCGTATGCCTATGGCCGCCCTGCGCATGCCCCCGGCCGCGCACCGCACGCGCGCCACACATCCGCCCGCGCCCTGCCTCCTTGAAGCCGTGCCCCGCGCACCACTCCAGTCGCGCCCCTGCTTGCATTGGTCGTGCCCTCTGGATACGACCGCCTGCGCATGGCAGCGTGCCCCTGGCCTCGCCTCCGTGTCCCGCGGCGCGCCCGTAGCCTCCCTTGCCCGCGCTCGCCCGCAGCCGCTGCTGCCCGCTGTTGCTGGCCACTGCTACTTTTGCTGCTGCTCAGCCGCCGCTACTGCTGAATCCCGCCATCGCCTACTGATGTTGTTGCGTTGCCGCTGCTGCTTTGTTGTCCTGCTACCGCTGCTTGTTACTGCTGCCACTGCTTGTTACTGCTGCCGCGACCGGCCAAACTCGCTGTTGCTTATCGGCCCACGGCCGTCTGTGCACGCTCGTCGGGATGGGCTTCGTCCATGGCCGACTAGGCATGCTATCACACGAGCATCCAATGCTCACGGACATGCCATGCGCGCTCCTGTGTGTTCCTGAGCCAACCAAGCTTTGGATTAGTGCTAGGATTTGTTTAGTGTTAGGGTAGGATTAGATTTGGTATTTTAATTACTTAATTAGCTAGCTGTGCGGCTGACACGTGGGCCCTCCTTTTTAATTAAATGTTAAATAAGATTAAAACGTTCTGTGTGTATGACAAGCAGGGCCATAGTCACTGTTCATCGGTTGACCAGTCAAAATATTGACCGGGTCAACCCAGCCCCTGACCCCACATGTCATGCACATTCACATATTGCTGGTTACACTCCTGTGTAACTATAGCAATTTGTCTATTTCTAATTTTGAATTAAAATAAATCCAGAAATCTAGAAAAAGTTTAAATCTTTGAAAATTCATATAGAATAATCTATAAGTCAGATGAAAAAACTTTGTACATGAAAGTTGCTCAGAACGACAAGGCAAATCCGAATACGTTGCCCGTTCGTCCGCCACACATCCCTAGCTTAACGAACACGCAACTATCCCCCTCCGGTCTGTCTGTTCGAAAACGTGAAACACCGGGAATACTTTCCTGGATGTTTCCCCCCTTTGCCGGTAGCACCTAGTACTGCGTTAGGTCACCCCTAGCACCGTGTATTGCATGTTATGCTTTGGTATGCTTTGATTGCTTCTGTTATTTATTGTGTTCCCCCTTCGTAACTTCTTTCCGGTAAACCCTGTGACCGCGGTTGAACCAGTGATTGACTACTTCGCCTTCGAGGGTCCGTGTCTGTCTGCAGAGCAACCAGGGAAGCCTCCCCCCCCCCTTGATCACCAGATATCGCTTATTCCTTTTCTCTACTGCTTGCATTAGAGTAGTGTAGCATGTTACTGTTTTCGGTTAATCCTATCCTGCTGCATGGCCTGTCATTGTTGCTACAGTTGTTACCCTTACCTGAAATCCTAAATGCTTAGTATAGGATGCTAGTATTCCATCAGTGGCCCTACATTCTTGTTCGTCTGCCATGCTATACTATCGGGCCGTGATCGCTCGGGAGGTGATCACGGGTATATACATACTACACTTTTATATATGGTACATGTGGTGACTAAAGTCGGGTCAACTCGTAGAGTACCCGCAAGTGATTCCGATGTGGGGGGCTGAAAGGACAAGTGGCTCCATCCAAGTAGTGGTGGGCCTGATTTCCCGACGGCCCCCAGTTGTTACTTTGTGGCGGAGCGACAGGGCAAGTTGAGACCACCTAGGAAAGAGGTGGGCCTGGCCCTGGTCGGCGTCCGCGGTTATTTCAATTAACACGCTTAACGAGATCTTCGTATTTGATCTAAGTCTGGCCAATGGCCTATACGCACTAACCAACTACGCGGGAACAGTTATGGGCACTCGACGTCGTGGTATCAGCCGAAGCCTTCTTGACGTCAACGACTGAGCAGCGCGCGCTGGATTGGACCGTAATCCTGCTCTTTTATTAAGGGGGCTGGGTCTGCTTCCGGCCGCCCACGCAACATGCAGGTGTGCAATGGGCGATGGGACCCGACCCCTGCGCCATAGGATTTAAACTAGCGTGCTGACCTATCTGTTGTGCCTAGGTGGGGCTGCGACATGTTGATCTTCCGAGGCCAGGCATGACCTAGGAAAGTGTGTCCGGTCAAAGGGGATCTAGCGTGTTGGGAAATTTGGTGCACCCCTGCAGGGAAGTTTATCTATTCGAATAGCAGTGTCCCTCGGTAAAAGGACGACCCGAAGTTGTACCTCGACCTTATGATAACTAGAACCGGATACTTAATAAGACACACCCTTTCAAGTGCCAGATACAACCCGATGATTGCTCTCTCACAGGGCTACGAGGAGCGGGTTGTGGGGTAGGATTATGCTATGCGATGCTAATTGGTGAACTTACCATCTACTCTCTCCTATATGCTTCAAGATGGAGGCTGTCAGAAGCGTAGTCTTCGATAGGACTAGCTATCCCCCTATTGTTCTGGCATTCTACAGTTCAGTCCACAGATACTACCCATTTTATTGATATCAATGCATATGTAGTGTAGATCCTTGCTTGCGAGTACTTTGGATGAGTACTCACGGTTGCTTTCCTACTTCTTTTCCCCTTTTCCCGGTCACTGCGATCATATGATGGATTCCAGGAGCCAGAGTATCCCGGGGATGATTCTACGTGGAGTTCGACTTGGAGGAGTAGTTAGGAGGTCCCAGGCAGGAGGCCTTTCCTTTTCGATCGTTGCTACTTTTGTGCTAGCCTTCTTAAGTCAAACTTGTTTAACCTATGTATGTACTTAGATATTGTTGCTTCTGCTGCCTCTTGTGTCTTCGAGCATTTGTATTCGAGCCTTCGAGGCCCCTGGCTTGTAATATAAAGCTTGTATTATTTTAATTTTTGTCTAGAGTTGTGTTGTGATATTTTCTCATGAGTCCTTGATCTTAACCGTACACATTTGCGTGTATGATTAGTGTACGGTCAAATCTAGGGTATCACACCAGTTCACCAAAATGGCTAGAAAAAATATACATGTGTCCTTGGGTGCATGTTTAGGTCCCATGCCAGGAATGGGAATGAATTACAATCGTACTGGTGTCATGGCTCGTACTCAAACATTTCAAATCTCGGTTTTAAAGTCCCCATAAATCCTAAACTCACCAGAAAGTCATCAAATGTGGCATGGTGTCGTGTCATGGCACATATATGTCATGGTTAAAACATTGTTCAATTTGGGCCAAGCTTTATTACAAACCTCTTACAAAAACCGGAGCTTCTCTCAAAGAAGCCTCGTGGTTCTGATAGGGAAATGTGTTCCCCTTGTGGGCGAAACGTAATCACTGCCTCTTTTCGCCTTGTATTTTCTTGCACGCGCAACATGGAACCACAGGATATTCGTGCTGAAATTTAAATTTATTCAGGGTTCGTTTGGCCTTTCTATACACTAATTGAGTTTCCTAGGCATTTAATGTCCATAATTCAAATCTGAACTACAAATACATGCTCCATTTCACCAAAATGGCTAGAAAAATTATACATGTGTCCTTCGGTGCATGTTTAGGTCTCATGCCAGGAATGGAAATGAATTACAACCGTACCGGTGTCCTGGCTCTTCCTCAAACATTTTGAATCTCGGTTTTTAAGTCCCAATAAATACTAAACTCACCAGAAAGTCATCAAAGGTGGCAAGGTGTCATGTCATGGCACATATATGTCATGGTAAAAACATTGCCAATTTGGGCCAAGCTTTATTACAAACCGGAGCCTATCGCAAGAACCCTCGTGGTTTCGATAGGGAAACGTGTCCCCTTGTGGGCCAAATGTTTGTCACGCCCTCTTCTAGCCTCATATTTTCTTCTACACGCGACACGGAACAACTGGAGATTCGGGCTAAACTTTGAAATTATTCAGGGTTCATTTGACCTTTTTTGTTCATTAATTGAGTTTTCTTGGCATTTAATGTCCATCATTCAAATCCAAACTACAAATACATGCTCTAGTGCACCAAAATGTCTAGAAAAAACGTACATGTTTCCTTGGGGTGCATGTTTAGGTCCCATGGAACGAATGAGAACGAATTCAACCGTCTCGCCGTCCTAGCCTGGCCACAAACATTGCGAATCTCGGTTTTTAAATGTCTATAAATGCAAAACTCACCAGGAAATCATGAAACTTGGTATGGTGTCGCTACATGGTATATATAATAGTCCAATTTGGGCGAAGCTATATTACAAGCCTTTTACAAAATGGAGCCTGTCGCAACCCTCGTGGTTTCGGTAGGGAAACATGCCCCTCTTGTGGACGAAACGATAATAGATGCCTCTTCTCGCCTTGAACTTTGTTTTCTATAAGCAACATAGAATAATAGGAGTGTCAGGCTGAAATTTGAAACTGTTCAGGGTTCGTTTGGCCATTCTATATATATATATATTACTAATTACTAAGTTTTCTATGTATTTAATGTAGTCCATAATTCAAATTTGAGCAACAACCACATGCTCCAATGAAGCAAAATGGGTGGGAAATCGTACATGTGTCATTGGGTGCATGTTTAGGTCTCGTTTGAGGAATGAGAATGAATTACAAACTTGTCGTCGTCCTGAAGTAATGAGAATCTCGGTTTTTAAATCCCAGTAAATAAAAAAGTCACCCAAAAAACATTAAACTTGGCATGGTTTCATGACATGGCACATATATGCCGTGGTAAGAAAAATCGTCCAGTTTGAGAAGAGGTGCACACATTAGTAGCCAACGAAGTCCTTTTGAAAAAAAGCTGACATGTTAATATCGCAATCGGTTGTATTATATTTACCGTGTCAAAATTTAATCATACTCGGTGGCGTGTGTGCAGCTGTTTGATTAGACGGGACGAGCACGAGAACTACATTGTGCATCTTCGATAGGACGCGTGCGAGCAGTCCGTCGCGTAGGCTCAACGGGACGCATGCATCGTGTCCACCTCGCAGGCTCAATGGGACACGTGCGAGCAGCAAGGCCGCCCATGCTCACCGGGAAGCGAGCTCTTTGACCTCCATGCACCAGCCGCCGCCCGCCTCGCTCACAACTTCTCAATTAATGGGTTAATTAAAGCACCTGGACGGAGGGTGTTTGCTTGTGATCCCATGGCAGCATTTGCTTTGTTCGTGTTTTCAACTAGTATTCCGCCCTAATTTAAATTGCCACATAGGGCAACGGATAATACGACCACAAATAAAATGGCAACGGATAATACGATGACAAATTTACAATGGCGCACATAATAATTGTCTTACATATTCCGGATAATTTAAAATGGCACATGCGGCAAAGCCCGGAAGACACGGGGGCAAGAGAAGAAGGAAATTGCACACAACAATCTGGGTTGCTACTTCTCTACTCGTCGATGGATCGTCGGACGGAGAAATCCTCCAGCTCCGTCTTCAATTCCTCACGACTTTGCTTGAAAGCAGCCACGGATTCCTCCACCTCTTGCTCGCGCTCGATCCGGAGCTTCCTCAAGCCACCCATCAGTTCCTCGACGACCGCTTTCAGCGTCATCTCCGAGGCACTGCTCTGCTCATGCACCATGCATGTTCCATCTAGCGGCCTCCTCCTCCTTCTCAGCGACCAACTTGAGGAGCTTCGCATTGTCATCCATGAGTTGCTTGACGAGGCCGGTCGCCTTGTCAATCGAGGCATCGCTGATCTTGAGCAGCTTCATCAAGTCGTCGACCAACTCCGGCTGCGTAGTGACGCCAGCGAGAATGTCGTCGTCACCGGTGAAGGACTTCAGGAACACCGGCTCGTTGCGATGGCCGACGCCGCGAATGCGCTTGTGAGAGCCCTCGCATGCCCGTGAGAGCTTGTTCGAGGGCTCCGTGGCGTGCCTAGACATCTCTACTGCGGTTGCGGCTTTGTGGCGGGACCTCTCTAGTGCTTCCGGTCACTCCTACCTGGTTATATGTCCACCCTAAACTCCTCCTACCGGTCATGGCGGAACGACTTGACAGAGAAAACCAGTTTTGTGGGTAATGAGGAGAGGAACTGTGATGTAATTTTCGAGTGGGTAGTTTTTATAGCTCGCTGCTAAGTGTGAACACATATTAGTTTGAGAGGTGTGAACAGATTTGCAATTACTTATTGCGTTGTAATTGGCAATGTGACGAGAAACAAGGTTAAAATTTATTGATGGCAGAAGGTTGACCACGTGGTTGCTCGCCATTGAGGCGGCCGCGGCGCGCTCCGCTCTGGCGTCCATGCACGCGCTCTGCTCACCGTTGAGGCAAAGTTACAATGGCAACTGTTAATAATTCTTAATAATTGTCTTACATATCTAGGATAATTTAAAATACCAAATGCAGCAAGGCCCAGAACACTCACGCCCTACATATGCATACAATTATAATAAAATATAAGCTAAACGGCTGAGCGGACGACCTCCAAACAATGGTCTTCTAGGAGTCCATGATCAGCATAGCAACCTTGCGGCCGTGTACTCGCAGGCGCATGTGTAACTTACTAATCATCGCACACGAGTACTCGCAGACGCATCGTGTGCGATACTCCTAGCCACCCCAATCAACTAGTTTGCATTTTTCAAAGTTTTTTGTACACACAAAATCGCACACAGACTAACTATATTAACTATATGTGTTTTAAATTCTCATCGCAAATAGTTCACCTGAGTCGGCTGTTTGCCACGTATCACACACATCTTGTTAAGTTGAACCGTTTCTATTGCGTTTGCTAATCGAAAACAGTTTGTCTGAGTGAATCGTATGCCCTATATTACACACACCTTGATGTGGCTAACCGTTTATGTTGCACTCCCTAATAGCAAACGGTTCATCGGAGCAAACTGTATGCCGTATATCGCACACACATTGATATGGCTGCCCGTTTCTGTTGTTCTGCCTCATTGCAAACAGTTCCAACGGGTTAACCGTGTGGCCTGAATCGCACACGCCACTAAAATTTGTACCGTGTTTGACGCATCCTCCATCGCAAACGTTTTGCACCTTTTTTGACGGTTTTCATACACCACCGTTTGCGATTACTGCATTGCACACAGTTTCTCGAAGGGTCTCTGATCGTAGTGCCGCATTAGTAGCATCCCGTAGTAGTGTCTGCTTAGTTTAGACATGTTCTGTAATGCCACCTGTTTAGTTTAGATATCATATATGGGAATTATGCAGTCTCGTGTCTTCTAGCCAGCCATAATATATGTCAAATGTGCAATGCCATCCTGTTTAACCAGGCACCATATATTTGAATGATATCTAGCCAATCCTTTTCTTCATTAAATTTCATTTTATCGACAATGTTTGTATATTAAACTACTCTTCATGTGAATCAGCCATTTGAGTTGGTGATGGAAAATCTGGAGTGAAAACAAGGCCTTCAGAGCAGACAGTGCTACCTGTCGAAGCAGATCTCTTGCTGGGTCCCGATAGCTCCTCAGAGATGGATTCAGAGACAGATGACCAGTCCTAGTCCCCCACCGAGGTGCATGCTCTAACTTGGCACAGTTCTACTGCTCATATCATGCATATGGTGTCTTGCATTGCATAGTTTAGATATCATATACACAATATTCAACACCATGTTCTCAGTCCAGACATCATATATGTGAATGCCCTCCACTTAGCATATAAATCACAAATGTGAATTAAATCATGCGATCCTGGTTACTTAGATAACATGTATGTGAATTATGTCATGCGATCTTGTTTAGTTAGTCATCATATCTTTGAATTATCTTATGATATGCTATCCAGTTTAGATAGACATCATATATGTGAAATTATGTCATGCTATCCATTTTAGTTAAACAATATACATGTCAATTATTTAATGCCCTCTTTTTCCACACTATCTATTGCATCTATCCCTCATACAATGTATGTACATTCAATTAAATTTCCTGTTTATCAGCCATTTGAATTGGAGTGAGTGATGGCAGTATCTAGCGGAGTAAAAACACGGTCTTCAAATAAAACAGTGCTACCTCTTGGTGGAGATAGCACCCAATGGTACATGCATGAGAACTAGCCCTACCACACATAACCCAGACTCTCCCAGATTTTACCCCTACTGTGATGGACAGAGAACCAGCTTCACCCAATCTAACCCCAACCCAAGCAGATAGTAACCCAGTTCCTGTTGACATAACACCATCTCCATCACAGAGCTCCCAAACAAGAGCAGGTAGTAAGGCAGGTCCAGTGCCCAAAGCGCCAGTACTACCCCGGCGAACCCCAACTCCACCAGTTAGTACACCTATTCCTATGGAGGAAGCACAACCAGCCATTCATAGTTTAGCATCTATCACATTTGATGTTGTTAAATCCTATGTGCGTATCTTCCCATCATGGAAATCTTATACTAAAGATGAAGGAAAATGCAAGTTGCAGGTGTTTGTCCAGGAGTTATGTGTATGTAATGTTATTCATGGCAATTACTTTGCTTTGTCCCATACATTCTACCTCCATGATGGTTATAATACAGCAAATTTTCCCATTTTTCTCTATAGAGAAAGACCGATTTGGAAACTTAGCATGAAGTAACATGTGCTAATACCTCTGCTATCTTCAAGAATGCTTGGTGGAAGTATCGGAATTACCTGAAGAAAACATACTTCACCGGTAAAGAAACTCATCAAATTCCCTTACGTTCTCCTGAGACACATTTACTGGACGATGACTGGGAACGCCTTATTCTTTACTGGTCCCGAACCAAGAATGTGGTAAGGTCTATGAGCTCATTTTATTTTAAGTACTATATGCTTGCGTCTTATTGTACACTGTTCATGTAGAACAAGTGCTTAAACCTGAAGAACAACTATTCTCATTTAAGATTCCATTGCTATCGTGCATACTGCTTTGCTCTTGTATCACTGTATTTACTCATACAAACTTAATTTTAAATTGAACTATCCAATGGAAACTCCAATGGCACAACAGGTATGTTTAAGCATGTTTCTTTAACAGGTTTGCTCTTATAAATAGCTTTGTTGATTTCAAATTGTGTATACAGTTGACTTCTCATATCATGCACATTACTAGCATCATAACAGGGCCAATAGTGTTGTTGTACATGTAGACCTATAGTACCCATCTAAAATCTTGTTGTGCCGTTTAGTTTCCCACGCTGTGTATTCTTTCAGTGCTGCTTTCTCTTGAACTGATATGATTTGAACCGTGTCTCTATTTTGATTTGGCAAGACAATGCAGTGACCATAGGACATAGATATATGTTTGTTTGATGCTTTTATAATGTACTACTTGGCAATAGAAGACTTGATAGTTTAATCTTGTCCACCTTACTGATGAACTAGTTCACCGAAATGAGTTTCATATACTAGTACATGCTAAACCTGTTATGTGTCTGCTTATTTCTTTTTTTAGAATGCTGACAGAATATTGGGGAAGAGTGCCTTATTAAGCAATGATAATGGAAGTAATGCAGATAATGTTCATGATCGTGAGACATCCTTGTTGGTCTCCAACAAAGCTGATAAAACAACTAAGGAAAACTATCTTGAAGACAGTGAGGCAACCCCAAAGTCCTGTCTTGGTTTACTGTTCGAGTTACTAGCCACTACCGCTTGCACAAGCTATTCAAACTCACTGTCTGAATCAGTTCAGTTTCTTGAGTCTCAACTACAAGCTGAAGGACATCGATCAGCTATGCTGTGATAAGAAGCGGAAGGACTGCGGAAGTCCCTGGAGCATTCAAATGCATACTTTCTAGTGCAACAGCAAGCATTGGAGGATTTTAGCACCAAACAGGACAAAGCTAATAAGCTTGCTAAGCTTATTGCCAGCATGGTGGATACCCAGGATAACATTTCTTGAGCTCTTCCGGAGTTGTTTCAGTTATGGACTTGTTTTGCTGCTGCATTTATTTGTACTGGTGGCCAATTTTGATGGCTAGTGTATCTAATATTGTAGCGATCTGACCTCAAATAGTCAAATCTCTGTGCATACGTGTCATCCCTGGATCGGTAATGATGACTGATACGTCTCCAACGTATCTATAATTTTTGATTGCTCCATGCTATATTATCTAGTGTTTTAGGCAATATTGGGCTTTATTATCCACTTTTATATTCCTTTTGGGACTGACCTATTAACCGGAGGCCCAGCCCAGATTTGCTGTTTTATGCCTATTTCAGTGTTTCGAAGAAAAGGAATATCAAACGGAGTCGAAACAGAACGAAATCAATTGGAGAAGTTATTTTTGGAAGGAAACCTACTGGATAGACTTGGACCCTACGTCAGAAGATGAAGGAGGTGCTCACGAGGGTAGGGGGCGGGCCCACCCCCCTGGGGCGCGCCCCCTGCCTCGTGCCCCCCCTTCGGTCCATCGACATACCTCCTGCACCCATATATACCTACGTAACCTAAAACTTCCAGAACAGAGATTAGATCGGGAGTTCCGCCGCCAGAAGCCTCCGTAGCCATCGAAAACCAATCTAGACCCGTTCCGGCACCCTGCTGGAGGGGGCAATCCTTCTCTGGTGGCCATCTTCATCATCCCGGTGCTCTCCATGACGAGGAGGGAGTAGTTCTCCCTCGGGGCTGAGGGTATGTACCAGTAGCTATGTGTTTGATCTCTCTCTCTCTCTCATGTTCTTGATTTGGCACGATCTTGATGTATTGCGAGCTTTGCTATTATAGTTGGATCTTATGTTTCTCCTCCCCCTCTTCTCTCTTGTAATGAATTGAGTTTCCCCTTTGAAGTAATCTTATCGGATTGAGTCTTTAAAGATTTGAGAACACTTGATGTATGTCTTGCCATGCATATCTGTGGTGACAATGGGATATCACGTGATTCACTTGATGTATGTTTTGTTGATCAACTTGCGGGTTCCGCCCATGAACCTATGCATAGGGGTTGGCACACGTTTTCGTCATGATTCTCCGGTAGAACTTTGGGGCACTCTTTAAGGTCCTTTGTGTTGGTTGAATAGATGAATCTGAGATTGTGTGATGCATACCGTATAATCATACCCATGGATACTTGAGGTGACATTGGAGTATCTAGGTGACGTTAGGGTTTTGGTTGATTTGTGTCGTAAGGTGTTATTCTAGTACGAACTCTAGGGCTGTTTGTGACACTTATAAGAATAGCCCAACTGATTGATTGGAAAGAATAACTTTGAGGTGGTTTCGTACCCTACCATAATCTCTTCGTTCGTTCTCCACTATTAGTGACTTTGGAGTGACTCTTTGTTGCATGTTGAGGGATAGTTATATGATCCAATTATGTTATTATTGTTGAGAGGACTTACACTAGTGAAAGTATGAACTCTAGGCCTTATTTACTATCATTGCAATACCGTTTACGCTCACTGTTATCATTCGTTACCTTGCTGTTTTTATAATTTCAGATTACAAATACCTTTATCTACTATCCATATTGCACTTGTATCACCATCTCTTCGCCGAACTAGTGCACCTACACAATTACCATTGTATTGGGTGTGTTGGGGACACAAGAGACTCTTTGTTATTTGGTTGCAGGGTTGCTTGAGAGAGACCATCTTCATCCTACGCCTCCCACGGATTGATAAACCTTAGGTCACCCACTTGAGGGAAATTTGCTACTGTCCTACAAACCTCTGCACTTGGAGGCCCAACAACGTCTACAAGAAGAAGGTTGTGTAGTAGACATCAAGCTCTTTTCTGGCGCCGTTGCCGGGGAGGTTAGCGCTTGAAGGTATATCTTTAGATCTTGTAATCGAGTATTTTAGTTTCTTGTTTTATCACTAGCTTAGTTTATAAAAGAAAACTACAAAAAAATGGAATTGAGTTTGTCTCATACGCTTCATCTTTTTAATATCTTTCGTGAGTATGATGGAAAGGATAATTGTGCTCAAGTGCTAGAAGAAGAGATCTCTAAAATGTTTGGCACTAAATATTTGAATGATGAGCATGATTGCAATGTTGTTAGTACGAATTCTTTGAATATCCATGATGCTAATGATGATTGCACTAGTTATGATGAAAATGCCTCCTATAAACATGTTAATTTTTGTGGAGTAGACTGGGTTTGCAAGTACACACCAAATAGGGAAGATAGATATTGCAAGAGGCATAAGTACTTAGAAACTAAATGGTTGCAAGAAAAGCTAAATGTGAGTGCTGAAAATTTAAAATATCTTTACCATACTTGTGAACTTTGCAATGTACATGGTCATTTAAATATCAAATGCAAATTGTTTCATGATCGAATCGTGTCCAAAAATTGTGATGACTTGATTTCCCTTGCACATTATAATGAACTTAGTTTGCTTTTGGGTTATGAAGAAATGAAACGTCAAACTAGGCATATTCCAGAATATAACCTTGAGAAATTCCTCGATATTGATCTACAAGAAAATTATATGTATTGTGCGGTGAATTGCATTGAAAATCCTTATATTGCCAATTACATAAAGAAAAGAAAATAAATAGAGGATGAAGAAAATACTAATGAAAGGGAAGAGACTTACCAATATCCTCCTATTATTTCTTATGATGAATCAGGTAACAAGGAGGAGCCTTCTATTCAACCAATCTCATTAATAAGGAGCTCCAAAAAGAGGATTGAACCCACACATGATGTGGTGAAGAAGAAGAAAAGAAAAAGGAAGAGAGGTAAAAAGGTATCTCTCCCAAATAAAGTTGCTCCTATTATTGTTGTGCCTCATGAAAATGAAGATGATACACTTGATGATGATCTCGTTATGCCTATTGCTTGTTGTGATGATTATGATTGGGAAGATAATGATGCTCCTTATGATCTTGAAAATCTTTTTGACACTTGCTTGGAAGAATATTATAATTGCTATACCATTGGTGCTATCCATACTATTAATGATGAGAGTGATTATGCTTATGATACAAAAAGGCCCAAGCTTGGGGAAGCTATGTTTGATGAGGATGACATATTTGAGAATATATTTGCTGCAATTAATGTTTGTCCCAAGCTTGGGGATGTTATGTTTAATAATGGTGATATTTTTAGTCTTCCAAGTTTTGATATGCAAAGTTGTTATGATGATAGCATGCCTCCTATCTATGATGATTATTGTGATGACACGTATGCTTTAAAGAATAATAATAACAATGAACCTTGTCATCTTGATCTTAATTTTCAATCACATGATAGTTATTTTGTTGAGTTTGCTCCCACTACTATTAATGAGAAGAATTTTGCTTGTGTGGAGAGTAATAAAATTTCTATACTTATAGATCATGAAAATAATGCTTTAGGTGCTGGTTATATTGTTGAATTCATTCATGATGCTACTGAAAATTATTATGAGGGAGGAATATATGCTTGTAGGAATTGCAATAGTATCAAGTTTCCTCTCTATGTGCTTAAAATTTCGATGTTATGCTTGTTTTACCTTCCTATGCAAGTTGATTCTTGTTCCCACAAGTTGTTTTCTCACAAAATCCCTATGCATAGGAAGTATGTTAGACTTAAATGTGCTAGTCATATTCTTCATGATGCTCTTTTCATGTTAAAATTCTTATCTTTTATGTGAGCATCATTGAAATCATCATGCCTAGCTAGGGGCGTTAAACGATAGCGCTTGTTGGGAGGCAACCCAACTTTATTTTAGTTCCTTGATTTTTGTACCTGTTTAGTAATAAATAATTCATCTAACCTCTGTTTATATGTGGTTTTATGCTTTTAATTAGTGTTTGTGCCAAGTAGAACCTTTGGGAAGACTTGGGGAAAGTCTTGTTGATCATGCTATAAAAAACAGATACTTTAGCGCTCACGAGAATTGCTGCCATTTTTATTTGGAAAGTGCTATTTAGTTAATTATTTTTGCAGATGATTAATAGATAAATTCCTATAGTCCAGAAATGTATTTTAGAATTTTATGAGTTCCATAAGTATACGTTTGATTCAGATTACTACAGACTGTTCTGTTTTTGACAGATTCTGTTTTTCATGTGTTCTTTACTTATTTTGATGAATCTATGGCTAGTAAAATAGTTTATAAACCATATAGAAGTTGGAATACAGTAGGTCTAACACCAATATAAATAAAGAATGAGTTCATTACAGTACCTTGAAGTGGTGTTTGGTTTTCTTTCGCTAACGGAGCTTACGAGTTTTCTGTTAAGTTTTGTGTTGTGAAGTTTTCAAGTTTTGGGTAAGGATTCGATGGACTATGGAATAAGGAGTGGCAAAAGCCTAAGCTTGGGGATTCCCAAGGCACAATAAGGTAATATTCAAGGACAACCAAAAGCCTAAGCTTGGGGATGCCCCGGAAGGCATCCCCTCTTTCGTCTTCATTCATCGGTAACTTTACTTGGAGCTATATTTTTATTCACCACATGATATGTGTTTTGCTTGGAGCGTCAATTTATTTTGTTAGGATTTCCTTTATGTTAATTATAACAAAGTTTTGCATCTTTTATTCCAATAAAAGTGGCATTGATATCCTTTACTATGCCTATTTTAGAAGTCCACATGTTGCTGTTTGAAAAAAACAGAAAGTTTACCACTGTTGCAATAATTCCCTAGAAAAGTCAGAATGTGATAAAATGTTGAAACCTTTTGCATATTAAGCTCTGATAAATTTACTACAGTGGTAATTTTATTTCATAATTTTTGGAGCTAGGGAAGTATGGATGTTGCAGCATTCTTTACAGACTATCCTGTTTAGCCAGATTGCTGTTATGTTTGCATTGTTTGCATATGTTTGCTTCTTTAATGATTCTATTTGAGGATAGGACTATTAAATATGCAGAGTCATTTAGTATGCAATGTTGAATAATAATTTTAGTGATTTGTTACAGTAGAGTATGATAAGGTTTTGGCAATGGTTTATACTAACTTATCTCACGAGTCCTTGTTGAGTTTTGTGCGGATGAAGCTTTTGAGATTTAGGGAGACCGTGATATGAGAGGAATTAAGGAGACACAAAAGCTCAAGCTTGGGGATGCCCAAGGCACCCCAAGATAATATTTCAAGAAGTCTCAAGCATCTAAGCTTGGGTATGCCCCGGTTGGCATCCCACCTTTCTTCTTCAACAACTATCGGTTAGTTTCGGTTGATCCGAAGTTTTTGCTTCTTCACATGATGTTTGCTATTATTAGATGTCATTTTATTTATTTTTTCTTGCTGTTTAAATAAAGTATCAAGGTCTGAAATTATTGAATGGGAGAGTATTCACATAGTTGCACAATTATTCGACTACTCATTGATCTTCACTTATATCTTTCGGAGTAGTTTGTCATTTGCTCTAGTGCTTCACTTATATCTTTTAGAGCATGGTGGTAGTTTTATTTTGCATAAATAGATGAACTCTCATGATTATTTTGAGAGTCTTAAATAGCATGGTAATTTGCTTAAAATCCTAATATGCTAGGTATTCAAGAATAATAAAGTTCTCTTATGAGTGTGTTGAATACTATGAGAAGTTTGACACTTGATAATTGTTTTGAGATATGGAGATGGTGATATTAGAGTCGTGCTAGTTGAGTGGTTATGAATTTGAGAAATACTTGTGTTGAAGTTTGTGATTCCCGTAGCATGCACGTATGGTGAACCGTTATGAGATGAAGTCGGAGCATGATTTATTTATTGATTGCCTTCCTTATGAGTGGCGGTCGGGGATGAGAGATGGTCTTTTCCTACCAATATGTCCCCCCCCCCCTAGGAGCATGCGCGTAGTACTTTGTTTCGATAACTAATAGATTTTTTCAATAAGTATGTGAGTTCTTTATGACTAATGTTGAGTCCATGGATTATACGCACTCTCACCCTTCCACCATTGCTAGCCTCTCTAGTACCGCGCAACTTTCGCCGGTACCATGAACCCACCATATACCTTCCTCAAAACAGCCACCATACCTACCTATTATGGAATTTCCATAGCCATTCCGAGATATATTGCCATGCAACTTTCCACTGTTCCATTTATTATGACACGCTTCATCATTGTCATATTGCTTTGCATGATCATGTAGTTGACATCGTATTTGTGGCAAAGCCACCATTCAAAATTATTCATACACGTCACTCATGCATCATTGCACATCCCGGTACACCGCCGGAGGCATTCATATAGAGTCATATCTTGCTCTAAGTATCGAGTTGTAATTCTTGAGTTGTAAGTAAATAAAAGTGTGATGATCATCATTATTAGAGCATTGTCCCAGTGAGGAAAGGATGATGGAGACTATGATTCCCCCATAAGTCGGGACGAAAATAAATAAATAAAAGAGGCCAAAGAAGCCCAAATAAAAAATAGAAAGGAGGCCATAAAAAATATAAGGCCCAAAAAAATAAAAAAATGAGAGAGAAAGAGAGAAGGGACAATGCTACTATCCTTTTACCACACTTGTGCTTCAAAGTAGCACCATGATCTTCATGATAGAGAGTCTCCTATGTTGTCACTTTCATATACTAGTGGGAATCTTTCATTATAGAACTTGGATTGTATATTCCAATGATGGGCTTCCTCAAAATGCCCTAGGTCTTCGTGAGCAAGCAAGTTGGATGCACACCCACTAGTTTCTTTTGTTGAGCTTTCATACACTTATAGCTCTAGTGCATCCGTTGCATGGCAATCCCTACTCACTCACATTGATATCTATTGATGGGAATCTCCATAGCCCGTTGATACGCCTAGTTGATGTGAGACTATCTTCCCCTTTTTGTCTTCTCCACAACCACCACTCTATTCGACCTATAGTGCTATATCCATGGCTCACGCTCATGTATTGCGTGAAGATTGAAAAAGTTTGAGAACATCAAAAGTATGAAACAATTGCTTGGCTTTTCATCGGGGTTGTGCATGATTTAAATATTTTGTGTGGTGAAGATAGAGCATAGCCAGACTATATGATTTTGTAGGGATAGCTTTCTTTGGCCATGTTATTTTGAGAAGACATAATTGCTTAGTTAGTAAGTATTATTGTTTTTTATGTCAATATGAACTTTTGTCTTGAATCTTATGGATCTGAATATTCATACCACAATTAAGAATAATTACATTGAAATTATGCCAACTAGCATTCCACATCAAAAATTGTCTTTTTTATCATTTACCTACTCGAGGACGAGCAGGAATTAAGCTTGGGGATGCTTGATACATCTCCAACGTATCTATAATTTTTGATAGCTCCATGCTATAGTATCTACTGTTGTAGGCAATATTGGGCTTTATTATCCACTTTTATATTACTTTTGGTACTAACCTATTAACCGGAGGCCCAGCCCAGATTTGCTGTTTTATGCCTATTTCAATGTTTGGAAGAAAAGGAATATCAAACGGAGTTGAAACGGAACGAAATCAACTGGAGAAGTTATTTTTGGAAGGAAACCTACCGGATAGACTTGGACCGTACGTCAGAAGATGAAGGAGGTGCTCACGTGGGTAGGGGGGCGCCCACCCCCCTGGGGCGCGCCCCCTGCCTCGTGGCCCCCCCTTCGGTCCACCGACGTACCTCCTGCACCCATATATACCTACGTAACCTAAAACTTCCAGAACAGAGATTAGATCAAGAGTTCCGCCGCCAGAAGCCTCAATAGCCACCGAAAACCAATGTAGACCCGTTCCGGCACCCTACCGGAGGGGGCAATCCTTCTTCGGTGGCCATCTTCATCATCCCGGTGCTCTCCATGACGAGGAGGGAGTAGTTCCCCCTCGGGGCTGAGGGTATGTACCAGTAGCTATGTGTTTGATCTCTCTCTCTCGTGTTCTTGATTTGGCACGATCTTGATGTATCGCGAGCTTTGCTATTATAGTTGGATCTTATGTTTCTCCTCCCCCTCTTCTCTCTTGTAATGAATTGAGTTTCCCCTTTGAAATAATCTTATCGGATTGATTCTTTAAAGATTTGAGAACACTTGATGTATGTCTTGCCGTGCGTATTTGTGGTGACAATGGGATATCACGTGATTCACTTGATGTATGTTTTGTTGATCAACTTGCGGGTTCCGCCCATGAACCTATGCATAGGGGTTGGCACACGTTTTCGTCATGATTCTCCAGTAGAACTTTGGGGCACTCTTTAAGGTCCTTTGTGTTGGTTGAATAGATGAATCTGAGATTGTGTGATGCATACCGTATAATCATACCCACGGATACTTGAGGTGACATTGGAGTATCTAGGTGACGTTAGGGTTTTGGTTGATTTGTGTCGTAAGGTGTTATTCTAGTACGAACTCTAGGGCTGTTTGTGACACTTATAAGAATAGCCCAACTGATTGATTGGAAAGAATAACTTTGAGGTGGTTTCGTACCCTACCATAATCTCTTCGTTCGTTCTCCACTATTAGTGACTTTGGAGTGACTCTTTGTTGCATGTTGAGGGATAGTTATATGATCTAATTATGTTATTATTGTTGAGAGGACTTACACTAGTGAAAGTATGAACTCTAGGCCTTATTTACTATCATTGCAATACCGTTTACGCTCACTGTTATCATTCGTTACCTTGCAGTTTTTATAATTTCAGATTACAAATACCTTTATCTACTATCCATATTGCACTTGTATCACCATCTCTTCGCCGAACTAGTGCACCTATACAATTTACCATTGTATTGGGTGTGTTGGGGACACAAGAGACTCTTTGTTATTTGGTTGCAGGGTTGCTTGAGAGATACCGTCTTCATCCTACGCCTCCCACGGATTGATAAACCTTAGGTCATCCACTTGAGGGAAATTTGCTAGCTCCTAATAATACGCAGTATTTATGTGTCACTTTTCATAAATAACACCATTCTTTTGGCAACTATTTAAAATAGAAAACAGATGAAGTAAATAAAACAATATAAAAAACAAAGAATAGAGAAGGACCTAATCTACTGAGTATTGAGGCCCATATAGAAAAATGGAAGGCCCAGCCCACATCCCCCACTTGTCTCCCTCCTCTCGCTACAAGAGACAGGCTGGGGATCGTGGCGGCCATCCCATGGCACCCCGGCCTCGTGGCGGCCATCCCCGACCCATCTTGTGGATAAGAACATCACCAGGGACCCCCTCCCTCGACCTCCGAAACCCTAGCCCCGAAATTTCCCCTCCCTCTCTCGCGCTTCTCCTCTGGCCTTCGTCGCCCGAGCTTGTGGTCGCCGCCACCTCGTCGATGTCGCGGCCACCGGCCTCCTCTCGTCACGCCAAGAAGTCCAGAAGCTCCTCCATCGTTGTATCCTTCACCCTCTTCGAAGGGTTCAAGCTGGGAGGCCCCGTACGCTCGCGATCACCGTCGTCTCCACCCACGGCTGCTGCATCTCGTCGTCGAGCTTGTCGCGTTTGGACGTCCCCGGGCTCTCTAACCGTGCCCACGAGCTTTGTGGTGATCTAGTCTACCGATTCCCCCGTTCTTTGATGTGCGACTTCAAAACTTCTAGCAACCCTATTGCTTTGAAGTTAATGGTCGGTATTTCATTCTTAGACCATTGGTTATCGGATCACCATTCTAACACTGATCATGCTACCTAAGCCCATAATTTGGGTGCCCCTTTCAAAACTGTGTATGTTTTCCTCCAGCATACCTCATTATATCATTTGATCTGACAAATGTTATCTCCTTGTTCACATAAGTCTGGAAATCCATTTTTTGAAAATCTCAATGAATTGTCACCAACTCCAGCAGGCACCTCCCCATTCTCTCCTTGGTTTAATGATGAACTCATGATTCAGAACTTGCTTCCATAGTTCATTTCCCGAGAATCTTACAATGTCATCTCGTCAATTTGTGTTGCACCTTTTCTTCTCGGGCATCCCGAGTCTGAGATATCCGGACACCAATCAGATCTAGATCTCGGTCAGATATGATGGTTGGAACATATTTCTAAGAGTTATGACAATTGTCTTTATATGACCTAGTAAGGTGGTGCCATCCTAGCACATCTGGCCAGTGGCCCTATTTTTATAGTTTCCTTTTCGCAAGGTTATCCATTCTTTCATGAGGAAAATGTAAGACTTATTCTACAAGTCGTTCCTGATGAATCCTTCGTGTATCCAAGGTCTGACCTTTGCTTGAAGACCTTGTCAATGCCATCTCTAAGCATGTCTGAGGTACTCCAATTTTCAACAAGAACATTTGAAGCCCAATGCTAAATGTTTCTTGCTCAATTATCCAAACACCGTTATATGGGTAATGTCGTGAAATTTCTCTCCCCTTACCTAAAGGGTTTTCTACGTTATATCCTATCACGGATATCATACTCTGCTTGTGCTTGGAAAGGATATACCCCTGGAATATGTGTTCAAACACATTTTCCTTTCCATTGTTCTGTTTAATCTGATAGTCACATTTTCCTTTCCATTGTTTTGTTTAACCTTTCTTGTGATCTATATATGGTCTAAGAAATAATATTCTCCCGCTTCTGTAAACACCTCGGTGTACAATTCTGTTAGCAAGACCCTATTACCATTGTTGATGACATTCCGGTAGCCGCCAATGGACGAGAACTTTGACTATTGGTCCGCCTCATTCAACGAGCGGGAAAATGGTTCTCTTCGTCCCTCGCCCTTGGTATCGATGTCATTGCTGACATAACTGACATGCTATCCTCTGACATGCCTTGCTTACATGATCATTCAAGACGTCACCGCCCTTCCTACTTTTAACCCACATGGTGGGCCCATAACCCACAGTTCCACAGGATCGAAACCTGACTCTCCTGTACATCCCTGCTTCAAAGTTATCCCTTACGCTTGGCTTCGTAGGTAATTCGTGAGCCACCTTCCTAGTGATTAATTCTGGTATTAAACACAATACTTATTCTCATTTCTTTGAACCCCTTTCGTGCCCTGTAACAGGCATCGAACGGTTGCCTACCTGCTTGAAACTTCTCGTGGTACCTTCTTACTTTGCTCTCGATATTTTCTTAAGTTTCAGTTCGAGAGTTACTTTCCACCACCTTCCCCGATGTTAGCTACCAGATAGTCAACCTTGCAGAGGTCCGTTCTCCCAAAATAACCCTGCTTTATTCTACCGTAAGTACGATGAAGTTCCCGAAGGAAGAATGTCGGCTTCATCATGGTGACCTGAAGCAGAGAAATTAAGACATCAATGTATTGGATCAACCTCTTCGAGAAGAGTAACGAAGACCGAGTACCCTCGCTAGAATTTCGTAACCAGAACTTTCCCCCTTACTCCCCTCTTAAATCTCGGGACGAGATTTCTTGTAGTGGAGGAGATTTGTAACACCCCGGGTGCCATGCTACAGTAAAATCCTCTTAATGGTGCCATGTCATCATAATTAATTTTTACTAATCATCACTTCGTTCCACACCGACCTCAAATTCAAATTTAAAAGACAAGTCAAATTATTATTTTCCTCAAACCATAAAACAAAAATGTTCGCTGGGTTGCTAAAATTCACTAACTAATTTTCATATTGAAACCAGCTTCGTTTGCATCATAAATAAATCCTTAGGAAATTAATAAATGGGAGATCAACTAATAACTTGACCGTCTCATTTTCTAAAAATGTTTAAACTTTCCAAATGACCCCAAACTTTGTGTGCTAGCTCCTAATAATATGCAGTATTTATGTGTCACTGTTCATAAATAACACCATTCTTTTGGCAACTATTTAAAATAGAAAACAGATGAAGTAAATAAAATAGTATAAAAAAACAAAGAATAGAGAAGGACCTAATCTACTGAGTATTGAGGCCCATATAGCAAAATGGAAGGCCCAGCCCACATCCCCCACTTGTCTCCCTCCTCTCGCTACAGGAGACAGGCTGGGGATCGTGGCGGCCATCCCATGGCGCCCCGGCCTCGTGGCGGCCATCCCCGACCCATCTTGTGGATAAGAACATCGCCAGGGACCCCCTCCCTCGACCTCCGAAACCCTAGCCCCGAAATTTCCCCTCCCCCTCTCGCGCTTCTCCTCTGGCCTTCGTCGCCCGAGCTTGTGGTCGCCGCCACCTCGTCGATGTCGCGGCCGCCGGCCTCCTCTCGTCACGCCAAGAAGTCCAGAAGCTCCGCCATCGCCGTATCCTTCACCCTCTCCGAAGGGTTCGAGATGGGAGGCCTCGTACGCTCGCCATCACCGTCGTCTCCGCCCACGGCTGCTGCATCTCGTCGTCGAGCTCGTCGCGTCTGGACGTCCCCGGGCTCTCTAACCGCGCCCACGAGCATTGTGGTGAGCTAGTCTACCGATTCCCCCGTTCTTCACTTCGATCCATTCGTTTGCGGTTGTCCCCGTGCTTGTTTGTGGTTGCCATGGCCGGAGCCTGAGCTCCTGTGTACGCACGCGCTGGCCATATCCCTTGCTGCGCTCTGCCTACATCAGGGCCATGCCCTACTCTCCCTCACTGTGTGCGTCACCCGCGCCCCTGCTGTGCTTCGGCTGCGCCCGTGCCGCTGCTCCTGGCTGCTGTTCTGCTCTGCTGCCGATGCTGCTCCGTTTAGTTGTTGTGCTAGCTACTGATGCTTTGCCTCCACCGTTGGTCACTGCTGCTATTGCCCTTTGCTACTGCCGTGGTTGATCTGCTAGCTGCCGCTCGTTTGCTGCTGCTGCTGCTCATTTTACTGCAGCTGCTCGCTGCTCAGGCGCTAGCCTCGCATGTGGCTGTGGCCATGGCTGAGCGCCCATGTGATGTGTGTGTGTGCATAGCCGTGGGCTGGTTGTGCCTCTGGCCGACCGTGTGCAATTAGTTTAGAGGCTAAGTAGTAGTTAGGTTAGGTACTAGCCATATGACATGTGGACCCCCCATTTAATTAAGCTACTTTGTTTTATTTATTAGGTATAGCCTATGACATGTGGACCATCACCTCTCCTTTTGACCAGTCAAATTGACTTGGTCAATTCGGATTAAATCAATTTAAAATAAAACCAGAAATTCTAGAATATTGCTAAAACTTTAGAAAACCATATAAAATAAACCGTAACTCACATGGAAAAACTTTGTACATGAAAGTTGCTCAGAACAGCGAGACGAATCCGGATACGCAACCCGTTCGTTAGCCGCGCATCCCTAGCATAGTGAACACACAACTTTCCCCCTCCGGTTCATCTGTCCGAAAACGCGAAACACCGGGGATATTTTCCCGGGTGTTTCCCCCTTTCACCGGTATCACCTCTTACCGCGTTAGGGCACCCCTAGCACCGCTACTTGTCATGTCATGCATCACTATGCATCTGTTTGCTTAATATTTATTATTTCTTCCCCCTCTCCTCTCGCTAGACACCGAGACCGACGCCGCTGCTACCCAGTACGACTACGATGTTGATGACCCCTCTCTCTTGCCAGAGCAACTAGGCAAGCCCCCCCTTGATCACCAGATATCGCCTACTCTCCTCTATACTGCTTGCATTAGAGTAGTGTAGCATGTTACTACTTTCCGTTAATCCTATCCTGATGCATAGCTTGTCCTTTCTACTACTGTTGTTACCTTTACCTGCAATCCTAATGCTTAGTATAGGATGCTAGTTTATCATCAGTGGGGCCGTGATCACTCGGGAGGTGATCACGTGTATATACTATATACTTTATACATGATACATGTGATGGCTAAAGTCGGGTTGGCTCGAGGAGTACCCGCGGTTGATTCACGAATTGGGGGCTGGAAGGACATACTTTCCCGACAGCCCTCTGTGTGGATCTTTGTGGCGAAGCGACAGGGCAGGTTGAGACCACCTAAGAGAGAGGTGGGCCTGGCCTTGGTCGGCGTTCGCGGTTATTTCAAGATAACACATTTAACGAGATCTTGGTATTTGATCTGAGTCTGGCCACTGGCCTATACACACTAACCATCTACGCGGGGACAGTTATGGACACTCGACGTTGTGGTATCAGCCGAAGCCTTCGTGACGTCAGCGACTGAGCGGCGCGCACCGGATTGGACTGGAACGCCTGCTAGGCTAGGTCTGCTTCCGGCCGCCCTCGCAACGTGCAGGTGGCAATGGGCGACGGGCCCAGACCCCTGCACCATAGGATTTAGACCGGCATGCTAACCTCTCTATTGTGCCTAGGTAGGGCTGTGACGTGTTGATCTTCGGAGGCCGGGCATGACCCAGGAATGTGTGTCCGGCCAAATGGGATCGAGCGTGTTGGGGTATGTGGTGCACCCCTGCAGGGAAGTTAATCTATTCGAATAGCCGTGATCTTCGGTAACAGGACGACTTGGAGTTGTACCTTGACCTTATGACAACTAGAACCGGATACTTAATAAAATGCACCCTTCCAAGTGCCAGATACAACCGGTGGTCGCTCTCTCACAGGGCGACGAGGGGAGGATCATCGGTTAGGATTATGCTATGCGATGTTACTTGGTGAACTTACCATCTACTCTCTTCTCCTGCTGCAAGATGGAGGTTACCCGAAGCGTAGTCTTTGATAGGACTAGCTATTCCCCTTTTATTCCGGCATTCTGCAGTTTAGTCCACATATGATAGCCTTTTGTATTTGATACCAATGCATACATATGTAGTGTAGCTCCTTGCTTGCGGGTACTTTGGATGAGTACTCATGGTTGCTTTGCTCCCCCTTTTCCCCCTTTCTATACTCGATTGCTGCGACTAGACGTTGGAGCCCAGGAGCAAGACACCACCGTCGATGACGACTACTACTACTCGGGAGGTGCCTACTACTACGTGCAACCCAATGACGACGACCGGGAGTAGTTTAGGAGGATCCCAGGCAGGAAGCTTGCGCCTCTTTCAATCTGTATCCCAGTTTGTGCGAACCTTCTTAAGGCAAACTTGTTTAACTTATGTCTGTACTCAGATATTGTTGCTTCCGCTAACTCGTCTATGATCGAGCTCTTCTATTCGAGCCCTCGAGGCCCCTGGCTTGTAATATGATGCTTGTATGACTTATTTTATTTGTAGAGTTGTGTTGTGATATCTTCCCGTGAGTCCCTGATCTTGATCGTACACGTTTGCGTGTATGATTAGTGTACGATTGAATCGGGGGCGTCACAATAATATTCCACGAGTCCAATCCGCTGACAACTTTTTTACAACATGACATCACGTCTGCCCGGTCACTATATCAAACCATTTTGTCTGCCATCCCGTGTTTCGAGATGCGACTTCCATTGGCACGTCTTGTCAAAGCAGAGATCGTGTCCCCTTATTGCAGGATCCTCATCAATACGGGCGTGGGTAACCCAACTGTGCCATTTATAAAGCCCTTGGGAGTAGGCGAATTTCAAGGCGAGTGGGGAGGCGTTCCATATTCACTGCCTTTATAAGGAGATAAGAATCCCTTTTCTTCACCCACGCCTTCTCTCTCCCTCTGCCTTTTCCACTCTTGAGCTCCAGCGCCCAAGTTCTCATATGTTTCCCACTAAAGCAGGCACTCAACCATGTCTGGATCCGGAGCTCAAGGCAAGTGGATGTCCTCCTCCGTCAAGGAGGAGGATGTCGCTGAGCTTCGAGCAGCCGGGTATCTGGCAAAGGGAATCGCCCATCGCCTTCCAGCCCAGGGAAAAATCGTTCCCACGCCGAAGCCCAATGAGAGGGTAGCATTCATCCTTCATTTCCTCCGTGGGTTAGGTTTTCCACTCCACCCCTTCGTCCGCGGGCTGATGTTCTACTACGGGATAGACTTCCACGACCTATCCCCGAACTCCTTTCTCAATATCTCGGCGTTCATCATCGCGTGTGAAGCCTTCCTTCGCATCCAACCCCACTTCCGGTTGTGGCTCAAAATCTTCAATGTGAAGCCGAAGGTGGTGGATGGCCAGCACACGGAGTCCGGAGGCGCCATGGTGAGCAAGCTGGCCAACGTCTCCTAGCCAAACGGTATTTTCGTGGAGTCTGTCAAGGAATGAAAGAAACTATGGTTCTACATTACAGAACCCCGCGATGCCACCTGGGCCGCGGTTGCCGAATTCAACTCCGGAGCTCCCATGTGACTCACCTCCTGGGTTGAGAAGAGCCCGAACTGGTGTTCGTCAGACGAGCTGACTCTTGGAAATATGCCCTAGAGGCAATAATAAATTGGTTATTATTATATTTCCTTGTTCATGATAATCATTTATTATCCATGCTAGAATTGTATTGATAGGAAACTCAGATACATGTGTGGATACATAGACAACACCATGTCCCTAGTAAGCCTCTAGTTGACTAGCTCGTTGATCAATAGATGGTTACGGTTTCCTGATCATGGACATTGGATGTCGTTGATAACGGGATCACATCATTAGGAGAATGATGTGATGGACAAGACCCAATCCTAAGCCTAGCACAAAGATCGTGTAGTTCGTATGCTAAAGCTTTTCTAATGTCAAGTATCATTTCCTTAGACCATGAGATTGTGCAACTCCCGGATACCATAGGAGTGCTTTGGGTGTGCCAAACGTCACAACGTAACTGGGTGGCTATAAAGGTTCACTACAGGTATCTCCGAAAGTGTCTGTTGGGTTGGCACGAATCGAGACTGGGATTTGTCACTCCGTGTAAACGGAGAGGTATCTCTGGGCCCACTCGGTAGGACATCATCATAATGTGCACAATGTGATCAAGGAGTTGATCACGTGATGATGTGTTACGGAACGAGTAAAGAGACTTGCCGGTAACGAGATTGAACAAGGTGTCGGGATACCGACGATCGAATCTCGGGCAAGTAACGTACCGCTAGACAAAGGGAATTGTATACGGGATTGATTAAATCCTTGACATCGTGGTTCATCCGATGAGATCATCGTGGAACATATGGGAGCCAACATGGGTATCCAGATCCCGCTGTTGGTTATTGACCGGAGAGTTGTCTCGGTCATGTCTGCATGGTTCCCGAACCTGTAGGGTCTACACACTTAAGGTTCGATGACGCCAGGGTTATAGGGAATAGATATATGTGGTTACCGAAAGTTGTTCGGAGTCCCGGATGAGATCCCGGACATCACGAGGAGTTTCGGAATGGTCCGGAGGTAAATATTTATATATGGGAAGTCCTGTTTTGGTCACCGGAAAAGTTTCGGGTGCTATCGGTAACGTACCGGGACCACCGGGAGGGTCCCGGGGGTCCACTAGGTGGGGCTACCTGCCCCAGAGGGATGCGTGGGCCAAGTGTGAGGGGGACCAGCCCCAGGTGGGCTGGTGCGCCCCCCTACCAGGGCCCAAGGCGAAGAGAGAAGGGAAAAGGGGGAAACCCTAGGCTCAGATGGGCCTAAGGCCCACCTAGTGGTGCGCCCCCCCTCTCTCCCCCCTTGGCCGCCCCCTAGATGGGATCTAGGGCTTGCGCCACCCCTAGGGGTGGAAACCTAGGTGGGGGCGCAGCCCCTCCCTTTCCCCTATATATAGTGGGGGTTTTGGGCTGCCAGACACACGAGAACATCTCCTTCTTGGCGCAGCCCTACCCCTCTCCCTCCTCGTCTCTTGCGGTGCTTGGCGAAGCCCTGCTGGAGTACCACGCTCCTCCACCACCACCATGCCATCGTGCTGCTGCTGGATGGAGTCTTCCCCAACCTCTCCTTCTCGCCTTGCTGGATCAAGGCGTAGGAGACGTCACCGGGCTGTACGTGTGTCGAACACGGAGGTGCCGTCCGCTCGGCACTAGGATCATCGGTGATTTGGATCACGACGAGTACGACTCCATCAACCCCGTTCACTTGAACGCTTCCGCTTAGCGATTTACAAGGGTATGTAGATGCACTCTCCTTCCCTCGTTGCTAGATTACTCCATAGATTGATCTTGGTGATGCGTAGAAAATTTTGAATTTCTGCTATGTTCCCCAACAGTGGCATCATGAGCTAGGTCTATGCGTAGTTTCTATGCACGAGTAGAACACAAAGCAGTTGTGGGCGTTGATTTTGTCAATTTACTTGCCGTTACTATTCTTATCTTGATACGGCGGCATCGTGGCATGAAGCGGCCCGGACCGACCTTACACGTACTCTTATGTGAGACTGGTTCCACCGACTGACATACACTAGTTGCATAAGGTGGCTAGCGGGTGTCTGTCTCTCCCACTTTAGTCGGATCGGATTCGATGAAAAGGGTCCTTATGAAGGGTAAATAGAAATTGGCATATCACGTTGTGGTTTTGGCGTAGGTAAGAAACGTTCTTGCTAGAAACCTATAGCAGCCATGTAAAAACTTGCAACAACAATTAGAGGACATCTAACTTGTTTTTGCAACAAGTGTTTTGTGATGTGATATGGCCAAAAGGATGTGATGAATGATATATGTGATGTATGAGATTGATCATGTTCTTGTAATAGGAATCACGACTTGCATGTCGATGAGTATGACAACCGGCAGGAGCCATAAGAGTTGTCTTTATTTATTTATAACCTGCGTGTCAACATAAACGTCATGTAATTACTTTACTTTATTGCTAAAGCGTTAGCCATAGTAGTAGAAGTAATAGATGACGAGACAACTTCAAGAAGACACGATGATGGAGATCATGATGATGGAGATCATGGTGTCATGCTGGTGACAACGATGATCATGGAGCCCCGAAGATGGAGATCAAAAGGAGCAAAATGATATTGGCCATATCATGTCACTATTTGATTGCATGTGATGTTTATCATGTTTTACATCTTATTTGCTTAGAACGACGGTAGCTTAAATAAGATGATCCCTCGCTAAAATTTCAAGAAAGTGTTCCCCCTAACTGTGCATCGTTGCGAAGGTTCTTCGTTTCGAAGCACCACGTGATGATCGGGTGTGATAGATTCTAACGTTCGAATACAACGGGTGTAAGCCAGATTTACACAGCAAAAACACTTAGGTTGACTTGACGAGCCTAGCATGTACAAACATGGCCTCGGAACGCGGAAGACCGAAAGGTCGAGCATGAGTCGTATAGAAGATACGATCAACATGAAGATGTTCACCGATGTTGACTAGTCCGTCTCACGTGATGATCAGACATGGCCTAGTTGACTCGGATCATGTTTCACTTAGATGACTAGAGGGATGTCTATCTGAGTGGGAGTTCATTAAATGAACTCAATTATCATGAACATAGTATAAATTCTCTTTGCAAATATGTTGTAGATGAATAGCTCATGTTGTAGCTCCCTGTTTCAATACGTTCCTAGAGAAAGACCAAGTTGAAAGATATTGTAAGCACTGATGCGGACTAGGTCCGTAGTCCGAGGAGTGTCCTCACTGCTACGTCTTTGATGCACCGCTCGATGTGCAAACCCCTACAACGTCATCTGTGGATGTTGTGAACACCTGACAGACACATTCTGATGACTACCTGATAGTTTAGTGCACCATACTTTACGACTTAGAATCGGGATTCCAATGACGTTTTGAACGCCATAGAACATATGAGATGTTCCAAGAGCTGAAATTGGGATTTCAGGCTCATGCCCGTGTTGAGAGGTGTGAGACCTCTGACAAGTTCTTTTGCCAACAAGATGGAGGAGAATAGCTCAGCTAGTGAGCATGTGCTCAGAATGTCTGGGTGCTACAATCACTTAAATCAAGTGGGAGTTAAACTTCCAGATAAGATAGTGATTGATTGAGTTCTCTAGCCACTATCACTAAGCTACTAGATCTTCATGATGAACTATGACATGCAAGGGATGGAGTTGATCCCGGAGCTGTTCGCGGTGCTTAAGACCGCAAAAGGTAGAAATCAAGAAGGAGCATCAAGTGTTGATGGTTTAATAAGACCACTGGTTTCAAGAAGGGCAAGGGCTAGAAGGGAAACTTTATGGATGGCAAACCAGTTGCCGCTCCAGTGAAGGAACCCAAGGTTGAACCCAAACCCGAGACTAAATGCTTCTATTGTAAGGGGAACGGTCACTAGTAGCAGAATTACCCCAAATGCATGGTAGATAATAAGGCTGGCAACTTCAAAGTTTATACGTGTCATTAATGTGTACATCACTAGTACTCCTGGTAGCACTTGGGTATTGGATACCGGTTCAGTTACTATTATTGGTGACTTGAAGCAAAAGCTACGAACTAAACGGAGACTGGCTAAGGGCGAGGTGACGATGTGTGTTGGAAGTGTTTCCAAAGTTGATGAGATCACCATCGCACGCTCCATCTGCCTTCGGGATTAGTATTGAACCTAGATAAATGTTATCAGGTGTCTACGTTGAGCATGAATATGATTAGATCATGTTCATTGCAATACGGTCATTCATTTAAGTTAGAGAATAATGGTTATTCTATTTACATGAATGATACCTTTCATGGTCATGCACCCTATGTGAATGGTTCATTGAATCTCGGTCGTGGTAATACACATGTTCACGCCAAAAGATGTAGAGTTAATAATGATAGTACCACTTTCTCGTGGCATTGCCGCTTAGGTCATATTGGCGTAAGATGCATGAAGAAACTCCATGTCGATGGATGTTTGGAGTCACTTGATTTTGAATCGCTTGACACATGCGAGCCATGCCTCATGGGCAGGATGACTAAGACCCTGTTTTCAGGTAGAATGAAACGGGCAAGTGACTTGTTGGAAATCATACATGCTGATGCGTGTGATCCAATGAGAATTGAAGCGTGCGGTGGATATCGCTATTTTCTCATATTTACTGATGATTTGAGTAGATATAGGTATATTTACTTAATGAAGCACAAGTCTGAAATGTTTGAAAAGTTCAAGCGATTTCAGAGTGAAGTTAAGAATCATCATAACAAGAAGATCAAATTCCTACGATCTGATCAATGAGAATATCTAAGTTATGAGTTTGGCAAACACTTAAGACATTGTGGAATTGTTTCACAGTTGAAGCCACCTGGAACACCACTGGGTTATGGCGTGTCCGGATATCGTAATCGAACCTTATGAGATATGGTGCGATCTATGATGTCTCTTATCAATCTACCGTTTTCATTTTGAGGTTATGTGTTAGAGACAACTGCATTCACTTTAGATAGGACACCATCTAAGTCCGTTGAGACGACGTCATAAGAACATTGGTTTGGCAAGAAACCAAAGTTGTGGTTTCTTAATGTTTGGGGCTGCGATGCTTAAGGCTTCAGTCGGAGAAGCTTGAACCCAAAGCGGACAAACACATCTTCATAGGATACCCAAAGGTGACAGTTGGGTATACCTTCTATCTCAGATCCAAGGGCAAATTGTTTGTCGCTAAGAACGGGTCCTTTCTCGAGAAGGAGTTTCTCTCGAAAGAATTGAGTGGGAGGAAGATAGAACTTGATGAGGTTGTCGAACCTTTACTTCAACCAGAGTGTGATGCAACACATAAAGACATTTTCTGTGGCACCTACGTCTGTTGAATAGGAAGTTAATGATAGTGATCATGAAGCTTCGGATCAAGTTGCTATCGAACCTCGTAGGTCGACAAGGATATGTACTACTCCTGAGTGGTACGGTAATCCTGTCTTAGATATCATGTTGTTAGACAACAATGAACCTACGAGCTATGGAGAAGTGATGGTGGGCCCATATTCCGACAAATGGTTAGAAGCCATGAAATCCGAGATAGGATCCATGTATGGACATTGGTGGACTTGCCCGTTGATCGGCAAGCCATCGAGATAAATGGATCTTTGAGAAGAAGACGGACGTGGGCGGTAATGTTACCGTCTATGAAGCTCGACTTGTGGGAAAGAGTCTTTTCACAAGTTCAAGGAGTTGACTACGATGAGAATATCTCACCCGTAGCGATGCTTAAGTCTGTCGGAATCATGTTAGCATTAGCTGTATTTTTCGATTATGAAATCTTACAGATGGATGTCAAAACAAGTTTTCTTACCGGTTTTCATAAAAAAAGTTGTATGTGATACAATAAAAGGTTTTGTCGATCCTAAGGATGCTAAAAGGTATGCTGGCTCCAGCAATCCTTCTATGGACTAGAGCAAGCATCTCGGAACAGAATATATATTTTGATGGAGTGATCAAAGCTTTTAGGTTTATACAATGTTTGCTAGAAACTTGTATTTACAAGAAAGTGAGTGGGAGCACTACAACATTTCTGATAAGTATATGTGGATGACATATTGTTGATCCGAAATAATGTAGAATTTCTGGAAAGCATAAACGGTTGTTTGAAGAGTGATTTTCAAAGGAAGACCTGGATAAAGATGCTTACATATTGGGCATCAAGATCTATAGAGATGGATCAAGACGCCTGATGGTACTTTCAAAGAGCGCACACCTTGACATGTTTTTGAAGGAGTTCAAAATAGATCAGTCAAAGAAGGGGTTCTTACCTGAGTTGTAAGGTGTGAAGTTGAGTAAGACTCAAAGCTTGACCACGGCAGAAGAAAGAGGAAGGATGAAGGTCGTCCCCTATGCTCTTGTCATAGGCTCTATACGGTATGCCATGCTGTGTACCGCACCTGATGTGTGCCTTGCCACATGTCTGGCAAGAGGGTACAAAGGTGATCTAGGAGTAGATCACCGGATAGCGGTCAAAAATTATCCTTAGAAGAATAAGGAAATGTTTCTCGGTTATGGAGGTGATAAAGAGTTCGACGTAAAGAGTTACATCGATGCAAGCTTAACACCTATCCGGATAGCTCTGAGTAGAGATATCGGATACGTATAATGGAGCAACAATTTGGAATAGCTCCAAGTGGAACGTGGTAGCAGCATCTACGATATGACATAAAGTTTTGCGAAATACATAGGGATCTAAATATGGCAAGACCCGTTGACTACAACCTCTCTCACAAGCATAACATGATCAAACCCAGAACTCTTTGAGTGTTTATCACATAGTGATGTGAACTAGATCATTGAGTCTAGTAGACTCTTGGATGTTGGTCACATGGCGATGTGACCTGTAAGTGTTAATCACATGGCGATGTGAACTAGATTATTGACTCTAGTGCAAGTGGGAGACTGTTGGAAATATGCCCTAGAGGCAATAATAAATTGGTTATTATTATATTTCCTTGTTCATGATAATCGTTTATTATGCATGCTTGAATTGTATTGATAGGAAACTCAGATACATGTGTGGACACATAGACAACACCATGTCCCTAGTAAGCCTCTAGTTGACTAGCTCGTTGATCAATAGATGGTTACGGTTTCCTGACCATGGACATTGGATGTTGTTGATAACGGGATCACATCATTAGGAGAATGATGTGATGGACAAGACCCAATCCTAAGCCTAGCACAAAGATCGTGTAGTTCGTATGCTAAAGCTTTTCTAATGTCAAGTATCATTTCCTTAGACCATGAGATTGTGCAACTCCTGGATACCGTAGGAGTGCTTTGGGTGTGCCAAACGTCACAACGTAACTGGGTGGCTATAAAGGTTCACTACAGGTATCTCCGAAAGTGTCTGTTGGGTTGGCACGAATCGAGACTGGGATTTGTCACTCCGTGTAAACGGAGAGGTATCTCTGGGCCCACTTGGTAGGACATCATCATAATGTGCACAATGTGATCAAGGAGTTGATCACGGGATGATGTGTTACGGAACGAGTAAAGAGACTTGCCGGTAACGAGATTGAACAAGGTATCGGGATACCGACGATCGAATCTCGGGCAAGTATCGTACCGCTAGACAAAGGGAATTGTATACGGGATTGATTAAATCCTTGACATCGTGGTTCATCTGATGAGATCATCGTGGAACATGTGGGGGCCAACATGGGTATCCAGATCCCGCTGTTGTTATTGACCGGAGAGTTGTCTCGGTCATGTCTGCATGGTTTCCGAACCCGTAGGGTCTACACACTTAAGGTTCGATGACGCTACGGTTATAGGGAATAGATATATGTGGTTACTGAATGTTGTTCGGAGTCCCGGATGAGATCCCGGACATCACGAGGAGTTCCGGAATGGTCCGGAGGTAAAGATTTATATATGGGAAGTCTTGTTTTGGTCACCGGAAAAGTTTCGGGTGCTATCGGTAACGTACCGGGACCACCGGGAGGGCCCCGGGGGTCCACCAGGTGGGGCTACCTGCCCCAGAGGGATGCGTGGGCCAAGTGTGAGGGGGACCAGCCCCAGGTGGGCTGGTGCGCCCCCCCACCAGGGCCCAAGGCGAAGAGAGAAGGGAAACGGGGGAAACTCTAGGCTCAGATGGGCCTAAGGCCCACCTAGTGGTGTGCCCCCCCTCTCTCCCCCCTTGGCCGCCCCCTAGATGGGATCTAGGGCTGGCCGCCACCCCTAGGGGTGGAAACCTAGGTGGGGGCACAGCCCCTCCCTTTCCCCTATATATAGTGGGGGTTTTGGGCTGCCAGACACATGAGAACATCTCCTTCTTGGCACAGCCCTACCCCTCTCCCTCCTCGTCTCTTGCGGTGCTTGGCGAAGCCCTGCTGGAGTACCACACTCCTCCACCACCACCACGCCGTCGTGCTGCTGCTGGATGGAGTCTTCCCCAACCTCTCCTTCTCCCCTTGCTAGATCAAGGCGTAGGAGACGTCATCGGGCTGTACGTGTGTCGAACACGGAGGTGCCGTCCGTTCGGCACTAGGATCATCGGTGATTTGGATCACGACGAGTACGACTCCATCAACCCCGTTCACTTGGCTTCCGCTTAGCGATCTACAAGGGTATGTAGATGCACTCTCCTTCCCTCGTTGCTAGATTACTCCATAGATTGATCTTGGTGACGCGTAGAAAATTTTGAATTTCTGCTACGTTCCCCAACACTGACAGTGCTGCAAATGCGCATTCAAAGCATGGTGGACAAGGATATCAAACTTGTCGATGTAATCCAGGTGATGCTAGTTCGCCGAATTCTCCCCTACCAAGGCCGAAGTCACTCTCTATGGGAGTTTAATCTGAAGAAGCACCAAACCCTAGAGAGGCTCTTCGAAACAACCCACGAAGATGCCTGGAAGTTTCTCTTCATGGGCAACGAGACACCGCAGGCCACAACCTCGGACCGCGGGTACATCATTAATTGCTCCGCCAGCAAGGTAAATCTTTACCGCAACCTTTACTTGCTTGTTTCAAGGATGATATCTAAGCTTTTATTATCATGGATTCTTTAGGAAGGGATGGAGAAGGCGAAGCGGATCCAATGTTCGGCTCCGCTGCCTGAAGAATCGGTCATCCCGCGTTTAGCGAAGATGCTGGTGCCGATGCCCTATAAGGCACCGGAGAAGAAGGCCACAGGGAAGGCCAAGGGGGTCCGGAGTGGCCTCCACCGCAAGGGCGCTTCGGACGCGATGTCCGAAGACAAGACCCGCTCCTCCGCCGCCGAAGACGACGCCGATGAGGAGGAGGAGGAGGAGGCGGAGAACAACCGTCCCCCTGATGAGTGGAGGAAGAAGATGGCGACTTCCACAAATCTGGAGGCGGAGACGTCCAAGAAAGGGAAGAGCTCCCTTGCGCATAACTCCGCATGGGACGTCGACAGCAGTCCGGAGAGACGCCTCCGCACTAAGCCTCGGCCCGCATCCTAAGTGCTAAAACTCATATCCCCCCATAAACCAAGTCTTTTTTCTTCGTTGTATTGATATAATTAGTTATGCTATTACAGTCCAGCCCATGACAGCTCCCAGCGATCCTCATCGCGAGGTTCGCTGGACTCAAAGGCGATGGCCAGCGATTCACCGCAGGCCGCTCACTCCCCCAAGGCCAAGGACGATGAGGAGGTGCTGTCCCGAAAGACTGTTTGATACGTCTCCAACGTATCTATAATTTTTTATTGTTCCATGCTATTATATTATCAACCTCGGATGTTTTATATGCATCTATATGCTATTTCATATGATTTTTGGGACTAACCTATTAACCTAGAGCCCAGTGCCAGTTTATGTTTTTTCCCTTGTTTTTAACTATCGCAGAAAAGGAAAGTCAAACAGAGTCCAATTGACCTGAAACTTCACAGAGATCATTTTTGGACCAGAAAAGCCCACGGAGTACCGAAGGTGGGCTAGAAGAGTCCCAAGGCCACCACGAGGGTGGGGGCGAGCCCAACCCCCCTGGGCGCGCCACCTTGCCTCTTGGCCGCCTCGTGCCCCCCGACCAACTTCTTTCGACTATATATATCCATATACCCTTGAAACATCGAGTAACATAATAGATAGGGTGTTCCGCCGCCAGAAGCCTCTGTAGCCACCGAAAACCAATCTAGACCCATTCTGACACCCTGTCAGAGGGGGAATCCCTCTCTGGTGGCCGTCTTCATCATCCCAGCGCTCTCCATGACGAGGAGGGAGTAGTTCTCCCTTGGGGCTGAGGGTATGTACCACTAGCTATGTGTTTGATCTCTCTCTCTCTCTCGTGTTCTTGACGTGGTACGATCGATGTTTCTCCCCCTCTAATCTCTTGTGATGAATTGAGTTTTCCCTTTGAAGTTATCTTATCGGATTGAGTCTTTAAGGATTTGAGAACACTTGATGTATGTCTTGCACGTGCTTATCTGTGGTGACAATGGGATATCATGTGATACACTTGATGTATGCTTTGGTGATCAACTTGCGAGTTCTGTGACCTCGTGAACTTATGCATAGGGGTTGGCACACGTTTTCGTCTCGACTCTCCGGTAGAAACTTTGGGGCACTCTTTGAAGTTCTCTGTGTTGGTTGAATAGATGAATCTGAGATTGTGTGATGCATATCGTATAATCATACCCACGGATACTTGAGGTGAAATTGGAGTATCTAGGTGACAGTAGGGTTTTTGTTGATTTGTGTCTTAAGGTGTTATTCTAGTACGAACTCTATATAGATTAAACGGAAAGAATAGCTTCGTGTTATTTTACTACAGACTCTTGAATAGATCGATCAGAAAGGGTAACTTTGAGGTAGTTTCGTACCCTACCATAATCTCTTCGTTTGTTATCCTCTATTAGTGACTTTGGAGTGACTCTTTGTTGCATGTTGAGGGATAGTTATATGATCCAATTATGTTATTACTGTTGAGAGAACTTGCACTAGTGAAAGTATGAACCCTAGGCCTTGTTTTAATGCATTGCAATACCGTCTGTGCTCACTTTTATCATTAGTTACCATTCTGTTTTTATATTTTCACATTACAAAAACCTATAGCTACCATCCATATTGCACTTGTATCACCATCTCTTCGCTGAACTAGTGCACCTATACAATATACCATTGTATTGGGTGTGTTGGGGACACCAGAGACTCTTTGTTATTTGGTTGCAGGGTTGCTTAAGAGAGACCATCTTCAACTTACGCCTCCCACGGATTGATAAACCTTAGGTCATCCACTTGAGGGAAATTTGCTACTGTCCTACAAACCTCTGCACTTGGAGGCCCAACAACGTCTACAAGAAGAAGGTTGTGTAGTAGACATCAAGCTCTTTTCTGGCACCGTTGCCAGGGAGGTTAGCGCTTGAAGGTATATCTTTAGATCTTGCAATCGAATCTTTTTGTTTCTTGTTTTAGCACTAGTTTAGTTTATAAAAGAAAACTACAAAAAAATGGAATTGACTTTGCCTCATACGCTTCATCTTTTTAATATCTTTTGTGAGAATGATGGAAAGGAAAATTACGCTCAAATGCTAGAAGAAGAAGTCTATAAAATGTTTGGCACTAGATCTAGGAATGATGAGCATGATTGCAATGTTGTTAGTATGAACACCATGAATATCCATAGTACTAATGATGATTGCACTAGTTATGATGAAAATATCTCTTATAAGCATGTCAATTTTTGTGGAGTGCATAGAGTTTGCAAGTACATACCAAATAGGGAAAAATAGATTTTGCAAGAGGCATAAGTATTTGGAAACTAAATGGTTGCAAGAAAGGCTAAGTGTTAGTGCTGAAAATTTAAAATATCTTAGCCATACTTGTGAACTTGCAATGAACATGGTCATTTAAATATCAAATGCAAATTGTTTCATGATCGAATCATGTCCAAAAATTGTGATGACTTGATTTCCCTTGCACATCATAATGAACTTAGTTTGCTTTTGGGTTATGAAGAAATGAAATGTCAAACTAAGCTTATTCCAGAATATAACCTCAAGAAATTCCTCGATATTGATCTAGAGGAAATTTATATGTATTGTGCAGTAAATTGCATTGAAAATCCTTATATTGCCAATTACATAAAGAAAAGAAAACAAATAGAGGATGAAGAGAATACTAATGAAAGGGAAGAGACTTCCCAATATCCTCCTATTATTTCTTATGATGAATCAGGTAACGAGGAGGAGCCTCCTATTCAACCAATCTCATTAATAAGGAGATCCGAAAAGAGTATTAAACCCACACATGATGTGAAGAAGAAAAAGAAAAGACGGAGAAGCAAAGTTAGAAAGGTATCTCTCCCAAATGATGTTGCTCCTATTACTCATTGTGATGATGATAATTGCTATACTATTGGTGACATCCATACTATTAATGATGAGAGTAATTATGCTTATGATATGAAAAGGCCCAAGCTTGGGGATGCTATGTTTGATGAAGATGATGTTTTTGAGAATATATTTGCTGCAATTAATGTTTGTCCCAAGCTTGGGGATGCTATGTTTAATGAAGATGATATTTTTAGTCTCCCAAGATTTGATATGCAAATTTATAAGGATGATAGCATGCCTCCTAGTTATGATGATTATATTGATGAAAGTGGATTTGGAGAGGTCATGACTTTATTTAGTGATGATTTCACTATCTTGGAAGAGGTTTCAACTAATTATGATGAGAACAAAGTTGCTACTTATGATGATTATTGTGATGACACTTATGCTATAAAAGTAGTGATGATTATATTTATAAAACTTGTCATGACTATGATTACCATTTTCTAAATATTACTCTTTTAATGTGGAAACAATTTGTAGTATTCGAGTTTCTTATGATACTCCCACTATTCTGAATGAGAAGAATTTTGCTTGTGTGGAGAGTAATAAAATTTGCATGCTTGTGGCTTATGAAAAGAATGCTTTCTGTGATAGTTATATTGTTGAATTCATTCATGATGCTACTTAAAATTATTATGAGGGAGGAATATATGCTTGTAAGAATTGCAATAATATCAAGTTTCCTCTCTACGTGCTTAAAGTTTTGAAGTTATGCTTGTTTTGCCCTCCTATGCTAGTTGATTATTGTTCCCATAAGTTGTTTGCTCACAAAATCCCTATGCAAAGGAATAGGGTAAGACTTAAATGTGCTAGTCATATTCTTCATGATTCTCTCTTTATGTTTCAATTCTTATCTTTTATGTGAGCATCATTGAAATCATCATGCCTAGCTAGGGGCATTAAACGATAGCGCTTGTTGGGAGGCAACCCAATTTTATTTTAGCTCCTTGCTTATTGCACCTGTTTATTAATAAATAATTCATCTAGCCTCTGGTTAGATGTGGTTTTATGCTTTTAATTAGTGTTTGTGCCAAGTAAAGCCTTTAGGATCTACTTGGGGAAAGTCTTGTTGATCTTGCTTTAAAAAACAGAAAGTATGCGCTCACGTGAATAATTTTCATTTCTTACCAGAGAGCAATAAAATGCCAATTACAATTGAAGTAGATTAATAAACAAATTACCTAGGACTTCCTAATTTCTCAGTATTTTTGGAGTTACAGAAGTATACAGAACCTATAGATTACTACAGACTGTTCTGTTTTTGACAGATTATGTTATCTATGTGTTGTTTGCTTATTTTGATAAATCTGTGAGTAGTATTGGAGGGTATGAACCATAGAGAAGTTGGAATAAAGTAGATATTACACTAATATGAATTTAGAATGAGTTCACAATAGTACCTAAGTGCTGATTTATTTTCTTATACTAACGGAGCTTACGAGTTTTCTGTTAAGTTTTGTGTTATGAAGTTTTCAAGTTTTGGGTAAAGATTCGATGGACTATGGAATAAGGAGTAGCAAGAGCCTAAGCTTGGGGATGCCCAAGGCACCCCAAGGTAATATTCAAGGACAACCAAAAGCCTAAGCTTGGGGATGCCCCGGAAGGTGTAACATCCCAAAATTCTAAATTTTGGAATGTTATAATAAATAGATAGATTTGATTGATTGTTTGATTGATTGTCTGAAAGTGAGTGAATTCGAAACTTTTTGAAAGTTAAATGAGAGGGAATAAAAGGACTTTCCCAAACTTTCATATTTGCTTTCTGATCTCCGTGAATTCAAATTCTTTTCACCACGAAACCCTGGAGAGAAGATGACATGACTTCTTCCATTTATTTAAATGACAAGGGGTGTTGAAAATATTTGAATTTCATTTGAGAATATTTCCAATTCTGAAACTTTATGCAACTCAATGATTTTCACGAGCGAAGATAAATGACTTCTTCAAATTATATGAAATATGAGTTGGGAGTTTCAAAGGATCAATTTCAAAGTCCTTTTGGAATTAATTTTCAATTTGGATTTATTTGAGTTTTATTCAAATTATTTTTCTCCAAAAATAAAATATATGGAAAATAGGGTAACATGATTCCCCACATCAGAAAATTGGAGATAAATAAATTTGAAATCATTTTGGTATTTTTAAAATGGTTTTTATTGGATTTTATTAGACCAGTAGCACTCTTTGATTTATCTGAATTTGTGTGGATTTTATTTGGTATTATAAAAATGTCCATGTTGTAGAAAATCTTTTTCTATAGAGTTTGATATATTATATTACTATATTTGTTTTTCCTTTGCTTCATTATTATTTTTGTTTGTCTGTGTTAAAAAAGAAGAAGAGAAAAGCTCTTCGAACAGTGCCAGGCCGAAGCCCAACACTGCTCTCTCTCCCTCTCTCCGCCCCATGGCCCAGCCGAATCGGCCCATGGCCTCTTCCCCTCGCGCGAACCGCCTTCGTCCCGGTCGCCCGTTCCCTCCCTCTCTCTCCCACGCACGCCGACAGGTGGGCCCCGCGTCCTCTTCCTCCTCCCGCAAGGCATCAGGAGTCCTTCTCCTGTACGCCGACGCCGGCCGACGCCGAGTCCACCCTGGACTCCCCTCTCCACCTTGCCCCTCGCCCAAGCCGACGCCGACGCCGGCCGCCGCCCGCTCGAAGCCGACGCCGCTGCCGCCGTCTTCTCCGGCGACGTCGAGCCCAACCACCGCGGTAACGCCCCGTCTCTCCTCGTCTGTCCGATCGTAGATCTAGGGCTAGGATTAGATCGTCTATTTTTTTGAATCGTTTTTCTTTAATTGACGAACGTTCGTTCGATAAACTTCTGAAGCAAACGGTTACAGCCAGTAAGATTCTGCCACGTAGCCAGGGACCCGGTTGCAATTAGTTTTTCTTACAGAATAGTCCCAGTTTTTCAAACGATCATTACTTTTCACTCGTTTATCCAAACCCAATGAAACCAACGCTCACGTCTTCGTTATGATCCCCTCTATCCATTAATCCAACTCAAACATGTTTTTGAAAGTTTTAAAATTTGAATTCAACCAGATTTGTATTTGAACTTCGTTTGATCGTAACTTGAGTTTCGTAGCTCCGTTTCAGTTGATTCTTTTTGCAAATCGTAGCTCTTGACCTAAACTTTCTGATAAGGCCAAATTCACATAATTTTGGTACTGTTAGAAATTGTTTTATGTTGCAAGAGTTATTTGCTTGGTTTTGACGTTTTCCGAATTGTTTTCTTTGTTCTCTCCGATCTTTGAGTGATTGCTTATGTGTGGTTACTATTGCTTGCTTACGATAGATTGACCGGAGTGTGACGAGTAGAAGTATCAAGAGTTTTGAGTGCGAATCATCTTCATCAACATTGCAGGCAAGTTCACACTTTGATCATACCTCTTTCATACCTAGTTTTTATTGCATTAGATCAAACCTCAAACATTGCATGATTAGGATCTAATTAAATTGTGGGATGGGAAGTAGTTGAGGTAGTACCTATTACATGTTTATTATCAAACCCTTGGGAGTTACTATTACGTTATGCTTACATTGCCATGCTATGCTCGTAGACGTGGATTGGGTTTTGAGAGTATTCATGACAGATGTGAGATTGTTAATTAATGGTTTACTTAAGGTGGCAACTTAAACACACATCTGGGTGGATTGAGGCACCTGGGTATTCCAGGATTGCCTGTCTAGGTACATGGGTAGACCAGGATTGCCTGGTTTTTCATGGACCACCACCCAGGCTCAAAGGGATCATGAGATTTTTCATACTAGAAACTTCTGTGTGCAGCCACAAGCTATTATGGGCTCTAGCATAGTTGATTAAGTCATGCAAACAATTACAGGGTAGACTAGCAGATGTAGGGGAAAGTAGGTGTAACGGTCTATCCATCGTAAGGTGCTAGCGCTTCTGAAAGACTATGTCTCGGTCATCCGTTTCTCAAACACCGTGAAGTGCGAGAAACCAAACGGAGGTGATCGAGTCTTGTGGGGAAAAGTGCGCAAACCTCTGCAGAGTGTATAAACTAATCATGGTTAGCCATGTCCCCGGTCATGGACATCTTGAGTATCTAGTACCTGGATTATCATGTGAATCTCATCACGTTACTTTAAATGAATATTGTTGGGTTTTTATGATGATGCTTAATTGGGATTGAGAATGCTGTCAACCATTCTCAATGTTTAACAACCACCATGATAGTTAAATAAAATTTATTCCTTTGCAGTAGGGAAAAATTGGCTTTTCGCAAAAAACTTATAACCGTAGAGCTTTCCACCAGCCAAATATGCATGTAGTGATAGCCTTTATTCATCATTATCCTCTGGTGTGAATTTGCCAGTACATTCAATGTACTGACCCTTTGTGGCTGCAACGTCTCATGTTGCAGGATATTTTATGACGAGTAAGTGATACGTTAGGGTTACGATTTCTACACTCAACTTTGCTGTTGGTATTGATGGGAATCCACAACCTTGTTACTTCCGCTATTTTGGATTGAGGTAATAGTATTTACGTTACTTTGTACATGTGATTTACCTCTGTTATAAATCCTCAAGTACTGTGTGTTAGCATACCGATTCAGGGATGACACTTAAGCACAGAGACTTGACCGTATGAGGTCTGGTCGCTACAAGATGGTATCAGATCACATGTTGACTGTAGGACGTGACCCTAGAAACTGGCAAGTCCATAGCAAAGATTTTTCTTTACAACTTTCCCTTTCAAAAAGATCTTTTACCTCTCTTCTCTTCTGAGCTTATTCAAAAATTCCCTTTTAGTGAGACCATACCCCTTTCCCCTTTTGACCACATGAAGATTCGACTGATGAGACCACTCCAGAAGTACAAGATATCGGACAACTAAGACCACTTCGGAATGAAGAGTATTTTCCGTGCATCTGAATAATGGAAACTACAACGGTTGAAGACCGAAGACAAGTAGAATTTGAAGGCTCTGAAGAATTCCCAGATTTGTATGACCTAGGAAGGCTACCCTTATGGAACTTGACAGACTATGGAAGTTGTCAATACCCGAGATCAAGGTGTATCGGAGAAAGACCGGAGCATGTAGAGTTAAGAACTCAAGGATTTGTCAAGAAAACCCTAAGGCAGGAGATATCAACTATGGAATGATAGCTCATGGAAATGACAAGAGCAGAAACACAGCTATCCATGAAGTTATCTCCCGCTTATGCTATTGTCACCGTGCTGAGTTAAGCATGTATATGCATGGAAAGATTGGATGGTAGAAGGCTGATGGAGCACCCATCAGCAATACAAAGTTTTAACTTTAGCTGGTGTATCACCAGGATTTGGAGAATTACATCAAGAAGTTTAAGATGGACTGCAGGAAGCTATATTTTGACAAGGAAGCGTTTCGTGAAGAACTCAGGACCCAAAAGTTGAAAGTAGCCAAGCTAGAGGAGCAAAACCTCGAGATACCGAAGATTCGTCAGGAACTGAAGGACAGTAGGACCATGGTTCACGCCAAGGATGTTGAAACCCAGAAGTTTGGAATGCAACTCCAGAAATATTAAAGGACGTCATGATAGACCTTGCGCCAACAGAGATGATCTGGCAAAAGAACTTGAGAAGGACAAGCATGATCGGAAGAAGCCGTTGGAGGCATGAACAAGACTTGAAGAGTTTGATGACTTTGAAGATTTATTAACCTTTAGAAGACCCAACCCCTGTTATCTACCTATGTTAGATGCGACGTTTGTGAGCTGTCATTTGTTTGATGTTTTTTCCCGACAGCCACAAATAAAATCTGCCTTTTCAAAACTTTTTGTTTGTATTGTGTGCATCCCTCTCTATCTCTCTTATCTCACCCCAAACCCATGGACCCAATAGAGGATGAATGAAGATGAGCTTTTTTTTTCTAGACCGATGAGTCAGTTGGACACGGACTGATGGATTCAGAACATGGAGGATCACATGAAGAATAACCCTGTAGTCGGAAAGGATATGACCCAGCATGCTCTTCAGTGCTTTGAAAGAGGTGCTGCTACTTGGTGGAGAATGTACCAAACCATCAATGGATGGCAAGGAGTAACCACTTGGAAAGAATTTAAGTTGACTTTGCCAAAGTCTCGGTTTGTGTCCCAGAAGTTGAAGCCTTATGGAAATGGATATGAAGAAACCTTGTGCATGCAAGATTTGTGGAGAAATAGGACACACCCGTAAAGAACACAAGGATGAATACCCTAATTGTGAAGGAAGTCACCCAGTTGAAGAATGCCCAATTAGGCAGATTACTTGTTTCTTGTGTGAAGGGACTACCCACTATCCTGCTCAGTGTCACATTTACCCCATGGTACAACGAACCATCCAGCAGAAGAAAGAAGTAATGAAAGGAGCCCTTATGGAAATTTTAGAAGAACCCGTGATGAAGGAAGAGATGGAGGACACACCTAAAGAAGACCCGAGTAAACCCTTCACTAAGTCTTGCTATTCATGTGGAGAAGGACACATCTCCCAAAATTGTTTGAATGGGGATCTAGTAGAATTCCCGACAGAGGAAGTAGAATATGACCCACAGGAAATAGAAGCCATGATTGGCATGGAAAGGCCAGGAAGAGAAGCAGATTGGATTCCAGGAAGGACCTGAGTCATATCACCTGTTACAGGTGCAAGGATTCAGGGAACTACCTCAACAGTTGCCCAAAAAGGAAACCTCGAGACTTGTCAGAAGTAATATGTTTTTGTTGTAATGAAGCAGGGCACTTTGCCAAAGATTGTCCCAAAGATAAGGAAACTTGTGCTAGATAGTTGAGTTTGCAACAAAAGAAATGGATTAGTAGAAGTGAGAACATTTTCTTTTATATTGAGGTGTTGAGTTGAGACATGTAATGGAAAAGCGAGAGATTGTAATCACTTGAGAATGAATAAAGTTAGCATCGTTGGTACTGATATGGATTTTATGAGTTGTTACTCTATGAAGAAGAATTTTGGCCATTCTGAGGATATGAGAAATATGGTCTATGGAAGATTTGTGCATTTTAAGGGTGGTAGTAACTGTAAGAACCGTTGACCCCTGGAAAAGATAAGGATACTACACTGAGTGGATTTGGACAAAATGAATATGAGTTTTATCTTGATATATGTGATACCCCAAGAGTGTGTAGAATGAAGTTGGAGACCGTCAGTTGTTGGACCAAATGTGATCAAGGAGTAAGAAGAGAATGTTAAGTTGATTCGAGATAGACTGAAGGTAGCTCAGTCCAGGCAGAAGAGTTATGCAGACTCAAAAAAGGAGGTAGTCTATGAGATTGGAGACAGAGCATGTCTTCGTGTGTCCCCTCTGCGAGGAGTTAAACGATTTGGAGTTAAGGGACAGTTAGCCCCAAGATTTGTAGGACCATACCGAGTTTTGGAGCATATGGGAGAAGTGGACAACAAGTTGGAGTCACCCAAAGGAGTCAGGAGTTCATGATGTGTTTCACGTTTCCCAGTTGAAGAAGTGCCATGCAGAGATGGCCAATATTACCCTGTAAGGACACTTGACCCTGGAAAGGATAATGATGTTCCACGAAGTAAGATATGGACTTCATAAGTATAAGCATTTATCTCGGTATGAGGGATATCCCACGAGGATGAAGAGATAAATTACTATTGGATATAAAGGAGGTATGATGTCGGAAATATGGATCAATGGAAACTCCATGATGAGTCTGAGTAATCATGTCCTAGTTTGGTGCCAATAGAAGGAAGGAAGACAATACAATTAGATGGATTTAAGAATACTAGGAAGTTGGAAGTTGGAATAATGATAAGTTGCCCGATGATAAGTTCAAGGACTACAAGTGATGAGATGGGCCATAACCCACAGGCCCCAGGACCTGCCAAGAAGCAAGCACATTCTTGCTGAAGGAAGAACCCTGGAAGAGGATATACCTTTGTCGACAGACGATTTTATAGGAGTTTACGCAAAACCTGAGAGTTGTGAAGGAACGATAGATGTTTGTCTGGCTTGCAGAATCTATGGATATATTCGAACTTGGTTCGTCAACATGAGAAATTCTGCAATGCTTGTGAGGATGACCGAGTGTTAGAATGCGAGATTCTCTAAACCGTATACAAGGTAATGATTTGGGTGCAGGATGGATTGATCACCATACCGACTTACTCTTATTGTTCGCCTTGATATATGGGGTGGTAAATCTGAGTGACTTACCTATAGTAGAGAGACGATGATCAAAACTCTGTTTAAACCTTAGAATGGTATAAGAAATTTTTCCCTTGTACAAGGCAGCTTTTGCCAACCGTAGGTTATATGGTGAGGATCAACCCAGACCCATTTCCTGCAGGAGAAACCATAAATGGTTGACCACCATGAGATATCAATAGTTTTTTAGTATTGGCGCCAGACCCGTCAGCTAAGAAGACCCAGTCTCGGAAGAACCTTACCTAGATGAAAGACAGAAGAATTGAGGAAAAGGTTATGCCACTATCGGAAGAGCTCAAAGAAGGAATTTTCTCGAGGATCTGAGAAGACCGACACTGTCAAGAATAAGGATGGAGTATATGAGTTCTGATGGAACAGTAACCATGCTTCTAAGGGTGGTAGCACCCTAGACCCCTGTGATGATCGATGGATTTTGAGAAGACCCCAAACCCTAACCTTTTCTTGCTAGCTTCTCTGAATCTCGAGGACGAGATTCATTTTAAGGGTGGTAGGTTTGTAACATCCCAAAATTCTAAATTTTGGAATGTTATAATAAATAGATAGATTGGATTGATTGTTTGATTGATTGTTTGAAAGTGAGTGAATTCGAAACTTTTTGAAAGTTAAATGAGAGGGAATAAAAGGACTTTCCCAAACTTTCATATTTGCTTTCTGATCTCCGTGAATTCAAATTCTTTTCACCACGAAACCCTAGAGAGAAGATGACATGACTTCTTCCATTTATTTAAATGACAAGGGGTGTTGAAAATATTTGAATTTCATTTGAGAATATTTTCAATTCTGAAACTTTATGCAACTCAATGATTTTCACGAGCAAAGATAAAATGACTTCTTCAAATTATATGAAATATGAGTTGGGAGTTTCAAAGGATCAATTTCAAAGTCCTTTTGGAATTAATTTTCAATTTGGATTTATTTGAGTTTTATTCAAATTATTTTTCTCCAAAAATAAAATATATGGAAAATAGGGTAACATGATTCCCCACATCAGAAAATTGGAGATAAATAAATTTGAAATCATTTTGGTATTTTTAAAATGGTTTTTATTGGATTTTATTAGACCAGTAGCACTCTTTGATTTATCTAAATTTGTGTGGATTTTATTTGGTATTATAAAAATGTCCATGTTGTAGAAAATCTTTTTCTGCAAATTTTGATATATTATATGACTATATTTGTTTTTCCTTTGCTTTATTATTATTTTTGTTTGTCTGTGTTAAAAAAAGGAAGAGAAAAGCTCTTCGAACAGTGCCAGGCTGAAGCCCAGCACTGCTATCTCTCTCTCCCTCTCTCCGCCCCACGACCCAGCCGAATCGGCCCATGGCCTCTTCCCCTCGCGCGAACCTCCTTCGCCCTGGTCGCCCGTTCCCTCCCTCTCTCTCCCGCGGACGTCGACAGGTGGGCCCCGCGTCCTCTTCCTCCTCCCGCAAGGCAGCAGGAGTCCTTCTCCTGTACGCCGACACCGGCCGACGCCGAGTCCGCCCTGGACTTTCCTCTCCACCTTGCCCCTCACCCAAGCCTCGCCCCCTTCTATATATAGCCAGGCCCCGACCTTGTTTTGCCTCTAACCGGAAGGCCCGAGACCCTCCCCACGCTCCACGCGAACTCGCCGGAGTTCACGAGATCCGACGAGCTCCGCCGCCAAGCCCCGCGCTGTTCCGACGCCGCAGCCGAGCGTCGACCCCGCCATCAGCTTCACCACCTCGCGCCGCCTCTTCCCGACCCCATGGCCACGCCCGAGGACCACCAGAGCCGCCGCCCGCTCGAAGCCGACACCGCTGCCGCTGTCTTCTCCGGCGACGTCGAGCCCAAACGCCGCGGTAATGCCCCGTCTCTCCTCGTCTGTCCGATCGTAGATCTAGGGCTAGGATTAGATCGTCTATTTTTTCGAATCGTTTTTCTTTAATTGACGAACGTTCGTTCGATAAACTTCTGAAGCAAACGGTTACATCCAGTAAGATTCTGCCACGTAGCCAGGGACCCGGTTGCAATTAGTTTTTCTTACAGAATAGTCCCAGTTTTTCAAACGATCATTACTTTTCACTCGTTTATCCAAATCCAATGAAACCAACGCTCACGTCTTCATTACGATCCCCTCTATCCATTAATCCAACTCAAACATGTTTTTGAAAGTGTTAAAATTTGAATTCAACCAGATTTGTATTTGAACTTCGTTTGATCGTAACTTGAGTTTCGTAGCTCCGTTTCAGTTGATTGTTTTTGCAAATCGTAGCTCTTGACCTATACTTTCTGATAAGGCCAAATTCACATAATTTTGGTACTGTTAGAAATTGTTTTATGTTGCAAGAGTTATTTGCTTGGTTTTGACGTTTTTCGAATTGTTTTCTTTGTTCTCTCCGATCTTTGAGTGATTGCTTATGTGTGGTTACTATTGCTTGCTTACGATAGATTGACCGGAGTGTGACGAGTAGAAGTATCAAGAGTTTTGAGTGCGAATCATCTTCATCAACATTGCAGGCAAGTTCACACTTTGATCATACCTCTTTCATACCTAGTTTTTATTGCATTAGATCAAACCTCAAACATTGCATGATTAGGATCTAATTAAATTGTGGGATGGGAAGTAGTTGAGGTAGTACCTATTACATGTTTATTATCAAACCCTTGGGAGTTACTATTACGTTATGCTTACATTGCCATGCTATGCTCGTAGACGTGGATTGGGTTTTGAGAGTATTCATGACAGATGTGAGATTGTTAATTAATGGTTTACTTAAGGTGGCAACTTAAACACACATCTGGGTGGATTGAGGCACCTAGGTATTCCAGGATTGCCTGTCTAGGCACCCGGGTAGACCAGGATTACCTGTTTTTTTATGGACCGCCACCCAGGCTCAAAGGGATCATGAGATTTCTCATACTAGAAACTTCCGTGTGCAGCCACAAGCTATTATGGGCTCTAGCATAGTTGATTAAGTCATGCGAACAATTACAGGGTAGACTAGTAGATGTAGGGGAAAGTAGGTGTAACGGTCTATCCATCGTAAGGTGCTAGCGCTTCTAAAAGACTATGTTTCGGTCATCAGTTTCTCAAACACCGTGAAGTGCGAGAAACCAAACGGAGGCGATCGAGTCTTGTGGGGAAAAGTGCGCAAACCTCTGCAGAGTGTATAAACTAATCATGGTTAGCCGTGTCCTTGGTTATGGACGTCTTGAGTATCTAGTACCTGGATTATCATGTGAATCTCATCACGTTACTTTAAATGAATATTGTTGGGTTTTTATGATGATGCTTAATTGGGATTGAGAATGCTGTCAACCATTCTCAATGTTTAACAACCACCATGATAGTTAAATAAAATTTATTCCTTTGCAGTAGGGAAAAATTGGCTTTTCACAAAAACCTTATAACCGTAGAGCTTTCCACCAGCCAAATATGCATATAGTGATAGCCTTTATTCATCATTATCCTCTGGTGTGAATTTGCCAGTACATTCAATGTACTGACCCTTTGTGGCTGCAATGTCTCATGTTGCAGGATATCTTACGACGAGTAAGTGATACATTAGGGTTATGATTTCTACACTCAACTTTGCCGTTGGTGTTGATGGGAATCCACAACCTTGTTACTTCCGCTATTTTGGATTGAGGTAATAGTATTTACGTTACTTTGTACATGTGATTTACCTCTGTTATAAATCCTCGAGTACTGTGTGTGTCAGCATACCGATCCAGGGATGACACTTAAGCACAGAGACTTGACCGTCTAAGGTCGGGTCGCTACAGAAGGCATCCCCTCTTTCGTCTTCGTTCATCGGTAACTTTACATGGAGCTATATTTTTATTTACCACATGATATGTGTTTTTCTTGGAGCGTCATTTTATTTTATTTAGTTTTGCTTGCTGTTTGAATAAAATACCAAGATCTGAAACTCTTAAATGTTAGAGAGTCTTCACATAGTTGCATAATTATTCGACTACTCATTTATCTTCACTTATATCTTTCAGAGTAGTTTGTCATTTTCTCTAGTGCTTCACTTATATCTTTTTAGAGCACGGCGGTGGTTTTATTTTGAAGAAATAGATGAACTCTCATGCTTCACTCATATTATTTTGAGAGTCTTTAGAACAGCATGGTAATTTGCTTTGGTTATGAATTTAGTCCTAATATGATGGGCATCCAAGAGGGATATAATAAAAACTTTCATATAAAGTGCATTGAATACTATGAGAAGTTTGCTTGATAATTATTTTGAGATATGAAGATGGTGATATTAGAGTCATGCTAGTTGAGTAGTTGTGAATTTGAGAGATACTTGTGTTGAAGTTTGTGATTCCCGTAGCATGCACGTATGGTGAACCGTTATGTGATGAAGTCGGAGCATGATTTATTTATTGATTATCTTCCTTATGAGTGGCGGTCGGGGACGAGCGATGGTCTTTTCCTACCAATCTATCCCCCTAGGAGCATGCGCGTAGTACTTTGTTTCGATAACTAATAGATTTTTGCAATAAGTATGTGAGTTCTTTATGACTAATGTTGAGTCCATGGATTACACACACTCTCACCCTTCCACCATTGCTAGCCTCTCTAGTATCGCGCAACTTTCGCCGGTACCATAAAACCACCATATATCTTCCTCAAAACAGCCACCATACCTACCTATTATGTCATTTCCATAGCCATTCCGAGATATATTGCCATGCAACTTTCCACCGTTCCGTTATTATGACACGCTTCATCATTGTCATATTGCTTTGCATGATCATGTAGTTGACATCGTATTTGTGGCAAAGCCACCGTTCATAATTCTTTCATACATGTCACTCATGAGTCATTGCACATCCCGGTACACCGCCGGAGGCATTCATATAGAGTCATATTTTGTTCTAAGTATCGAGTTGTAATTCTTGAGTTGTAAGTAAATAAAAGTGTGATGATCATCATTATTAGAGCATTGTCCTAGTGAGGAAAGGATGATGGAGACTATGATTCCCCCACAAGTCGGGATGAGACTCCGAATGAAAAAAGAGAGAGGCCATAAAAAAAGAGAAAAGGCCCAATTAGAAAAAAGAAAAAAAGGAAAAAAATGAAATGAGAGAAAAAGAGAGAAGGGGCGACGCTACTATCCTTTTACCACACATGTGATTCATAGTAGCACCATGATCTTCATGATAGAGAGTCTCCTATGTTGTCACTTTCATATACTAGTGTGAATTTTTCATTATAGAACTTGTCTTGTATATTCCAATGATGGGCTTCCTCAAAATGCCCTAGGTCTTCGTGATCAAGCGAGTTGGATGCACACCCACTTAGTTTCCTTTTGAGCTTTCATACAGTTATAGCTCTAGAGCATCCGTTGCATGGCAATCCCTACTCACTCACATTGATATCTATTGATGGGCATCTCCATAGCCCGTTGATATGCCTAGTTGATGTGAGACTATCCTCTCCTTTTTGTCTTCTCCACAACCACCCTTCCATTCCACCTATAGTGCTATATCCATGGCTCACGCTCATGTATTGCGTGAAGATTGAAATTTTTTGAGAACATCAAAAGTATGAAACAATTGCTTGGCTTGTCATCGGGGTTGTGCATGATTTAAATATTTTGTGTGGTGAAGATAGAGCATAGCCAGACTATATGATTTTCTAGGGATAGCTTTCTTTGGCAATGTTATTTTGAGAAGACATGATTGCTTTGTTAGTATGCTTGAAGTATTATTGTTTTCATGTCAATATTAAACTTTTGTCTTGAATCTTATGGATCTGAATATTCATGCCACAATAAAGAAGATTACATGGATAAATATGTTAGGTAGCATTCCACATCAAAAATTCTGTTTTTATCATTTACCTACTCGAGGACGAGCAGGAATTAAGCTTGGGGATGCTGATAGGTCTCCAACGTATCTATAATTTTTGATTGTTCCATGCTATTATATTATCAACCTTGGATGTTTTATATGCATTTATATGCTATTTTATATGATTTTTGGGACTAACCTATTAACCTAGAGCCCAGTGCCAGTTTTTGTTTTTTCCTTGTTTTTAACTATCGCAGAAAAGGAAAATCAAAGAGAGTCCAATTGACCTGAAACTTCACGGAGATCATTTTTGGACCAGAAGAAGCCCACGGAGTACCGGAGGTGGGCCAGAAGAGTCCCGGGGCCACCACGAGGGTGGGGGGCGCGCCCTACCCCCTGGGCGCGCCCCTACCTCGTGGACGCCTCGTGGCCCCCCTGACCGACTTCTTTCGCCTATATATATATATATATGCATATACCCTAGAAACATCGAGGAACATAATAGATCGGGAGTTCCGCCGCCAGAAGCCTCCGTAGCCACCGAAAACCAATCTAGACCCATTCCGGCACCCTGCCGGAGGGGGAATCCCTCTCCGGTGGCCATCTTCATCATCCCGGCGCTCTGCATGACGAGGAGGGAGTAGTTCTCCCTCGGGGCTGAGGGTATGTACCAGTAGCTATGTGTTTGATCTCTCTCTCTCTCTCATGTTCTTGAGGTGCTACGATCTTAATGTATCGCGAGCTTTGCTATTATATTTGGATCTTATGATGTTTCTCCCCCTCTACTCTCTTGTGATGAATTGAGTTTTCCCTTTGAAGTTATCTTGTCGGATTGAGTCTTTATGGATTTGAGAACACTTGATGTATGTCTTGCACGTGCTTATTTGTGGTGACAATGGGATATCATGTGATCCTCTTGATGTATGTTTTGGTGATCAACTTGGGAGTTCCATGACCTCATGAACTTATGCATAGGGGTTGGCACACGTTTTCATCTTGACTCTCTGGTAGAAACTTTGGGGCACTCTTTGAAGTTATTTGTGTTGGTTGAATAGATGAATCTGAGATTGTGTGATGCATATCATATAATCATACCCACGGATACTTGAGGTGACATTGGAGTACCTAGGTGACATTACGGTTTTGGTTGATTTGTGTCTTAAGGTGTTATTCTAGTACGAACTCTATGATAGATTGAATGGACAGAATAGCTTCATGTTATTTTACTACGGACTCTTGAATAGATCGATCAGAAAGGATAACTTTGAGGTGGTTCGATACCCTACCATAATCTCTTTGTTTGTTCTCCGCTATTAGTGACTTTGGCGTGACTCTTTGTTGCATGTTGAGGGATAGTTATATGATCCAATTATGTTATTATTGTTGAGAGAACTTGCACTAGTGAAAGTATGAGCCCTAGGCCTTATTTTAACGCATTGCAATCCCGTTTGTGCTCACTTTTATCATTAGTTACCCTGTTGTTTTTATATTTTAGATTACAAAAACCTATATCTACCATCCATATTGCACTTTTATCACCATCTCTTCACCTAACTAGTGCACCTATACAATTTACCATTGTATTGGGTGTGTTGGGGACACAAGAGACTCTTTGTTATTTGGTTGCAAGGTTGTTTGAGAGAGACCATCTTCAACCTACGCCTTCCACGGATTGATAAACCTTAGGTCATCCACTTGAGGGAAATTTGCTACTGTCCTACAAACCTCTGCACTTGGAGGCCCAACAACGTCTACAAGAAGGTTGTGTAGTGACATCACTGTTCCAGGCGGGGGAGAGGCTCAGGAGGCGCCAGCAGGCGAAACCCTCGTCGCCGGACACTAGGGGGAATCAATCCCCATGGAAACTGGTGGGGAGGGCCGTATCCAGTTCTGCCCTCAGCCAGACTCAATTCCGGAGACCAATGCGGCTTCGGAATCCGGCACACAACCTTCTTTGAAAGAAGGGGGGATGCCTATTCTGTCGGTGACCCCTGTCCAACTAGGGGCACTGGAAAATCTGATGGAAGCGCTGCGAGGCGCTTCCATTGTGGATGAGAACGGTGTCCTTATGGGCACTGTAATTGAAAGGGATTAGTCCGCCAAGAGCGGACTAACCGAAGCCTGCAGCAGCCTGCTGACAGGTTTTGAGGTAAGCGACGCAAAAAAGAGAAAATCCCAAAGTAGACAGTAGCCCCTGAGACACTGTCCAGTGTTCGGAAAGAAAAAGCCGGACACAGGATCAATCTCCTATTGCAGGAAACTATCTAAATTTTTCTAAAATGTGAACATAGTCGTCGCTATTGGCTGCAGCCTCGCATAGTGCCGAAGTCTCCGGACTGAAGCAGAAACTGGCGGAGGCCGAGGTGGAGCTGGGCCAGGTGAAGAGGCAGTTTCAGGAAAAACAAGGTAAGTAATAACCTGTTATGTATTCGAAAAAGGTAAAATGATATGCAGTGACCGAAATGCCATGATGTCTACAGAGGCGACGACCGAGGTCGAGGCCCTGAAAAAGGCCCTGGCCGAAGCCGAAGGGAAGGATGTCAAGGAGCAGGCCGCTCGGAAGAAAGCTCAAGGCCCGGGTCAACGAGGTCCAACAGGAGCTCGAGGACGCGGTGAAGAAGTGCGAGGCCTTGGAGCGTGATGCGTCGGTTCAAGAGGTTGAACTCGCCAAGGCTCGTCAGAGTGCGGAGGCAGTCCGGAATGAGGCCCAGGGCACCCTCCAGGAGATCTAGGAGGCCAGGAAGATCGCGGCGGGTAAGGCATTCAATATGCAAAGCAAAAATGTGAAGGTGAAATAGCGTTTACTAACCCGGATTCGGAGTTCTCCGGGGGCTTTTACTGATCTGCCACGCAGTGTGGCTGACGCTGCAGAGTTATTCTGGGCCGAAGAAGGGAGCTCCAAGGAGAAGCTGTTCTGGTCGCAATATCTTGCGCCAGAACATCCGGTGCCCTTCAGCGATCAGCTAAAACAGTTGGTCGAGCTGCATAGGGTGGCCGAATTGGCCATCAATGATTTAATAATCTGGTTGTGGCCAGCCGAAGCTATACTCGGCAGTTACTTCGGCCTCGTGAGGTGACTGGTGGGTGCCTGCCCTCGGTTGGACGTCGTCAAGCGGTCCGTCTGCATCGAGGGCGCACGTCTGGCCTTCTCCTATTGCAAGGTCTGGTGGGCGAAGCTGGACGCTGTCAAATTAGTGACCGAGGGGCCGCCAGAGGGCAAGGAGCACCGCACACCCGAGCGATACTTCGGTGATGTCTTGGAGGGGTCCCACATTGTTGCGGATCATTGTGCGAAAGACACTATCTTTGAATGAATGTATTCGAGCTCCCTCTACCTTGTATGATAAAACAAAGTGATTGTGCAATATAATGCTTGTTATGTTTTTAAATTTTTACTTCCTGTGCCGTGTGTTGTATGAAATCTGAGGGTTAACCAGTCGTCGGCTTCTACCACCACATAGGTAGTACGGGGGTGTTCGGGATGGAATCTAACCAATCTTGATCCAACTAGATGGTCCTTGAAGGAGTTGTTTAGCGCAACGAACCAGGCAACCAGACTATGCGGCTGTAACGCCCTCACTTAGCCATATGAGTTTGACAATAAAAACATGGGTGCAGCCCCTAGTATCCGAACTAGAGTGCTATAAGCGTCTGATCGGGAAGTACCAATCCTTCGCATAGTGCGGAAGAAATCTCCACCGATTTGTAACCTCCGAACAGCTGACCGGCTCTCGCCGCATCATGACAGTCAGTTTTTGGCTTTCTCTACTGAGGTGCTCCTTTGGATAAACCAAGGCACAATCACAGTAGTTCTCCCTTTACTATCTTAGCCGATATAGCGGAACGTAAGGTAGCAAGCACAGGAGCCGGGCAACCCAACTCTTGACCAAAGACATGATTCGGAGCCAATGCATATAATGCTAAATTCTGGGTGCCGAACTATACTTATAAAAAGTGTTCGGACTTTTGTTGCCGTAAGGTGGGGTGCTATGATGCCCCTGGCAAACATCAAACGTACCAAAGTGTAAGGGTGCTACCTGATAGGGTTATCCACAGGGGAGCTAAGAGAAAAAAGAGAGAGAAAACAGAAAAGGTAAAAAGCTAGGGTCCTAAAGTTCCAGCCGCAAACTATTTTCATTGTAATTTAATTAGTACATCAAGGCGCATTGATAGAAGTAGTGCGATAAGCAACATGCTATTTGACATGCCGAAACCAAGGGAGAGCTGCATGTGGGTCCTAAAAAACAGGTAGAGTTATCATTAATGGAATCACCTAAAAAGTCCCCCATATGTCTGCGTTTCTCGCCATCTTGGTGTGTTTATCCTTCAAGAGGACCGATGACCAGACCACCAGATGGGGCCTGTGGGATTGAGACCTGAAAAGGGAAACAAGTAAAAGTGAAAGTATGTGTGTATCCGATGTCAGTTGAGCTGTACTATGGACCACAAGCTAGCTATGCCTCCGTCGATGCCCATGGGATTTTGAGTGCGTAGTTATGTACGCGCAACACGAATGCCACCACTTGATCGGGACTGAGACGGAGGCCGGATTGCTAGTCGAGCTCCTGACGAGCCGAGCTCTCCTGCTGGAGAGTAGTTCGGACCCTCTTAACGGTGTCCGTGGGCTCGTCATCTGAATTAAGGTTCTGCTTGAGAAGGCCGCTCTGTACTTCTGCTGCTAAGGCAACTGTGTGCTCTTCTGTGCGGAGGGACCATTCCGTATTTCCATTGACCGTTATGACACCGCGTGGACCGGGCATCTTGAGCTTGAGGTAAGCATAGTGTGGTACTGCGTTGAATCGAGCAAACGTAGTTCGTCCGAGCAATGCGTGATAGCCGCTGCGGAAGGGGACGATATCGAAGATTAACTCCTCGCTTCGGAAGTTGCGTGGAGATCCGAAGACAACCTCTAGTGTGATTGAGCCCGTACAGCGGGCCTCTACACCTGGTATTACTCCTTTGAAGGAAGTCCCGGTGGGCTTGATCCGTGATGGGTTGATACCCATTTTTCATGCTGTATCCTGATAGAGCAGATTGAGGCTGCTACCTCCGTCCATAAGGACGCGAGTCAGGTGGAACCCATCAATTATTGGGTCTAGGACCAGTGCGGCTGAGCCACTATGACGGATACTAGTCGGATGATCCCGGCGATCAAAGGTGATCGGGCATGACGACCATGGATTAAATTTTGGGGCGACTAGCTCTATCGCGTAGACGTCCCTGAGCGCACGCTTGCGCTCCCTCTTGGGGATGTGGGTCTCGTATATCATGTTCACCATTTTTACCTGAGGGGGAAACTTCTTCTGTCCCCCTGTGTTCGGTTGCCGGGGCTCTTCATCATCGTTCTCGCTTTGCGATCCCTTTTCCCTGTTCTCGGCATTTAACTTGTCGGCCTGTTTAAAAACCCAACAATCTCTATTTGTATGATTGGGTGGTTTGTCCGGGGTGCCATGAATCTGGCACGGACGATCAAGTATGTGGTCCAAACTGGATGGGCCTGAATTGTTCTTTTGGAACGGCTTCTTCCACTAACCGGACTTAGAGCCACTGAATCCGGTATTGACCACCGTATCCTCGGTGTTGTCACTGTTGTTTCGTTGCTTGTATCTGTTGCGTTGAGACTTTTCTTTGTTATTTTTAACTTCAGGGGTACCGGCGTCTCTTGCATTGTTTTTGCGACGAGCCAACCAACTGTCCTCGCCCGCACAAAAGCGGGTCATGAGTGCCGTGAGGGCCGCCATGGATTTTGGCTTTTCTTGGACAAGGTGGTGAGCGAGCCATTCATCGCGGATGTTGTGTTTGAAGGCTGCTAGGGCTTAGGCATCCGGACAATCGACGATTTGGTTCTTTTTCGTTAAGAACCAAGTCCAGAATTTCCTGGCGGACTCTCCGGGCCGTTGAACTATATGGCTTAAGTCATCAGCGTCCGGAGGTCGAACATATGTACCTTGGAAGTTATCGAGGAAGGCCTCTTCCAAGTCCTCCCAGCCGCCAATAGAACTTTTAGGCAAACTATTGAGCTAATGCCGAGCTGCCCCCTTGAGTTTTAAAGAGAGTTATTTGATGGCGTGGAGGTCATCGCCGCGTGCCATATGAATGTGGGGAATGAAGTCTTCGATCCACACCGCAGGGTCCGTGGTTCCATCGTATGATTCTATATTCACGGGTTTGAACCCTTCTAGGAATTCATGATCCATGACCTCATCAGTGAAGCAATGAGGCTATGCGGCACCTCTATATCGGGCCGTGTCGCGACGTAGCTCTGATGGAGTCCATCTACGGTTTTCATCCCACGCATGACTAAGTTTGTCACGTCCGAATAGGTGGCCGTCATCGCGTGTCGAGGCACGTCCTCGTGATCCGTAGATTGATCTGGTATGTCCTGCTTTATTGTTCAGGTTTTGCCAGAGGTCATATGTATAGCCGTGGGCTAATTTACCTCAACCTGTGCGATGAGGCGGGGCGGGCTGTTGTCCGGCATGAGTTGCCGTTTTGTCCCAACCACGTGGTGGTCGGTCAGCCGCATTGTATGATGGGGGTATGTATTCCGGTGCCTCCTCGTCAAACTGAGGTAGCAATTTGCACTTTGGGTAGCTTTTGGTTGGGCGCTTGAGGCCGTATTCTTCGGCTGCTAGGACATCGGTCCATTTATCATTGAGCAGATCTTGGCCAGCTTGAAGCTGCTGTTGCTTCTTTTTCAGGCTCCTTGCAGTGGCTATTAGCTAGTGTTTGAAGTGCTCCTGCTCAAGAGGTTCCTTAGGCACGATGAAATCGTCGGTGCCGAGGCTCACCTCATCCTCAGAGAGCGGAATATAACTTCCGTCCTCTGAGTCTTCATGCGTGGCCTGTTTACCAGGGCTAACCTGGCCATCTTCCCATTCATCTTGTTCATTAGCTGTTTCAACGGGCTGGGGTCTTTGTTGTCTTCGGCACCTTCTGGAGTGTTATCTTCTCCTGTGCCGGTGTTGCTGTCTTTACTGCGGCGTGACTTAGAGTGGCGCCGCAGATGCCGGCGCTTGGATTGTATTTCAGAAGGTTTATCCTTAGCTGGATCTTCCTTGTCATCGTTGTTGTTCTCCTTTGGTGCATCCACCATGTATACATCATACGAGGAAGTGGCCGTCCAGCGTCTGGTGAACGGCGGGTTCTAGGCCTCTTCTTCTCCGGCATCGTCGTCCATACCATCGATGTCCTCAGAGTCGTAATCAAGTGTGTCGATCAAATCCTCGACCGTGGCTATGAAGTGGGTGGTGGGTGGGAAGCAACATTCTCCACCGTGTGCCCCTAGTTCGGACCGGATAGAGTCCGACTGTGAGTCCTCTATCAAGGACAAGTTTTTAATGAGTTTAGCATGTCGCAAAGGCGAGTGCTGGAAGATGTTTGCGACACTGAATTCAAAGATCGATAAACGATCAAGTTCGATATCTGCCGGCTCACATGGTTCGGAACTTACAGACAGAGATGAGTATGGAGTTGTGTTGGCATAGGCATCGTGTGAGATCAAGTCTATGTGCGGCTCCAACGTCGGGGAATCTGTGGCCTCCATGGTGGGGTTGAGCTTCCCGTCCTTAGATGGCGTAGTCTGCTCCAGATCTAAGGCCAGAGCGGTTACAGGAGCTATCTCATGGGTGCACTCCAATGACAGATTTAGGCCATGTCTCTCAGGGTGACCAGGAGTGGTAGCCGCGGTCTCGAATCTAGCGAAGATCAAGTCTCCACGGATGTCCGCAACGTAGTTCAAGCTCCCAAATATGACCTGATGGCCAGGGGTGTAGCTTTCGATCTGCTCCGGATGGCCATACGAATTGGCCCGCAGTGCGAAGCCGCCGAACACAAAGATTTGTCCGGGGAGGAAATTTCTCCTTGGACAGCGTCGTTATTGACGATTGAAGGGTCCATCAAACCTTTTGGCGACATCACAGTGGAACTCTCAATGAAAGCACCAATGTCGGTGTCAAAACTGGCGGATCTCGGGTAGGGGGTCCCGAACTGTGCATCTAAGGTCGATGGTAACATGAGATAGGGGACACAGTGTTTTACCCAGGTTCGGGCCCTCTCTATGGAGGTAATACCCTATGTCCTGCTTGATTGATCTTGATGAATATGAGTGTTACAAGAGTTGATCTTCCATGAGATCATAATGGCTAAACCCTAGAGGTCTAGCTTGTAGGGTTATGATAATGAGTCTCCCCCTCCGGACTAAGTCCTCCGGTTTATATAGACACCGGGAGGATCTAGGGTTACACAACGTCGGTTAAAAAGAAAGGAATCTACATATTCGGTCGCCAAGCTTGCCTTCCACGCCAAGGAGAGTCCTATCCGGACACAGGTGCAGTCTTCGGTCTTCGTATCTTCACAGCCCATCAGTCCGACCCATGGCTAGCAGACCTGACGCCTGAGGACCCCTTAGTCCAGGACTCCCTCACCTGGTCATATATATCTTGGCCAACTTTGCACTCGTATAGGTGGTTTTCACTAGGATAAAGTGAGCCACTTTGGTCAAATGATCCACTACTACCCAGATAGAATCATATCCTGATCGGGTCCTGGGTAATCAGGTGATGAAATCCATGCCAAGCTTGCCCCACTTCCATTCGGGTATCGGCATAGGCTACAGTAATCCTGCTGGCTTCTGATGTTCTGCCTTCACTCTCTGACATACATCACATACAGCTACATACCCGGTAATATCCTTCTTCATACCAGTCCACCAGAAACGCTCTTTCAAATCTAAATACATCTTGGTGTTTCCAGGGTGTATCGAGTATGGCGAGTCATGAGCTTCCTTAAGTATTAACTTCCTGATCTCTGCATTATTGGGTACATAAACACGGTCCTCAAACCATAAGGTGTCATGCTCATCCTCACGAAAACCCTTGGCGTTTCCTTTGCTCATCTTCTCCTTGATCTATGCAATTTCCTTATCATCCTTCCGAGCTTCTCAAATCTTTCCCAATAATGTTGACTGAACCTCCATTGCCACGACAAAACCTCTAGGGACTATCTCCAAACGAAGCTCCCTGAAATTTTCAACTAACTCTGGAGGAAATCCCCCACTTACAAGGGTATTGGCATAACTCTTTTGGCTCAAAGTGTCTGCTACGACAGTGGCCTTGCCCGGATGATAGTGCAACCTCATATCATAATCTTTTATAAGCTCCAACCATCTCCTTTGCCTGAGATTCAGCTCCTTCTGTGTGAAAATGTACTTCAAACTCTTATGATCCGTGTACACATCACATCGATTTCCAATAAGAAAATGTCTCCATGTCTTGAGTGCATGCACTACGGCTGCTAATTCCAAATCATGCGTGGCATAATTCAACTCATGCGGTCGAAGCTGATGTGAGGCATAGGAAACCACTCTTCCATCTTGCATAAGTACACCTCGAAGTCCTAAGCGAGAAGCGTCGCAATACACTTGGAAATCCTTACATATATCTGGCAGAATCAACACCGGGCTGTGACCAAACGTTTCTTCAACTCCTGAAAACTTGCCTCACATTCATCTGCCCATTTGAACTTGGTGTCCTTCTTCAACAATTCCATCATAGGCTTCGCAATCTTAGAAAAATTCTCAATGAATCTCCGATAGTATCCCGCGAGTCCCAGAAAACCGCAGATTTCTCCTACTAAGGTGGGTGCTAGCCAATCAGTGACTGACTGAACCTTGGTGGGTTCTACTGCTATACCTTCTCCTGATATAACATGTCCAAGGAATCCAACTTCCTTCAACCAAAACTCACATTTGCTGAACTTGGCATACAACTGATGTTCCCTGAGATTCTCGAGAACTAAATGCAAATGCTCCTTGTGCTCCTCTTCATTCTTCGAGTACACCAAGATATCATCAATGAACACCACGACAAACTTATCCAAGAACTCCATGAACACCTTATTCATCATACTCATGAAATAGGATGGGGCATTAGTCAATCCAAATGACATGACCGTGTACTCATATAGCCCGTACCATGTGGTGAAGGCTGTCTTAGGTATATACCGTTCTCGGATCTTCAGCCGGTGGTATCCTGATTGTAGATCGATCTTGGAGAATACTTTAGCTCCTTGCAGCTGGTCGAACAAATCATTGATCATCGGCAGTGGGTACTTGTTCTTGATCGTTACTTCATTCAATGCACGATAATCAACAACCATTCTCAAAGATCCATCCTTCTTCTCAACCAGGAGCAATGGGGCTCCCCATGGTGAGGAACTTCGTCAAATGTAACCTTTCTCCAATAACTCCTTAACCTTCTTCTTAATCTCCTCCAAATCATTTGCGGGAATCCGGTATGGTCTCTTCGATATTGGTCCGGTGCCTGGCAACAGCTCTATCAAAAACTCAATATCTCGATCCGGCGGCATTCATGGTAGTTCCTCTGGAAACACATCCGGGTAATCCTTCACTACAGGCACTTCCTCCTGAACAACTCGTGAGAGGGAATTTACTTGGGTCCTCCTAGGCGCATGCCTAGATACATACTTAATCCTTTTTCCCTCCGGGGTGATGAGCAGAATTGACTTTCTGGCGCAATCGATGTTGCCTCCATACATCGATAGCCAATCCATTCCTAGTATCACATCCAATCCTTGTGACTCCAGAATTATTAAGTCTGAGGGGAAAACATGCCTACCTATGGTCAATGGCTCCTGAAAACATCCTTGGCTTGCCATATACTCAGCTCCTGGCGAGCTTACTAACATAGGTGTCCTAGGAACTATAGTGGGCAACTTATACTTATCTACAAATACCCTTGATATGTATGAATGCGATGCACCAGTATCAAAAAGAATGATTGGAGTACATGTCTTAACCAAAACCTTACCTATAACTGCATCTAGCTGCTCTTCAACCACCTCCATGTTCACGTGGTTCACTTGTCCCCTGTTGAAAGGGTTGGGCTTCTTCCTAGAGCTTCCATTGACATTTCCTTTCTTTGTTTCAGAACACTCATTGGCATAGTGTCCAGTCTTCCCACACTTTAAACAAGTAATGTGACTTTGGTCCTTCTAGGCGGGTGTGGCTGGGTTAGAGCAGTTCTGATTGCTACCTGCTCCATTCCCATTTCCATTCTTGGAGCCAATGTGGTTATGCGAGCTTCCTCCATTGTGTGTGTGGCCTCCATGGTTATGGGTATATCCTCCTGAGTTTGGGGTAAAATGAGGCTTCTGCGGAGCTCCTGAATTGTACTTCCCATGTCCATACTTCCTTTTGCGGCTATCAATCTGCTGCTGCTTCCCTTCAATCATAAGAGCCTTGTCTACCAACTCCTGGTAGTTATTAAATGTTGCCACCATTAACTGCATACTCATCTCATCATTCAACCCTTCCATAAACTTCTCCTGCTTCGCGGCATGTGTGGCCACATCATCTGGGGCATAGCGGGCTAACTTACTGAACTCATCCACGTATTGCCTGATATGTCTCCAACGTATCTATAATTTATGAAGTATTCATGCTATTATGTTATCCATCTTAGATGTTTTATATGCATTTATATGCTATTTTATATGATTTTTGGGACTAACCTATTAACCTAGAGCCCAGTGCCAGTTTCTGTTTTCCCCTTGTTTTTGAGTATTGCAGAAAAGGAATACCAAACGGAGTCTAATTGAGGTGCCAATTTTTGATGATTTTTTATGGACCAAAAGAAGCCCCCAGAGTGAAAGAGTTGGGCCAGAAGAGTCCAGAGCCGTCCACGAGGGTGGGGGGCACGCCCCACCCCCTAGGCGTGGGCCCCTATCTCATGGATGACTCGGAGACCCCACTGACGTGAAACCGACGCCAAAAGTTCCTATTTATACAGAAACCCCAGAAAATAACCTAGATCAGAAGTTCCGCCGCCGCAAGCCTCTATAGCCACGAGAAATTAATCTAGGCCCTCTCTGGCACCCTGCCCAGAGGGGGCCATCATCACCGGAGGCTATGGGGGAGGATCCCAGAGGGGCCATCATCGTCATGAAGGCCAACGACCAGAGGGAGAACCTCTGCCCATCTAGGGGGAGGCCATGGAGGAGGAAGCACAAGGGGGAGAACCTCTCCTCCTCTCTCTCGGTGGCGCCGGAGTGCCATTGGGAGGGGAATCATCACCGCGGTGATCGTCTTCGGTGATCGTCTTCCTCAACATCACCATCATCATCACCATCCTCATCTTTTTTACGCGGTCCAGTCTCCTGCACCCCGCTATAATCCCTACTTGAACATGGTGCTTTATGCCACATATTTTGATCCAATGATGTGTTGCCATCCTATGATGTTTTGAGTAGATATCCTTTGTCTTTGGGTTGATTGATGATCTAGATTGGTACGAGTTGTATGTTTTATTTTGGTGCTGTCCTATTGTGCCCTCTGTGTCGTGCAAGCGTGTGGGAATTCTCGTTGTAGGGTGTTGCAATACGTTCATTATTCGCTTATAGTGGGTTGCTTGAGTGACAGAAGCATAAACTCGAGTAAGGGGGTTGTTGCGTATGGGATAAAGGGGACTTGATGCTTTAATGCTATGGTTGGGTTTTACCTTAATGATCTTTAGTAGTTGCGGATGCTTGCTAGAGTTCCAATCATAAGTGCATATGATACAAGAAGAGAAAGTATGTTAGCTTATGCCTCTCCCTCATATGAAATTGCAATGACGACTATCGGTCTTGTTAACAAATGCCTAGGAAAATTCCGCACACTGACCCATCATTATTCCACACTCGCTATTTATAATATTTAGTAATATATTCTAACTTTATGATAACAGAACCTACTTTTATATTTTAGCTCTCTGATACCATGCAAGGTTATCGTCTTCATGCCCACAACGTACTTTTATTTCTCGTTTCTAGTCGGAAGCAAACGTTCATTGTACGTACAGTCGTATAAGTGGTTGATAGGACTTGAGAGAATATTGATCTTACCATTAGCTCCTTGTGGGTTCGACATTCCATACTTATCACTTCCACCATTGGGAATTGCTACGATGATTCCCTGCACTTGGGGATTATCAAGCTCTTTTCTGGCGCCGTTGTCGGGGAGCAATAGCGTGGGGTTGATATTCTCGTGTGTGATTGTTTGCTTTCTTCACTAAGTAGATTTTGTTTTTCCCTTTGTTGTTTCTGTTTACTTGTGGGTGAAACATACAAATAAAATTTTAATGAATGAAAATACAAAAAGAATGTACTTGCCTCTCATGCCTAAAAAGTTTTTCAATAAGTGAAGTGATTGGAAGATTATGCATTGAAGAACTGAGGGTCGACCTTGAGCACTTGTGTTCTTGCTCATGGAAAAAATGTAAAAAAATTCATGGAAGCTTCTATGAAAATAATTATCCCCTTGTATATATCCATTGTACTATAAAAATAATGTGCCAAGCTTCGGTTCTAGGATGATTAGATTGCTTGTTTATTATGTTTAGTACAAAAACAGAAACTTTGGTTGTAGCGCGTGATTTTACATTTTTTTTACTGGAAAGTCAAATGGGTCTGAAACTTTTTGCACATTACTTCTGTATAAATTTTTTAAATTTTCATATTTTATTAGAAGTTTTTGGAATTACAGAAGTTTACTAAACTTCCAGATTACTACAGACTGTCCTGTTTTTGACAGATTCTGTTTTCTACGAGTTGTTTGCTTATTTGGATGAATCTATGGGTAGTATCGGGGGGTATGAACCATGGTGAAGTTGGAATACAGTAGATATAGTTCTAATATGAAATAGGAATAAGTTTCCAATAGTACCTAAAGGTAGTGATTTGCTTTATTACACTAACGAATCTCACAAAGTTTTTGTTAAAGTTTTGTGTGGATGAAGTGTTCGAAGATCGAGGAGCTATCAGTATGAGAGGAATAAAGAGAGGCAAGAGGTCAAGCTTGGATATTCCCAAGGCACCCCAAGTAAATATTTCAAGGATACTCAAGCATCTAAGCTTGGGTATGCCCCGGTTGGCATCCCATCTTTCTTCTTCAACAATTATCAGTATACCTCAGTTTTTGTTTTGATCACATAATTTGTGTCCTTTGTGTTTTTTTCCTTTAAGAACCATGCTAGTATAAGATAGCCATTTATTGTTTTATAGAATACTTCATGTTCTTCACTTATATCCTTGAAGTATGATCTTATAGAATTGATCTTTGTGCTTCACTTAATCCTTTTGAGTATGGTTTTATAGAATGCTTCGTGTGCTTCACTTATATATTTTGAGCTTGGATATTGGTTAGTCTATATTAATTGTAGAATGCTCCATGAACTTCACTTATATTTTTTCCTGGAAGCTTCTCTGAAAATAATTATCCCCTTGTATATATCCATTGTATTATAAAAATAATGTGCCAAGCTTCGGTTTTAGGATGATTAGATTGCTTGTTTATTATGTTCAGTACAAAAACAGAAACTTTTGCTGTAGCGCGTGATTTTACATTTTTTTACTGGAAAGTCAAATGGGTATGAAAATTTCTGCACATTACTTCTGTATAAATTGTGTAAATTTTCATATATTTTTTAGATTTTTTTGTAATTACAGAAGTTTACTAAACTTCCAGATTACTACAGACTGTCATGTTTTTGACAGATTCTATTTTCTATGAGTTGTTCGCTTATTTTGATGAATCTATGGGTAGTATCTGGGGGGTATGAACCATGGTGAAGTTGGAATACAGTAGATATAGTTCTAATATGAAATAGGAATAAGTTTGCAACAATACCTAGAGGTAGTGATTTGCTTTATTACACTAACAGATCTCACAAAGTTTTTGTTAAAGTTTTGTGTGGATGAAGTGTTCGAAGATCGAGGAGCTATCAATATGAGAAGAATAATGAGAGGCAAGATCTCAAGCTTGGGGATGCCCAAGGCAACCCAAGTAAATATTTCAAGGATACTTAAGCATCTAAGCTTGGGGATGCCCCGGTTGGTATCTGATACGTCCATTTTGCATCATGCTTTTATATCGATATTTATTGCATTATGGGTTGTTATTAAACATTATGTCACAACACTTATGCCTATTCTCTCTTATTTTACAAGGTTTACATGAAGAGGGGGAACGCCGGCAGCTGGAATTCTGGGCTGGAAAAGGAGCAAATATTAGAGACCTATTCTGTACAACTGCAAAAGTCCTGAAACTTCACGGGAGCATGTTTCAGAATAAAAAAAATATTGGGCGAAAGAAGTACCAGAGGGGGGCCACCCACCGTCCACGAGGGTGGGGGGCACGCCCTACCTCCTGGGCACGCCCCCTGGTGGCCCTCTGATGCCCATCTTTGGCTATATGGAGTCTTTCATCGAGGAAAAAATCATAAGCTAGCTCACGAGACGAAACTCCGCCGCCACGAGGCGGAACCTTGGCGGAACCAATCTAGGACTCTGGCAGAGCTATTCAGCCAGGGAAACTTCCCTCCGGGAGGGGGAGATCATCACCATCGTCATCACCAACGATCCTCCCATCGGGAGGGTGGCAATCTCCATCAACATCTTCACCAGCACAATCTCATCTCAAACCCTAGTTCATCTTTTGTATCCAATCTTTGTCCCAAATCCTCAAATTTGTTCCTGTGGGTTGCTAGTAGTGTTGATTACTCCTTGTAGTTGATGCTAGTTGGTTTATTTGGTGGAAGATCATATGTTCATATCCATTATGCATATTAATACCCCTTTGATTATGAACATGAATATGATTTGTGAGTAGTTAGGTTTGTTCTCGAGGACATGGGAGAATTCTTGCTATAAGTAGTCATGTGAATTTGGTATTCGTTCGATATTTTGATGAGATGTATGTTGTCATCCCTCTAGTGGTGTCATGTGAACATCGACTACATGACACTTCACCATTGTTTGGGCCTAGAGGGAGGCATTGGGAAGTAATAAGTAGATGATGGGTTGCTAGAGTGACAGAAGCTTAAACCCTAGTTTATGTGTTGCTTTGTAAGGGGATGATTTGGATCCATATGTTTCATGCTATGGTTAGGTTTACCTTAATACTTCTGTTATAGTTGCGGATGCTTGCAAGGGGTTAATCATAAGTGGGATGCTTGTCCAAGTAAGGACAGTACCCAAGCACCGGTCCACCCACATATCAAATTATCAAAGTACCGAACGCGAATCATATGAACGTGATGAAAACTAGCTTGCCGATAATTCCCATGTGTCCTCGGGAGCTCCTTCTATTATATAAGAGTTTGTCCTGGCTTGTCCTTTGCTACAAAAAGGATTGGGACATATTGCTGCACCTTATTTACTTTCATTACTTGTTACCTGTTACAAATTACCTTATCACAAAACTATCTGTTACCGATAGTTTCAGTGCTTGCAGAGAATACCTTGCTGAAAACTGCTTATCATTTCCTTCCGCTCCTCGTTGGGTTCGACACTCTTACTTATCGAAAAGGCTACGATAGATCCCCTACACTTGTGGGTCATCAAGACTCTTTTCTGGCACCGTTTTCGGGGAGTGAAGCGCCTTTGGTAGGTGGAATTTGGTAAGGAAAAATTTATATAGTGTGCTGAAATTTACTGTCACTTGTTACTATGGAACATAATCCTTTGAGGGGCTTGTTCGGGGTATCTTCACCCCGACCAGTAGATCAAAGAGTTGCCCCTCAACCTACTGAACCTACTGAAAATGTTTACTTTGAAATTCCTTCGGGTATGATAGAGAAACTGCTAGCTAATCCTTTCACAGGTGATGGAACATTGCATCCCGATTTGCACCTAATCTATGTGGATGAAGTTTGTGGATTATTTAAGCTTTCAGGTATGCCCAAAGATGTTATCAAGAAGAAGGGCTTCCCTTTAACTTTGAAGGGAAAGGCATTGACATGGTTTAGGCTATGTGATGATATGGGATCATGGAACTACAACCGATTGACATTGGAATTTCATCAGAAGTTTTATCCTATGCACCTTGTTCATCGTGATCGTAATTATATATATAATTTTTGGCCTCGCGAATGAGAAAGCATCGCTCAAGCTTGGGGGAGGCTTAAGTCAATGTTATATTCATGCCCCAATCATGAGCTCTCAAGAGAAATTATTATTCAAAAAATTTATGCTCGACTTTCTCTCGATAATCGCTCCATGCCCAATACTTCTTGTACTGGTTCTTTTATGATGAAGACTATTGAATTCAAATGGGATTTATTGGAAAGAATTAAACACAACTCTGAAGATTGGGACCTCGACGAAGGTAAGGAGTCAGGTATAACACCTAAGTTTGATTGTGTTAAATCTTTTATGGATACCGACGCTTTCCATGAATTTAGCACTAAATATGGACTTGACTCTGAGATAGTAGCTTCTTTCTGTGAATCCTTTGCTACTCATGTTGATCTCCCTAAGGAGAAGTGGTTTAAATATAATCCTCCCATTGAAGTAAAAGTAGTTGCACCTATTAAAGTTGAAGAAAAGACTATCACTTATAATGATCATGTTGTTCCCACTGCTTATATTGAGAAACCACCTTTCCCTGTTAGAATAAAGGATCACGCTAAAGCTTCAACTATGGTTCGTAAAAGTAATACTAGAACACCTACTCCCTCTGAGCAAATAAAAGATGAACCTATTGTTGCTATGGTTAAAGATCTCTTGGCCGATAATATTGATGGGCATGTTATTTACTTCTGTAATGAAGCTGTGATACATCTCCGTCGTATCTATAATTTTTTATTGTTCCATGCCAATATTCTACAACTTCCATATACTTTTGGAAACTTTTTATACTATTTTTGGGACTAACATATTGATCCAGTGCCTAGTGCCAGTTCCTATTTGTTGCATGTTTTTTGTTTCGCAGAATATCCATATCAAACGGAGTCCAAACGGGATAAAAGTTGACGGAGATTTTTTTGAAATATATATGATTTTTTGGAAGAAAAATCCACGCGAGACGGTGCCCGAGGTGGCCACGAGGTAGGGGCGCGCCTGCCCCCTGGTCGCTCCCCTGACCCTCGTGGGCCACCCGTAAGGCGGTTGATGCCCTTCTTTCGCCGCAAGAAAGCTAATATCCGGATAGAGATCGTGTTAAAAGTTCAGCCCAATCGGAGTTACGGATCTCCGGGAATATAAGAAACGGTGAAAGGGAAGAATCTGGGAATGCAGAAACACAGAGAGAGAGAGACAAATCCAATCTCGGAGGGGCTCTCACTACTCCCGTGCCATGGAGGCCATGGACCAGAGGGGAAACCCTTCTCCCATCTAGGGAGGAGGTCAAGGAAGAAGAAGAAGGAGGGGGGCTCTCCCCCCTCGCTTCTGGTGGCACCGGAGTGCCATCGAGGGCCATCATCATCACCGCGATCTACACCAACACCTCCGCCATCTTTACCAACATCTCCATCACCTTCCCCCATCTATCTACAACGGTCCACTCTCCCCAACCCGCTGTACCCTCTACTTGAACATGGTGCTTTCTGCTTATATTATTATCCAATGATGTGTTGCCATCCTATGATGTCTGAGTAGATTTTCATTGTCCTATCGGTGGGTGATGAATTGCTATGATTGATTTAATTTGCTTGTGGTTATGTTGCTGTCCTTTGGTGCCCATGATATGATTGCATGCGTGGATCACACCCTAGGGTTAGTTGTATGTTGATAGGACTATGTATTGGAGGGCAAGAGTGACAGAAGCTTCAACCTAGCATAGAAATTGATACATACGGGATTGAAGGGGGACCAATATACCTTAATGCTATGGTTGGGTTTACCTTAATGAACATTAGTAGTTGAAGATGCTTGCTAATAGTTCCAATCATAAGTGCATAGAATTCCAAGTCAGGGATGACATGCTAGCAGTGGCCTCTCCCACATAATACTTGCTATCGGTCTAGTAAAGTAGTCAATTGCTTAGGGGTAATTTTGCAACTCCTACCACCACTTTTCCACACTCGATATATTTACTTTATTGTTTCTTTATCTAAACAGCCCCTACTTTTTATTTACGTACTCTTTATTATCTTGCAAACCTATCCAACAACATCTACAAAGTACTTCTAGTTTCATACTTGTTCTAGGTAAAGCGAACGTCAAGCGTGCGTAGAGTTGTATCGGTGGTCGATAGAACTTGAGGGAATATTTGTTCTACCTTTAGCTCCTCGTTGGGTTCGACACTCTTACTTATCGAAAACTGTTGCGATCCCCTATACTTTTGGGTTATCAAGACCTTTTTCTGGCGCCGTTGCCGGGGAGCAATAGCATGGGGTGAATATTCTCGTGTGTGCTTGTTTGCTTTATCACTAAGTAATTTTTATTTGCTGTTCTTAGTTGTTCTCTATCTTTAGTTATGGATATGGAACACGAAATACCAAAAAAATTAGGTGTACTTTCTACTCATGGAGATGGGGAACCTCCTAAAACCCTTGATGCTGGTTATGTGAAAAATATTATGTACTACTTTAATAATTCTGAGAAAAACCCCATTCAATTATGTAATGGGAGTAACGTTGGATCAATGCGAATACTTTAGGGATTACCGCTTAACACAAAAAGGGAAACTATTATGGGATCAAATTCAGATACTGAATTGGTATGCTAGGCAACTATGCTTGAGATATGATTATACTTGTTGCTCTAAGGTGAAGGCTCCACACCTTCCCTTTTCATGTGAATTTAATGACAATGAAACCTTAGCTTCTTATGCTAATGGTATATATGATTACTATGATGTGGAACAAATAGAATAATTTGTTGCTTTTAAGGGTGCTTATGAAATTGAATCTTTGTTTGAAAAGCATGAAGCTTATGATGATGATGATGTTTATAGGCCTGAAAATTTAGCTATCTTAAAATATTGCTATGATAATTAATGCGCTTATTGAGAAAGTCTCCGCTGTTCAAGAAGAGACTAATATTTTGCAGGAGTCTATGGAAGAAGAAATTGATGAAACTATGAGCTCATTGGATGAAAAAGATGAGGAGGAGAGCGAAGAACAAAAGGAGGAAGAGCGGATTAGCTACCCGTGCCCACCTTATAATGAGAGTAACTCTTCAACTCATACATTATTTAATTTCCCTTCGTGCTTACCAGAGGATGATTGCTATGATGATTGTTATGATCCCGTTGATTCTTTTGAAATATCCCTTTTTGATGATGCTTGCTATGTTTGTGGCCAAGATGCCAATATGAATTATGCTTATGGAGATGAACTTGCTATAGTTCCTTATGTTAAACATGAAATTGTTGCTATTGCACCCACACATGATAGTCCTATTATCTTTTTGAATTCTCCAAACTACACTATATCGGAGAAGTTTTCTCTTATTAAGGAATATATTGATGGGTTGCCTTTTATCATTGCACATGATGATTTTGATGAATATAATATGCATGTGCTTGCTGCTCCTACTTGCAATTATTATGAGAGAGGAACAATATCTCTACCTCTCTATGTTTCCAATATGATAAAATTGCAAGAAACTGTTTATACTATGCATTGGCCTTTACTATGTGTGCATGAATTGTTCTTTTATGACATGCCGATGCATACGAAGAGAGTTATACTTCGTTGTTGCATGATATATGTTACTTTGTGCTCACCACTAAATTACAAATCATTGTTAATTAAAATTGGCTTTGATATACCTTGGGATCCAGGTGGATCCATTACTTGAGCACTATATGCCTAGCTTAATGGCTATAAAGAAAGCTGTCGGTGTCAAAACTGGCGGATCTCGGGTAGGGGGTCCCGAACTGTGCGTCTAAGGCGGATGGTAACAGGAGGCAGGGGACACGATGTTTTACCTAGGTTTGGGCCCTCTTGATAGAGGTAAAACCCTACGTCCTGCTTGATTGTTCTTGATGATATGAGTATTACAAGAGTAGATCTACCACGAGATCAGAGAGGCTAAACCCTAGAAGCTAGCCTATGGTATGATTGTATGTTGTCCTACGGACTAAAACCCTCCAGTTTATATAGACATCGGAGGGGGCTAGGTACAAAGGAGGAGATATCCATATCCGTATTGCCTAGCTTGCCTTCCACGCCAAGTAGAGTCCCATCCGGACATGGGACGAAGTCTTCAATGTTGTATCTTCATAGTCCAACAGTCCGACAAAGGATATACTCCGCCTGTCCGGAGACCCCCTAATCCAGGATTCCCTCAGTAGCCCCCGAACCAGGCTTCAATGACGTCAAGTCCGGCATGCAGTATTGTCTTCGGCTTTGCAAGGCGGGATCTCAAATTTTGAATGTTTGTCAAGCAGTGTTCGGACCCATAAATGTTGGACTTCTTGGCTTCTACGCCCAATAAGGGCTATCCTCCACGCGTCGAATGAATACGAGGAGCCATGGAGTTTTTACATTCACCCCCTAGCCAGATAAATAAATCGTCTATTAAAGGGATGGGGATTCTTAGATCCAATCCATACCATCCTCCCACAGCGAGAATCCATCGGAGCGCGCTTCGGAAAAATCCATTCCAATATGGCCGACCACCGCAGCTCCTCCTCCCCCCCCCCGTAGCCCTAAGCCCGGTGATTGGGAGAGATGTTCCGTCCCACACAGTCGATTAGTCGAACTGCAGACTCAGGGATTCCTCCCTCCAGCGTATATGGTTCCTGTCCGAGCCGGGCTCGCCACCTACAATGGCGGGGAGCAAGCGGAGAGCTTCCCCAGCCCCTCTACGGGGGAGCAGGTGTGCCTTGTTCCCAACTTATTAATGGGACTCGGATTTCCAATTCATCCGTTCCTCCGCGGGCTCCTGGAGTTTTACGGCCTCCAACTGCATAATTTCACCCCTGCTTCCATATTACACATAGCCGGCTACGTTGCCCTTTGCGAGTTATTCCTGGGCTGTGAGGCTCATTTCCAGCTGTGGAAGAGGTTATTTTGCCTCGTCCCTCGCACACAGAAGGGGTCACTTTATCAAGTGGGCGGAGCCGAAATATGGCGCATCACCGAAACCGGGTACCTGTCCGGTACTCCGAACAAGACGTCTGAAGACTGGCCTTCAGAATGGTTTTATATGGAGGACGTCCCTCTTCCGGACCGTATTCGGCGGGGTCTTCATGAGGTGAAAAATGCTCCTGTGAAGAAATGCCGAAGCTGGCGCCCACGAAGCCCCCAGGAGGAAGACAACGGCGAAGTCCTTTACCTGATGAACCAGATTAAAGCGCTGGCTCAATCAGGATTGACAGTAATCGAAGTTATGTCAATATGCATAATGCGGGGAGTGCAGCCGCTTCAATATCAAGGGAACCCCCTGTGGTGTTTTAACGGGGAATACAATGCCACCCATTTGCGGGCATAAGGGACCGGACTCCGCTGCTGCTTTAGCAAAAATTCTGTCCGAGTTGTTCAATGGAGAGGAAGAGGAGATCATCCGCATCAAACCACGGGATGGATTCTCCATGTATAACCCTCCAAGCTGGGTGAGTTATATCTCCTTACTCCCATTCTTCCCATGTTTTTTGTCATAGGTACTTACCTTGCCATTTTACGGCAGGAACTGCGAAAAGCTGTAAGGGAGGTCAACAACCCATCTCCACAACTAGAGGACCCTGACCGGGCCCTCGGTCCCGGACTCGAAGAAGATCCGGACATATTCGTGGAGCTGGTAGACAGGAAATTCTATCAATTGAGCTATGATGACGCCATGGTGGCCATTACGGCCGACTATCCCGGACTGCTCCCTACATTGCACGTAAGAAAAAACAAAATCCCAACTCCAAAAACTAGGATCCCCTTTTAGACACTTCACCTACCATATAAATATGGTGTTTTACAGGGAAGGCATTCGGGACGCCGCGCCGAACCCGCATCAACTCGCCAACAAGAGGCACCGAGGCCGGGTAGGCCAAAAAGGAAGGCGGTCAGGACAGAGATGCCGGCGCAGAGGTATGACAAAAAACCCTGCTCCATGGTTGTCGTCTTTCTCAAAATGTAATGACGTCCATGTTTCTTTAATAGAAAAAACGCTCGCCGGAATATGTCCGGAGAGGCTGCCGATCATGCTTCCACCAGTCGGGCTCCAGGGCCGGCCATAGAGGCGGAAGCCGACATGGGGCGGACGCCGGATACTCCTCCTACAGAGGATGCAGATAGACTGTGCGCTAAAAATTTAGAAGTGGAGAGCGCCATGAATCATAGGCGTCGCTGGGTCGTACTCCGTGACGCTTGCTTCTCACCAGCGGCATTTGATGCCTTCAATTCTGGAGACGCGTACCTCCGTGCTGGTCAAAATGGTCTAGCCAGAGCCACAGACCAGTATGTAAAGGATGTACGGGTAAGTAAATCTGACGATTATATGTATCAGTAGCCCCTTAGACTTGAAACAGTTGACGCAACTGATTTCAGGATCAATATTTCTGCAGGTTCTTACTGAGAAGAATTCCCAACTGCCTCAAAGGCTGGACGAGTGCAAGATCCAGCTGGAAGCCGCTGTTGCCGCATTGAAGGAGTCCACAAAGGGTCCCCCTGGTAACTCTTTTGTCTATTGCAAAGAATATCAGTACCAGGTAGTATGCGGCGTACATGCACACCTAACAATATATGTCGCAGGTGGCCCCGGAGTGAATCCGGAGGCCGTGGAGGCGGATACGGCATGTGATGATCGACAGCGAAACACTGGCGAGCGCGTGCTGACGCGAGTCAGGCAGGAGAAAAATGATCTCCAAGATGCCAATATCCGGCTGGGCGTGGAACTGAAGGATGTCCGAGCCCAGCTTGCGGAATCCGTGAAGGAGAATAAACGGCTTCAGTGCGGAATTTTTAGTAAGTGATTGAACGAATTTTTTAAAGGAGTTCGACAAAGAAGCCTGCTAACAGCGTTATATCTGCAGGTATGCTAATGGGTCGTCCCGCGGAGGAGATGCCTGGGTCCTTGAGTGATCTTCTCCCAGAGCTCTCACAAATGAACGAACAAGTTCGGCAGGCGATGCAGAGTATTGCCCAAGCCCTGTGGCCATCCGCGTCCCCACCAGGAGGCATGGGGGAGCTTATAGAGAAGCTGAAGGGAGCACGGCGGCGCTTCCGGTTATGGAAGATATCGGCCTATCGACAGGGTGCACGGGAAGCCTGGGCTATATGTGGTGAAGACACGATACACCAAGGCTGACCCAAACCACATGAATGAGGTCGGCCCTGTGGGGCCCGATGGGAAAGAAATTCCTATTAGTTTAGTGTATGATGAAGTAGAGTTAGCCGCAAAGTATTCCCAACAGGATTGTAGGCTAGACAACCTGTTGGATGGTATAGAAGAAGAATTTAATCAGTCTTATTGACTGTGTACTTCAAGTGACATATGTAATGTCCCTAGCCAGATTGTAAATCATTTGTCATGGCGGACCTTTTCGCTTCGACCTCTGGACCCGATAGTCCGGAGTGTATACGAATACCCACTCGGTTATATAAAAACCGGGGTATGCATGGAAACCAGGCGTAGGGGTCATAAGTGCTTGAACAGACAAGTACCCAACTAGCTATGTTATATTACATGGGTAGTAAGAAACATATTCCAGGGAGAATAGTTCCATTAAGGGTTCCTTTCCCTTGGTACACATGCCCTAATGTGCATGTCCGGGCCGCGAGTCGCAGGTTAAAAACATCTGGGGCCGTGTAGTGATTTAAATGAAAGTCATCTTTTATTCACCGATCGAATATTCCCTTAAGAACGCTAGCTTTCGGCTTCACCCAGACTGAGGTACACATCCGGCTGACCCGGCAGTAACAATCACAGAGGTGCTCCCCTTATGCCCTAGCCGAATTAACGAGGGCGTAGGGCATAAACACAAGAGCCATGCAATCCATCTTGGCCAAAACTTAAGTCATATCGATGCATATAATGGCAAAAAAAGGTACATGCGGAAGGATGACACATGTGCGGGGCATGAAGCCTGGAAAAATAATTAGATTAAGCTTCAATATAGGAAGCCCCCAGGTATATTGAGCGTGGTTAGCGCGTCAAGATTGTGTAACCAAGACACAGGTTTAGCCCTTTAGGGCTTTGAAAAGAAAAGAGAGAAAGAAAGAGGAAAAACAAATGTGCAAAAAATTCATGGAGGTAAGGAGACAGACATAGAGTCCGGCGCTAGGCATAGAATCTTCATAGTCTGGATGCGTTCTATGGGTTTGGCTCGAGTCGATTATTCAATGCATCCCGCAAACGGTACGCTCCACCGGTTAGAACCTGGTCGATAATGAAGGGACCATTCCATTTGGGCTTGAGCTTGTTCTTTTTCTTCTCTGGCAGGCGCAGAACTAGTTCACCAATGTTATAGGTTTTGGCTCGCACTTCTCTGCTTTGATACCTTCAAGCCTGTTGTTGATAGAATGCGGAACGGGATTTTGCCACGTCGCACTCCTCCTCCAGGGCATCCAAACTGTCCTGCCGATCGAGCTCGGCCTCTCTTTCTTCATACATGCACACTCGAGGTGAGTCATGGATTATGTCGCAAGGCAGTACCCCCTCAGCGCCGTACACCATAAAAAACGGTGTGTATCCAGTAGTGCGATTCGGCGTGGTCCGCAGCCCCCATCGTACGGAGTCGAGCTCCTCTACCCAATGGGTGTCTGATTCCTTTAAGGACCGGACTAATCTGGGTTTAATACCACTCATGATAAGACCATTCGCGCGTTCGACTTGACCGTTAGTTTGCAGATGATAGACAGAAGCATAATTGAGCTTGATGCCCATGTTGCTGCACCAAAGTTTCACCTCGTCGGCTGTAAAGTTTGTGCCGTTGTCAGTGATGATGCTGTGGGGAACGCCATAACGGTGTACAACCCCGTATATGAAGTCTATCACCGTTCCGGATTCAGACGTTTTTACAGGTTTGGCCTCTATCCATTTGGTGAATTTGTCCACCATGACCAGTAAGTATTTTCTCTTATGGGTTCCCCCTTTGAGGGGTCCGACCATATCGAGCCCCCAGACCATGAAGGGCCAAGTAATGGGGATGGTTTGGAGGGCGGTAGGTGGCATGTGGCTTTGGTTTGCAAAAAGCTAGCAACCAACACAATGTTGAACCAGATGTTGTGCATCTACCCGGGCCGTCGGCCAATAAAAACCTGTATGGACGGCCTTACTTACAAGGGCCCGGGTTGCTGCATGGTGGCCGCCGAGTCCGGCATGGATTTCTGCCAATAGCTTCTGCCCTTCCTCTTCGGAGATGCACCTTTGAAGGACTCCGGTTGTGCTTTTCTTATAAATCTCTCCCTCATGGACCTTGTAGGCTTTAGATTGCTGCACTATGCAGCGAGCCTCATTTTGGTCCTCGGGTAATTCCTGTCTAGTTAGGTAGGCCAGGAATGGTTCTATCCATGGGGTGATGATGGCCATTATCACGTGGGCTGAAGGTGTTATTTCGGTGGCAGAGCCTCCGATTGTGTCAGAGTATTCGGTATCTAGGGTTGTGGCCGGGTCCGGACTAATTTTGCCGATGTCCCCTTCCCATACCACGGATGGTTTAAACAGTCTTTCCAGAAAGATGTTTGGTGGGACAGGGTCGCGTTTAGCGCCGATATGAGCTAGGATGTCCGCTGCCTGGTTGTTTTCCCGAGCCACGTGGTGGAACTCCAGCCCCTCGAACCGAGCTGACGTTTTGAGGACGGTGTTGCGATATGCCGCCATTTTAGGATCCTTGGCATCGAAGTCTCCATTTATTTAGGATATTGCGAGGTTCGAGTCCCCACGCACCTCTAGGCATTGGATGCCCATGGAGACCGCCATCCGGAGGCCGTGTAGTAGGGCCTCGTATTCGGCTACGTTATTGGAGTCCATATATAGTATTTGGAGCACGTATTGCACCGTGTCTCCGGTGGGGGACGTCAGGACGATGCCAGCCCCTAGACCAGCCAGCATATTAGAGCCGTCGAAGTGCATGATCCAATTGGAGTATGCGTTGTATTCTTTAGGGAGTTCGGCTTCTGTCCATTCGGCTACGAAGTCGGCCAGTACTTTCGACTTAATGGCTCGTCGTGGCTTATATGTTATGTCGAACGGGAGGAGCTCAATAGCCCATTTGGCAATCCGGCCCGTGGCATCACGGTTGTTTATTATGTCATTGAGTGGTACTTCGGATGCCACCGTGATCGAACACTCTTGAAAGTAGTGTCATAATTTCCGGGATGCGATAAACACCGCGTATGCCATCTTTTGGTAATGTGGGTACCGTGATTTGCGTGGAGTGAGGACGGTGGATACATAATATACCGGCTTTTGAAGCGGGAATTTATGTACGTCCGTCTCTCGTTCGACGACGAGCACTGCGCTTACAACTTGGTGAGTTGCCGCTATATATAATAGCATTGGTTCGCCAACAGTTGGCGCGGCTAGGATTGGGTTGGTGGCTAGGATGGCTTTGATTTCTTCCAGTCCGGCCGTGGCTGCGTCCGTCCACTCGAAGTGTTCGGTGCGCCTAAGAAGGCGATAAAGGGGAGTGCCTTTTCTCCTAATCGGGAGATAAAGCGGCTTAAAGCCGCCACGCATCCAGTCAATTTTTGGATTTGCTTGAGGTCAGTTGGGGTAGCCAACTGTGACAGAGCTCGGATTTTAGCCGGATTTGCTTCAATTCCTCTACTGGAGACGATGAAGCCCAGGAGCTTTCCGGCAGGAACGCCGAAGATGCATTTTTTCGGATTGAGCTTAATGTCGTATGTTCGGAGATTGGTGAACGTGAGCCTCAAGTCGTCTATTAAAGAGTGGATGTGTCTGGTTTTAATGACCACGTCGTCTATGTATGCCTCCACAGTCTTGCCGATCTACTTTTCCGGACATGTCTGGATCATGCGCTGATATGTTGCGCCGGCGTTTTTGAGCCCAAAGGGCATTGTGTTAAAGCAGAAGGGGCTATATGATGTTATAAATGCTTTTGCAGTTTGATCAGACTCCACCATCTTAATCTGGTGGTAACCGGAGTACGCGTCGAGGAAGCATAGTGATTCGTGTCCTGCGGTAGCGTCGATGATTTGATCGATGCGAGGGAGTGGCAAGGGATGCTTTGGGCAAGCCTTGTTAAGGTCTTTGAAGTCGACACATAGGTGCCAGGATTTGTCCTTTTTGGTACCATCACCAGGTTTGCTAGCCAATCCGGATGTTTTATTTCTTTAATGAATCTGGCTTCCAGTAGCTTGGCCAGCTCCTCTCCCATGGCTTGTCGCTTAGGTTCAGAGAAACACCGAAGAGTCTGCTTGACCGGCTTGAATCCTTTTAGAATATTAAGGCTATGCTCGGCCAATCTGCGTGGGATTCCTGGCATGTCTGAAGGATGCTAGGCGAATATGTCCCAATTCTCGCGCAGAAACTCCCGTAGTGCGGCATCTACAGCGGGGTGTAACTGTGCCCCAATGGATGCTGTTTTTGTAGGGTCCGTTGGATGGACTTGGAATTTAACTATTTCGTCCGCTGGTTTAAAGGAGGTGGACTTGGATCTTTTGTCTAGTATCACGTCGTCCCTGTCCACTGTGGAGCGCAGCGCTATTAACTCCTCCACCACAAGGGCTTCGGATAATGCCTCGAGGGCTAGTGTGTCTATTTTGTTCTCGGCGCGGAGTGCTATGTCCGGATCACTAGCTAGAGTGATAATTCCCTTGGGTCCGGGCATTTTGAGCTTCATGTACCCGTAATGGGGTATGGCTTGAAAAATCGTGAATGCCTCCCGCCCTAGAAGGGCGTGGTATCCGCTACTGAACGGGGCCACATGGAATGTAATTTCTTCGGACCTGTAATTTTCCGGAGTGCCGAATACCACATCAAGTGTGATTTTCCCAGCGCAACGTGCCTCCCGACTAGGGATGATTCCTCGGAAGGTCGTACTACTTTGTTTAATACAGTTGCGGTCTATGTCCATTTTTGGAGAGTTTCCTCATAGATGAGGTTTAATCCGCTGCCGCCATCCATGCGCACCTTAGTGAGCCGAAAGCCGTCCACAATTGGGCTGAGGACCAAAGCGGCTGGTGCTTGGGCTGTTCGGAATTTAGGTTCGTCACTGGCGTTGAAGGTGATGGCCGTGTCGCTCCATGGATTTATTGCTGCCACGTGGAAGACTTCGGCAAGGCCGCGGAGTGCTCGCTTACGCTTATTTTTTGAGGGGAAGGTCTCGAAGACCGTTAATACTGTGTTGTTTTCTGTGGGGAGGTGCTCTGAGGTATTTTGGGTGAGAAGATCCTGGCCGCTTTTGGCCACCTGCCGGAGTACCCAACATGCTCTAAGGCTGTGTGTTGATATGGTATCCACTGTACTATGGATTTTGCAGGGCCCGCTGAGCCATCCCTCCAATACGGTTCCACGCCCTGTAGTGGGCTTTTGCTTCTTTGTAATTGAGTCGGACAACTTATAAGAGTGCGCCCTTTTAGTTTGGACTGGGGGATTTCTCAGAGCCGGATTGTCCCAAAATTGCGTTTGGGTTTTCCAGGCACTTTCCATCGCACAGTATTTCCATACTATGTCCGCCATGTCAACGAAGTGTGTTACATCACGGCGACTTATGGTGTTGAGGTCTCCCTTGTCCGTGCAATTGCTGCAAAAGAGCGAAATTGCATCTTCCTCGCGACAGTCCTTGACCTTGTTCATTACAAGGAGGAATCTGGCCCAATAGTGATGTACTGTCTCTTGGGGGGCTTTCTTAGTGTGGGAAAGATAGTTTGTATCTGGGTGGGTGGGTGGATTTAAGTCTAGACCCAATCTGTGATCCCGGGGCAGGGGAGTTTCCGATCTTGGAAGTTCGGGCTCCGGGATATTGGCCTGCGAATTCGGCATGCGGCCTGATTATGGATTCAGGGTTAGGGCGGTGTGCCCCCGCGAGCGCGTATCCTGTTCGGAGAGCTCGGGAATCCGGACATAGTTCGTCCTCAGGATAGACGGAGAATCGCCACATTGCTCCTCCACCACCGCTATTTGATGGGTGACCGACGGAGAGTTAATCTCCCTTTGGTCAGGTTTAAGCCCGATCCGATCATAGTCCGTAGTGACTCCCAGAGCGGCGATGCGATCCAAGAGCTCGTTCAAGAGGAGAGCTCCATTGGATCCATCTGCTCGGCAAATTTTGAGCCGATGTGGAGGCTATTTTCGATGACCCGAGAGGTCATCGTCGGTGCAGCGGCCGAGCAGGCGGTCATGACGAAGCCGCCAAGTCGGAGAGTTTGGCCTACAGCCAGGGCTCCCCTATAGACAACGAGGTGAGCCATCTTCCTTATGATGACAACACAGTGGAACTCTCAATGAAAGCACCAATGTCGGTGTCAAAACCGGCGGATCTCGGGTAGGGGGTCCCGAACTGTGCGTCAAAGGCGGATGGTAACAGGAGCCAGGGGACACGATGTTTTACACAGGTTCGGGCCCTCTTGACAAAGGTAAAACCCTACATCCTGCTTGATTGTTCTTGATGATATGAGTATTACAAGAATAGATCTAGCTACCACGAGATCAGAGAGGCTAAACCCTAGAAGCTCGCCTATGGTATGATTGTATGTTGTCCTACAGACTAAAACCCTCCAGTTTATATAGACACTGGAGGGGACTAGGGTTACACAAGGTCGGTTACAAAGGAGGGATATCCATATCCGTATTGCCTAGCTTTCCTTCCATGCCAAGTAGAGTCCCATCCGGACACGGGACGAAGTCTTTAATCTTGTATCTTCATAGTCCAACAGTCCGGCAAAGGATATAGTCCGGCTGTCCGGAGACCCCCTAATCCAGGACTCCCTCAAAAGCGCTGCCAGGGAGACAAGCCGGAAGTTTTAGAGAGTCATTTATTTCTGTTGAGTGCTTTCATATAGTTTAAAAATAACAAAAATAAAGAGGGGAACCCAAAACTTTTTCAAAAAGGAAAGCGAAAGTGAGAAAGACAAGCATTGTTGAAGTGGGAGCTAGCCTTGAACTTTGTTCATGCTCACGGAAACTTTGTGAATCTTGATTACAGAAACTTTTCAATAAAAATAATTATCCCCTTGTACAATTCCATTGTATTATAAAAATAATGTGCCAAGGTTTGCCTTTAGGATGTTTACATTTGCTTGATGGTTTGTACGGTGCAGGACAGAAACTTTGGCTGTAGTGCGCGATTTGACATTTTTTGCTGGAACGTCAAATAGTTCTGATTCTTTTTGCACTGTCTTCCTATACAAATTTTTTATTTTTCCTTATTTTGGCAGAATTTTTCAAGTATCATAAGTATGGTGAATGTTCAGATTCTTACAGACTGTTCTGTTTTAGACAGATTCTGTTTTTGATGCATAGTTTGCTTGTTTTGATGAAACTATCGATTTATATCGGTGGATTAAGCCATGGAAAAGTTATACTACAGTAGACACAATGCAAAAAAAATATGAATTGGTTTTCAACAGTACTTAGAGTAGTGATTTGCTTTATTATACTAACGGATCTTACCGAGTTTTTTGTTGAAGTTTTGTGTGGATGAAGTGTTCGATGATCGAGAAGGTCTTGATGTGAGAAGAAGGAAGAGAGGCAAGAGCTCAAGCTTGGGGATGCCTGAGGCACCCCAAGTAAATATTCAAGGAGACTCAAGCGGCTAAGCTTGGGGATGCCCCGGAAGGCATCCCCTCTTTGTTCAACAAGTATCGGTATGTTTCCGGATTCGTTTCGTTCATGCGATATGTGCAATCTTGGAGCGTCTTTTGCATTTAGTTTTCATCTTTATTTTATGCACCATGCTGGTATGAGATATTACTTGGTTGATTTATAGAATGCTCTTTGCACTTCACTTATATCTTTTGAGTATGGCTTTATAGAATGCTTCATGTGCTTCACTTATATCATTTAAAGTTTGGATTGCCTGTTTCTCTTTACATAGACAACCGCCATTTGTAGAATGCTCTTTTGCTTCACTTATATTTGTTAGAGCATGGGCATACCTTTTTTAGAAAGAATTAAAATCTCTTGCTTCACTTATATCTATTTAAAGAGATGACAGGAACTGGTCATTCACATGGTTAGTCATAAAATCCTACATAAAACTTGTAGATCACTGAATATGATATGTTTGATTCCTTGCAATAGTTTTGCAATATAAAGAAGGTGATATTAGAGTCATGCTAGTGGGTAGTTGTGTATTGTAGAAATACTTGTGTTGAGGTTTGTGATTCCCGTAGCATGCACGTATGGTGAACCGTTACGTAATGAAGTCGGAGCATGATTTATTTATTGATTGTCTTCCTTATGAGTGGCGGTCGGGAACGAGCGATGGTCTTTTCCTACCAATCTATCCCCCTAGGAGCATGCGCGTAGTACTTTGTTTTGATGACTAATAGATTTTTGCAATAAGTATGTGAGTTCTTTATGACTAATGTTGAGTCCATGGATTATACGCACTCTCACCCTTCCACCATTGCTAGCCTCTCTAGTACCACGCAACTTTCGCCGGTACCATAAACCCACCATATACCTTCCTCAAAACAGCCACCATACCTACCTATCATGGCATTTCCATAGCCATTTCAAGATATATTGCCATGCAACTTCCATCATCATCATATACATGACTTGAGCATCATTGTCATATTGCTTTGCATGATCGTAAGATAGCTAGCATGATGTTTTCATGGCTTGTCCGTTTTTTGATGTCATTGCTACGCTAGATCATTGCACATCCCGGTACACCGCCGGAGGCATTCATATAGAGTCATATCTTTGTTCTAGTATCGAGTTGTAATATCGAGTTGTAAGTAAATAAAAGTGTGATGATCATCATTATTAGAGCATTGCCCCAGTGAGGAAAGGATGATGGAGACTATGATTCCCCCATAAGTCAGGATGATACTCCGAACTTTACAAAAAAATAAAATAGGCCAAAGAAGCCCAAATAAAAAATGAGGCCAAAGAAGCCCACCAAAAAAATAAAAAAATAAAAACAAAAATGAGAGAAAAAGAGAGAAGGGGCAATGTTACTATCCTTCTACCACACTTGTGCTTTAAAGTAGCACCATGTTCTTCATATAGAGAGTCTCTTGAGTTTTCACTTTCATATACTAGTGGGAATTTTCATTATAGAACTTGGCTTGTATATTCTGATGATGGGCTTCCTCAAATGCCCGAGGTATTCATGAGCAAGCAAGTTGGATGCACACCCACTTAGTTTCATTTGGAGCTTTCATACACTTATAGCTCTAGTGCATCTGTTGCATGGCAATCCCTACTCACTCACATTGATATCTATTGATGGGCATTTCCATAGCCCGTTGATACACCTAGTTGATGTGAGACTATCTTCTCCTTTTTGTCTTCTCCGCCATCATATTCTATTCCACCTATAGTGCTATGTCCATGGCTCACGCTCATGTATTGCGTGAAAGTTGAAAAGGTTTGAGAACATCAAAAGTATGAAACAATTGCTTGGCTTGTCATCAGGGTTGTGCATGATGTGAATATTTTGTGTGGTGAAGATGGATCATAGGCAGACTATATGATTTTGTTGGGATAACTTTCTTTGGCCATGTTATTTTGAAAAGACATGATTGCTTTATTAGTAGGCTTGAAGTATTATTGTTTTTATGTCAAATGATATACTATTGCTTTCAATCACTCGTGTCTTAATATTCATGCCATGATTAGATTACATGATCAAGATTATGCTAGGTAGCATCCCACATCAAAAATTATTTTTTTATCATTTACCTACTCGAGGACGAGCAGGAATTAAGCTTGGGGATGCTGATACGTCTCCGTCATATCTATAATTTTTGATTGTTCCATGCCAATATTCTACAACTTTCATATACTTTTGGCAACTTTTTATACTATTTTTGGGACTAACATATTGATCCAGTGCCCAGTGCAAGTTCCTGTTTGTTGCATGTTTTTTGTTTCACAGAATATCCATATCAAACAGAGTCCAAACGGGATAAAAACTGATGGAGATTTTTTTTGGAATATATATTATTTTTGGGAAGAAAAATCCACGCGAGATGGTGCCCGAGGTGTCCACGAGGCAGGGGGCGCGCCTGCCCCCCTGGGCGCGCCCCTGACCCTCGTGGGCCACCCGTAAAGCGGTTGATGCCCTTCTTTCGTTGCAAGAAAGCTAATATCCGGATAGAGATCATGTTAAAATTTCAGCCCAATCGGAGTTACGGATCTCCGGGGATATAATAAACGGTGAAAGGGAAGAATCTGGGATGCAGAAATAGAGAGAGACAGAGAGACAAATCCAATCTCGGAGGGGCTCTCGCCACTCCCGTGCCATGGAGGCCATGGACCAGAGGGGAAACCCTTCTCCCATCTAGGGAGGAGGTCAAGGAAGAAGAAGAAGGATGGGGCTCTCCCCCCTCGCTTCCAGTGGCACCGGAGTGCCACCGGGGGCCATCATCATCACCGCGATCTACACCAACACCTCCGCCATCTTCACCAACATCTCCATCACCTTCCCCCCCTCTATCTACAGCGGTCCACTCTCCCGCAACCCGCTGTACCCTCTACTTGAACATGGTGCTTTATGCTTCATATTATTATCCAATGATGTGTTGCCATCGTATGATGTCTGAGTAGATATTTGTTGTCCTATCGGTGGTTGATGAATTGCTATGATTGATTTAATTTGCTTGTGGCTATGTTGCTGTCCTTTGGTGCCCATCATATGATTGCACGCGTGGATCACACCCTAGGGTTAGTTGTATGTTGATAGGACTATGTATTGGAGGGCAAGAGTGACAGAAGCTTCGACCTAGCATAGAAATTGATGCATACGGGATTGAAGGGGGACCAATATACCTTAATGCTATGGTTGGGTTTTACCTTAATGAACATTAGTAGTTGCAGATGCTTGCTAATAGTTCCAATCATAAGTGCATAGAATTCCAAGTCAGGGATGACATGCTAGCAGTGGCCTCTCCCACATAATACTTGCTATCGGTCTAGTAAAGTAGCCAATTGCTTAGGGGCAATTTCGCAACTCCTACCACCACTTTTCCACACTCGCTATATTTACTTTATTGTTTCTTTATCTAAATAGCCCCTACTTTTTATTTACGTACTCTTTATTGTCTTGCAAACCTATCCAACAACACCTACAAAGTACTTCTAGTTTCATACTTGTTCTAGGTAAAGCGAACGTCAAGTGTGCGTAGAGTTGTATCAGTGGTCGATAGAACTTGAGGGAATATTTGTTCTACCTTTAGCTCCTCGTTGGGTTTGACACTCTTACTTATCAAAAACTGTTGTGATCCCCTGTACTTGTGGGTTATCAAGCTGCTAGAATTGCTAGACCTGATACTAAAAATAAACATAGACCAGTTGTAGGCATGCCTGTTATTTCTGTTAAGATAGGAGATCATTGTTATCATGGCTTATGTGATATGGGTGCTAGTGCAAGTGCAATACCTAATTCATTACATAAAGAAATTATGCATGACATTGCACCTGCTGAGATAGAGGAAATTGATGTTACAATTAAGCTTGCCAATAGACATACTATTTCACCAGTTGGGATTGTTAGAGATGTTGAAGTCTTGTGTGGAAAAGTTAAATATCCTGCTGATTTTCTTGTTCTTGGTTCCCCACAAGATAACTTTTGTCCCATTATATTTGGTAGACCCTTCTTGAATACTGTTAATGCTAAGATAGACTGCAATAAGGATATTGTTTCTGTTGGTTTAGGGGATATGTCTCATGAATTTAATTTTGGTAAATTTCATAGACAACCCCATGATAAAGAATTGCCTAGTAAAGATGAAATTATTGGTCTTGCTTCTATTGGCGTCCCTCCTAATGATCCTTTAGAACAATATTTGCTTGACCATGAAATGATATGTTTATGAATGAAAGAAGGGAAATATATGAAGTACTCTTTAAACAGGGACCTATTTTGAAACACAACTTGCCTGTTGAAATCCTTGGGGATCCTCCTCCACCCAAGGGTGATTCCGTGTTTGAGCTTAAACCTTTACCTAATACTCTTAAATATGCTTATCTTGATGAAAAACAGATATATCATGTTATTATTAGTGCTAACCATTCAGAGCATGAAGAAAAGAAATTATTGAAAACTCTGAAGAATCACTGTGCTGCTATTGGATGTACTCTTGACGATCTTAAGGGCATTAGTCCCACTCTATGCTAGCACAAAATAAAATTGGAGAAAAAGACGTGAAACCGGTTGTTGATCACCAACGACGGTTAAATCCTAAGATGAAAGAAGTGGTAAGAAAAGAAATACTAAAGCTTATGGAGGCAGGTATAATTTATCCCGGTGCTAGTAGCCAGTGGGTAAGTCCTGTACATTGTGTCCCTAAGAAGGGAGGTATTACTGTTGTTCCTAATGATAAAGATGAATTGATCCCACAAAGAATTGTTACAGGTTATAGAATGGTAATTGATTTCCACAAATTAAATGAAGCTACTAAAAAGGATCATTACCCCTTACCTTTTATTGATCAAATGCTAGAAAATTATCCAAACATACACAATTTTGCTTTCTAGATGGTTATTCTGGTTTCTCTCAAATACCTGTGTCAAAAGAGGATCAAGAAAAGACAACTTTTACCTGCCCTTTCGGTACCTTTGCTTATAGACGTATGCCTTTTGGTTTATGCAATGCACCTGCTACTTTTCAAAGATGTATGACTGCTATATTCTCTGACTTCCGTGAAAAGATTGTTGAGGTTTTCATGGATGACTTCTCCATTTACATAACTTCTTTTGATGATTGCTTAAACAACCTTGATCAAGTTTTGCAGAGATGTGAAGAAACTAATCTTTTCTTGAATTGGGATAAGTGCCAATTTATGGTTAATGAAGGTATTGTCTTGGGGCATTAAATTTCTGAAAGAGATATTGAAGTTGATAAAGCTAAAGTTGATGCTATTGAAAAGATGTCGTGCCCTAAAGACATCAAAGGTATAAGAAGTTTCCTTGGTCATGCCGGTTTTTTATAGGAGGTTCATTAAGGACTTCTCTAAAATTTCTAGGCCTCTGACTAATCTCTTACAAAAATATGTTCCTTTTGTTTTTGATGATGACTATGTAGAAGCATTTGAAATACTTAAGAAAGCCTTGATTTCTGCAGCTATTGTTCAGCCTCCTGATTGGAATTTACCATTTGAAATCATGTGTGATGCTAGTGATTATGCTGTACGGGCTGTTCTAGGACAAAGAGTTGGTAAGAAATTAAATGTTATTCAATATGCTAGTAAAACTCTAGACAGTGCTCAAAGAAATTATGCTACTACTGAAAAGGAATTCTTAGCAGTTGTGTTTGCTTGTGATATGTTCAGACCTTATATTGTTGATTCTAAAGTAACTGTTCACACTGATCATGCTGCTATTGAATATCTTATGGAAAAGAAAGATGCTAAACCTAGACTTATTAGATGGGTTCTCTTGCTACAAGAATTTGATTTGCATATTATTGATAGAAACGGAGCTGAGAACCCCGTTGCAGACAACTTGTCTAGGTTAGAGAATGTTCTTGATGACCCACTACCTATTGATGATAGCTTTCCTGATGAACAATTGGCTGTCATAAATGCTTCTTGTACTGCTCCATGGTATGCTGATTATGCTAATTATATTGTTGCTAAGTTTATGCCACCTAGTTTCACATACCAGCAAAAGAAAAAGTTCTTCTATGATTTAAGACATTACTTCTGGGATGACCCACATATTCATAAAGAAGGAGTAGATGGTGTTATTAGACGGTGTGTACCTGAGCATGAACAAGAACAGATCCTACGCAAGTGTCACTCTCAGGCTTATGGAGGACACCACGCTGGAGATAGAACTGCACATAAGGTATTGCAATCTGGTTTTTATTGGCCTACTCTCTTCAAGGATGCCCGTCAGTTTGTCTTGTCTTGTGATGAATGTCAGAGAATTGGTAATATTAGTAGACGTCCAGAAATGCCTATGAATTATTCACTTGTTATTGAATCATTAGATGTCTGGGGCTTTGATTATATGGGACCGTTTCCTTCCTCTAATGGGTACACACATATTTTAGTTGCTTTTGATTATGTTACTAAGTGGGTAGAGGCTATTCCAACTAGTAGTGCTGATCATAACACCTCCATTAAGATGCTTAAAGAAGTTATTTTTCCAAGTTTTGGAGTCCCTAGATATTTAATGACTGATGGTGCTTCAAATTTTATTCATGGTGCCTTTCGTAAAATGCTTGCTAAGTATGATGTTAACCATAGAATTGCATCTCCTTATCATCCACAGTCTAGTGGTCAAGTAGAATTGAGTAATAGAGAGCTTAAATTAATCTTGCAAAAGACTGTTAATAGATCTAGGAAGAATTGGTCCAAGAAACTTGATGATGCATTATGACCCTTAGGAACCGCATACATGTAGCGAGAAGACCTCAAACGGTCCAATCTCTGTGCTCCGGTGTCATCCCTGGATCAGTAATGCTGACACCACACAGTACTTGAAGGATTTATAACAGAGTAGCAATCACACACTTATTAAATCGAGTGTCTCAATAGAGAACTTATTACAATAAATATGGCTTAAGGCCATCTAATAACGATAACAACGGAAGGCTTGGAAGATAAGTGAGTCCATCAACTCCAATGGCATCACTGAGTATAGAACCACGACCTAAAACTCCTTAATCATCGTCTGAAAAGTCTGCAACATTAACATTGCAGCCCGAAAACGGGTCAGCACATGGAATATGCTGGCAATGTAACACATAGAGAGTAATGGAATGAAACAACTATACTATATGCATATTTGGCTGGTGGAAAGCTCTATGGTTAAAGTTTTGCGTAAAGCCAATTTTTCCCTACTGCAAAGGAATAAATTTATTTAACTATTATGGTGGTTGTTGAACATTGAGAATGGTTGACAGCATCCTCAATCCCAATTAAGTAACATCATTAAACAAACCCATCAAATTAAATTTTATAGTAACATGTTGAGATTCACATGATAATCCAGGTACTAGATACTCAAGATGTCCATAACCGGGGACACGGCTAATCATGATTAGTTTATACACTCTGCAGAGGTTTGCGCACTTTTCCCCACAAGACTCGATCTCCTCCATTGGATTTCTCGCACTACATGGTGTTCGAGAAACGGATGACCGAGACACAGTCTTTCAGAAGCGTTTGCACCTTACGATGGGTAGACCGTACCACCTACATCCCCTACATCTGCTAGTCTACCACTATAAGAGTTCACACAACTTAATCAACTATGCTAGAGCCCATAATAGCTTGTGGCTGCACACGGAAGTTTCTAGCATGAACAATCTCATGATCGCTTTGGGCCTGGGTGGCGGTCCATAAAAAAACAGGCAATCCCGGAATACCCAGGTACGTCAATCCACCCAGATGTGTATTTAAGTTGCCACCTTAGATAAACCATTAATTTTAAAATCTCATATCTGTCATGGATATCACTCACCCAATCCACGTCTACTAGCATAGCATAGCAATAATAAGCAAACGTAGAAGTAACTCCCAAAGGTTTGATAATAAACATGTAATAGGTACTACCTCAACTACTTTCCAAACCCAAAATTTAATTAGATCCTAATCATGCAATGCGTGGGGATTGATCTAATGCAATAAAACTGGGTAGTAGAAGGTATGATCAAAGTGTTACTTGCCTTGCTGATGATCCGTGAAACTTAGAGATTCGAAGTAACAAGCGGCGCACTCCGGGTACTCTATCGCAAACAAACAAGCATACAATAAGTACTCAACTAATGCACAGGTAAAACTCAAATAAGAGATCTAACCATAAAGTTCAACTTAAGAACTCCGGTTGGCAAAAAAAATCAAATCGAACGAAGCAACGAAAGACAAACGGCAAAAGAAACAGGCTTCGATTACTATTCTGGATCTAGGGCAATTTTTACAGTGGCAAAACTTATTTGAGTTGGTTAAACGGAAAAAGAGTTTCGAGACGAAACTCCAGGCGCTTGAATCGCCTGATTCCGATAAACGAGCGAGAAGTTATACTAGAACGAAAATCGGATCAGAAATCGCGATCAGAAAAATCATGGATTTAATCCGAGAAAAAGAAAAATGACGAACAGTTTAACGAACGAACGTTCGTTAACTGGATCTAAACGATGAACGCGTTCGTTAAATGAACGAATCGAGCGAACGCTCGCTAAATAGACTAAACCGAAATAAAACCGTTCTAAAAAACGGATCTAAAAAAATAAACCGCGGCTTTTAAAAAAACCGGGCGGTTTTCTAAAGAAAACCGCCGGCGACGGCGGCTACCTCGGCGGCGGGTCCGGCGGGCGGCAGGGCGGCTCCGGCGAGGCGGCGCGGGGCGGCGAGGCGGCGGCGCTGGCGGCGCGGGGCGGCGGCGAGGCGGCGGGGCAGCGGCGAGGCGGCAGGGCGACGCGGGGCGGCGGGCGGCAGCGGCGGCGGCCTAGGGTTAGGGTTAGGGCGCGGCGCGGGGCTCGAGGCGAGCTGGGGCACTGCTGGGCTGGCCGGCTCGGGCGGGCGCCTTATAAAGGCTGCCCCGGGCGGAGTCCCGCACGGGTACGGCCCGGAGTCGGTTCGCGTTTAAAAAAAATAACGCGCAGAAAAACAAATAAAAGAAATACTAAACGGACTCCAAAAATCCCGAAATAAATTTTCCCCGACTTCTAAAATCAAGCCGCACAGGATGAACATTTATTTGGGGCCTAAATGCAATTTTAAAAAACACGCATTTTTCCTAAATTCAAATAAAATAGCAAATAAAACCAAATAAAATCTTATTGGATTTTTTATTAAATCCTCAATATTTCTTTATTTTGGGAAAGTCATTTTATTCCCTCTCTCATATTTTTGCAATGGAAATTATTGAAGATAAAATAAATAAAATCAAATGATCCTATTTTTTAAAAAAAATTGAGACAACTCAAATATGAAAATAACGAAATCCCCAACTCTCTCCGAGGGTCCTTGAGTTGCGAAAAATTTCTAGGATCAAGCAAAATGCAATAAATATGATATGCAATGATGATCTAGTGTATAACATTCCAAATTGAAAATTTGGGATGTTACAATACTAAAATCCTATGGGTATGTCTCCGTATAAGATGGTTTATGGTAAAGCTTGTCACTTACCTCTCGAACTAGAACATAAGGCACATTGGGCCATTAAATAGCTCAATTATGATTTCAAACATGCTGGTGAGAAGAGGCTTTTTGACATTAGCTCACTTGATGAATGCAGAACCTAGGCCTATGAGAATGCCAAACTGTTTAAAGAAAATGTTAAAAGATGGCATGACAAAAGGATACAAAAACGTGAGTTTAATGTAGGTGATTATGTATTGTTATACAACTCTCGTTTAAGATTTTTTTGCAAGCAAACTCCTCTCTAAATGGGAAGGTCCTTACGTCATCGAGGAGGTCTACCGTTCCGGTGCCATAAAAATCAACAACTTCGAAGGCACTAATCCGAGGGTGGTGAACGGTCAAAGAATCAAACATTATATCTCAGGTAATTCTATAAATGTTGAAACTAATGTTATTGAAACCGTAACCCCGAAGGAATACATAAGGGACACTTTCCAGAACGTTTCAGACTCCGAAAAGGAAGAGGTATGAGGTACGGTAGGTAAACCGACTCCAAAACAGTTCTAATGGCAATTTTTCTCCGTTTTGGAATATTTATGAAAATAGAAAAATAAGAAGTAGTACGGGGAGGACACGAGGCTTCCATGAGGGTGGAGGGCGCTCCCTACCCCCTGGGCGCGCCCCCTGCCTCGTGGGCACCCCGTGTGCCTTCCGGACTCCGTTTTCTTGCACGATTCTTCTTTTGGTCGGTAAAAATTCATTATATAATCTCCCGAAGGTTTTGACCACTGTATCATGCAAACATCCTCTGATTTTGTTTCGAGCTGTTTCTGCTGCAGATTTAGAGCAAGATGTCTTCTCAAGAGTCAGTCAGGGAGAGTCAGGTGTCTCATCCAACACCGAGGCCAAGAGCAAACAACAATGCTGATCACTTTGGGCCATCAACTGAGGAAGAGATGGAGGCTGACTTGAAAAGGATAAATGCCATGGAGGAGGATGAAGAAGTTACTTCTCATTTCTGAGATGGACTAACGATGGGGGAACTACAGAGCTCAACTAATCCAAACTCGGTCATCCCTTCCAATGTTAGATTTCTTTATTATGAAAATATGGAAAAGAGTGTTACTTTTTCTCCCGCAGCTATGCAACATCCTTGGGGTGAAAGGAGCTTTAGCCATCACGGGCAAGCTCCATAAGGAAATAATGGACCTCAAGCAGCAAGTCAATAAGCTCGAGGAAGAGAACCGTATCCTGAAGGGCATCATCACCAAGAATATCACATCACCACCCCCTAAGAAGGAGACATAAACACATGGGTATGGGCACTCCCCTTGGAAACTGCCAAGCTTGGGGGAGTGCCCCGGGATCGTATCACCATCACTTTTATCTTTACCTTTTTTCTTAGTTTGATCCTTTTGGTTATATGTTGATCTAGTAGAATAAAGTTTTAGTATGATCTAGTTTTGAGTTTTGCTTTATGATCCCTCTATGTAATCGAGTCCGTGAGCTATATATAATAAAGATTAGTGTTGAGTCAAGGGCTTGATTATCTTGCTATGAGTTTGAGGGAATAAAATAAAAGAGAAAGATAAAAGAACTAAAGAGATCATATGGATCTTATCGGGAGTAATTACTTCACATATAAAGACTATGACGAATAAAAATTGTTGAGAGTTGACAAGCATAGTTTTGGTCATCATTGCAATTAATAGGAAGTAATAAAGAAAGAGAGGTTTCACATATAAACATACTATCTTGGACATCTTTTATGATTGTGAGCACTCATTAAAATATGACATGCTAAACAGTTGAGGTCGGGCAAGGAAGACAACGCAATGGGTTATGTTTTCTTACATCTGAAATAAATTATATTGTTTTGGATCATCCAACATGTTGAGCTTGCCTTTCCCTCTCATGCTAGCCAAATTCTTTGCACCAAGTAGAGATACTACTTGTGCTTCCAAATATCCTTAACCCAGTTTTTCCATGAGAGTCCACCATATCTACCTATGGATTGAGTAAGATCCTTCAAGTAAGTTGTCATTGTTGCAAGCAATAAAAATTGCTCTATAAATATGTATGATTTATTAGTGTGGAGAAAATAAGCTTTATACGATCTTGTGATGTGGAAGAAATAAAAGCGACGGACTGCATAATAAAGGTCCATATCACAAGTGGCAATATATAGTGATGTTCTTTTGCATTAAGATTTTGTGCATCCAACCATGAAAGCACATGACAACCTCTGCTTCCCTCTGTGAAGGGCCTATCTTTTATTCTTGTCTATTACCTTATATAAGAGTCATGGTGATCTTCACCTTTCCTTTTTACATTTTATCCTTTGGCAAGCACAATGTGTTGGAAAGATCCGGATATATATAGCTAATTGGACGTGAGTTTTCATGAACTATTATTGTTGACATTACCCTTGAGGTAAAAAGTTGGGAGGCAAAACTATAAGACCCTATCTTTCTCTGTGTCTGGCTAAAACTTCATACCCATAAATATTGCGTGAGTGTTAGCAATTGTGAAAGTCTAAATGATAGTTGAGTATGTGGACTTGCTGAAAAGCTCTTATATTGACTCTTTCCGATGTTATGATAAATTGCAATTGCTTCAATGACTGAGATTATAGTTTGTTGGTTCTCAATGAAGTTTCTGATTCATACTAGAAATTGTGATTGAATTATTACTTTAGCATAAGATATCATATGAATATATATATATATGTTGCTGTTATAATAATGATCATGATGCCCTCATGTCCGTATTTTAGTTTATCGACACCTCTATCTCTAAACATGTGGACATATTTTTCGATTTCGGCTTTCGCTTGAGGACAAGCAAAGTCTAAGCTTGGGGGAGTTGATACGTCCATTTTGCAGCATGCTTTTATATTGATATTTATTGCATTATGGGTAGTTATTACACATTATGTCACAACACTTATGCCTATTCTCTCTTCTTTTACAAGGTTTACATGAAGAAGGGGAATGCTGGTAGCTGGAATTCTGGGCTGGAAAAGGAGCAAATATTAGAGACCTATTATGCACAACTACAAAAGTCCTGAAACTTCACGACAGCACGTTTCAGAATATATAGAAAACATCGGGCGAAAGAAGTACCAAAGGGGGGCCACCCACCGTCCACGAGGGTGGGGGGCGCGCCCTACCCCCGTGGGCACGCCCCACTGCCTCGTGGGCCCCCTGGTGGCCCTCTGATGCCTATCTTTGGCTATATGGAATCTTTTATCGAGGAAAAAATCATAAGCTAGCTCACAAGACGAAATTCCACCACCATGAGGCAGAACCTTGGCGGAACCAATCTAGGGCTCCAGCGGAGCTGTTCTGCCGGGGAAACTTCCCTCCGGGAGGGGGAAATCATCATCATCGTCATCACCAACGATCCTCTCATCGGGAGGGGGTCAATATCCATCAACACCTTCACCAGCACCATCTCATCTCAAACCCTAGTTCATCTCTTACATCCAATCTTTGTCCCAAGGCCTCAGATTGGTACCCGTGGGTTGCTAGTAGTGTTGATTACTCCTTGTAGTTGATGCTAGTTGGTTTATTTGGTGGAAGATCATATGTTCAGATCCATTATGCATATTAATACCCCTCTTATTATGAACATGAATATGATTTGTGAGTAGTTACGTTTTTTCCCGAGGACATGGGAGAAGTCTTCCTATAAGTACTCATGTGAATTTGGTATTCGTTCGATATTTTGATGAGATGTATGTTGTCACCCCTCTAGTGGTGTCATGTGAACGTCGACTACATGACACTTCACCATTGTTTGGGCCTAGAGGGAGGCATTGGGAAGTAATAAGTAGATGATGGGTCTAGAGTGACAGAAGCTTAAACCCTACTTTATGTGTTGCTTTGTAAGGGGATGAGTTGGATCCATATGTTTCATGCTATGGTTAGGTTTACCTTAATACTTATGTTGTAGTCGCGAATGCTTGCAATAGGGGTTAATCATAAGTGGGATGCTTGTCCAAGTAAGTACAGTACCCAAGCACCGCTCCACCCACATATCAAATTATCAAAGTACCGAACGCGAATCATATGAACGTGATGAAAACTAGCTTGACGATAATTCCCATGTGTCCTCGGGAGCTCTTTCTATTATATAAGAGTTTGTCCAGGCTTGTCCTTTGCTACAAAAAGGATTGGGCCATCTTGCTGCACCTTATTTACTTTCGTTACTTGTTATCCGTTACAAATTACCTTATCACAAAACTATCTGTTACCGATAATTTCAGTGCTTGCAGAGAATACCTTGTTGAAACCGCTTATCATTTCCTTCTGCTCCTCGTTGGGTTCGACACTCTTACTTATCGAAAAGACTATTATAGATCCCCTACACTTGTGGGTCATCAGCATCCCATCTTTCTTATTTAACAATTATGGGTATACCTCGGTTTTTGTTTTGATCACATAATTTGTGTCCTTTGTGTTTTTGTTTTTCCTTTAAGAACCATGCTAGTATGAGATAGCCATTTATTGATTTATATAATACTTCATGTGCTTCACTTATATCTTTTAAGTATGATCTTATAGAATTGCTCTGTGTGCTTGACTTAAACCTTTTGAGTATGGCTTTATAGAATGCTTCATGTGCTGCACTTATATATTTTGAGCTTGGATATTGGTTAGTCTATATTAATTGTAGAATGCTCGATGAACTTCACTTATATCTTTTGGAGTATGAATAATACTATCATCTAAAGTGGATTTATAAGAAGTTTGCTCCCACTATTCCAAATGAGAAGAATTTTGCTTAGGTGGAGAGTAGTAAAATTTGTATGCTCGTAGATCATGAAAAGAATGCTTTATGTGATGGTTATATTGTTGAACTCATTTATGATGCTTCTGAAAATTATTATGAGGGAGGAATAAATGTTTGTAGGAGTTACAATAATATCAAGTTTCCTCTCTATATGCTTAAAGTTTTGAAGTTATACTTGTTTTTCCTTCCTATGCTAGTTGATTCTTGTTCCTATAAATTATGTGCTCACAAAATCCCTAGGCATAGGAAGTGGGTTAGATTTAAATGTGCTAGTCATACTATTCATTATTCTCTCTTTATGTTTCAATTCTTATCTTTCATCTGAGCATCATTGATATCATCATTCCTAGCTAAAATGCATTAAAGAAAAGCGCTTGTTGGGAGACAACCCAATACTTACCCTTACTTGGGTGAAAGTTAATGTGATCTCGCTGTAAAAAACAGACACTTTGCGCTCACGAGTTTAGCTGTCATTTGTTACAGAAGAGTGCTTTTGTGCTGATTATCTTTGCCGAAGATTAATAGACAAATTCCTCACGTCCACAAATTTATTTCATAATTTTTTGAGTAGCATAAGTATGGTTGCTGTTCAGATCATTACAGACTGTACTGTTTCTGACAGATTCTGTTTTCATTGCATATTTGCTTGTTTTCTAGTTTCTGTAGCTTATATTTCTCAATATAAATTGTAGGAATGATATGGTACAGTATGCATTGTGTGAGAACAATTATGAACCTTGTCTTTGATAGTTCCAAAGTGAATGGTTTACTCTTTATCACACTAACCTATCTCACGAAGTTCCGTTAAGTTTTGTTTGATTGAAGTTTTCAAGCTTTGGGTGAGATATCGATACGAGGAGAATAAGGAGTGGAAAGACCTTAAGCTTGGGGATGCCCAAGGCACCCCAAGGTAATATTCAAGGAAGACTCAAGCGCCTAAGCTTGGGGATGCCCCGGAAGGCATCCCCTCTTTCATCTTCAAAACTATCGGTATACCTTACTCGGAGCTATATTTTTATTCGTGACATGATATGTGTTTTGCTTGGAGCATATTTCAATTTTACTTTCTGTTTGAATAAAATCATTGGATCTGACATCTTGAATAAAGAAGAATCCTCCCATCGCTAGTTAATTATTTGACTACTCAGTGTTCTTCACTTATATCTTCTTGGAGTAGTTTGTCATTTACTCACGTGCTTCACATATATCCTATGAGTAAATGGTTGAATGAATTGAATATCATAAATCTGAATTTATATACGTTTCATATGCTTACAACATGGGGAGTAATGACTTCACACATAATAAGTATAGGTAGTAAATTTATTGGAAGTTAGCAAACACAGAATTGGTCACTTGAACAATTCATGAAAGAATATTGAAGGAAGAGAGATTTCACATATAAATATACTATCTTGGACATCTTTTGCAATTGTGAGAACTCATTAAAATATGACATGCTAAAAGGTTGATGTTGGACAAGTGATACGTCTCCAACGTATCTATAATTTTTTATTGCTCCATTCTATATTATCTATTGTTTTGGACATTATTGGGCTTTATTATCCACTTTTATATTATTTTTGGGACTAACCTATTAATCGGAGGCCCAGTCCAGAATTGCTGTTTTTTTGCCTATTTTAGGGTTTCGAAGAAAAGGAATATCAAACTGAGTCCAAACGGAATGAAACCTTCGGGAACATGATCTTCTCATCGAATACAACTCAGGAGACTTGGACCCTACGTCAAGACACGTAACAGGAGGCCACGAGGTAGGGGGCGCGCCTACCCC